>NC_063062.1:6227542-6577557 GCF_018812025.1 Megalobrama amblycephala
TTATATTACATCTTTTAAAAAGACATTTTACGGCACCTTTAATAAAACAGCTTGTAAACAATGTCAGGTAATGTCATATTAACCTCAGAACAAACATATTCAGTGACCATAAACTCGTTAGTCAGCTAGAAAAATTAACTCTAGAGAGGAGCATTTAGCTAAATATATGCACCATATTACATATTAATTATTTTTTATGTTCTTCAATAGCCTAATAATATATGTCCTTATGTCCTTCAATAGCCTATAATGCATGTTTGAATAAATCCATCAAGTTGACAGCCACCATTTAAATGTTAATATTTCAAAAAACTAATTGGAGTAGAAATAATTTTAAAGTTAGTAGTTTAATAGTTTTTCAAAATTTAAGTGTAATTTAAGTTTGTATACACATCAGTTAATTTTAACCTTCAATATTAATATAGTACCAACTGATTGCCATGTATATTTTACAGCATTAGTTGAAAGATTTTCTTTTTTTTCTTGAGAAAATTTGCCATGTACAGTACCTGATATACAGTATATCAAAAATAACTGATATCGAATCAAATTGCAAGCTGTCAATCTTGTGAAATGCATAACTGTCATATATGATGACAAACTGGCAGGAAATGGTGCAAAACAGGAAATAAAGTACAAACAGGGTGATATTGTGACATACTGATAAGCTTCATCTTTCCATTATTGTTAATAATTGTTGCAACTTGCACCCTTAAATGTGCATTGAACATTGCCAGCTGATAAAACCTATGCTCAAGGGACCATATTCATATACTATCTAAGGCTAAATGTAGATCTTAACTGGCTGAGTTAGATGGTGATTGACACTAAACAGTAGAAAATCTGTCTCTGCAACTATAGATGTCATTAGGGCCTGAGCACTGATAGTATGAGGACCCTATTGTAATTGCTCTGTCTATTATTCTTCTTCTACGAAATGAATCACATTTTTGAGGGCCTAAACATGCTCGAAAACTCATGAAACTTTGCACATGCGTCAGAAATGGTGAAAATTTAAATCTGATATGGTTTCAGAATTAGGTGTGGCAAAATGGCTTGATAGCGACACCTACAAAATTTCAATTAAGCGCCCTTTGCGCTACATTTCATGTACAAGTTTCATTCGGTACATACATGTAACAGCCCAATACCTACAAAAAAGTCCCTGGGGTGCAAAATCTGAAAACCCAACAGGAAGTGAGGTATTTCAAATTTTCTCTGCAAAATATTTGCAGCTTTTGCCATTTTGAGACATTATACTTTAACAAACTCCTACAGATTTTATCAGATAAACATCATATTTGGTCAGTCTAATCTTAAGGCCTTTGCAACATTAAATTATGAAGATCTAGAGTTTTCACTGAAGGGAGTGTCCGCGGCGGCCTGACAAAATTTGATGTTTCACCATGAAACAGGAAGTTGTTGTAACTCGGACATACAATGTCCGATCTGCCCTAAACTAAACATGATTTATTAGAGTCCTGGCCTGAAGACCAGGGCCCTTTCAACGCTGTTTATAGCTATAATTGGTTGATGTTGATAACATGTTGATAACGTAAACATAAGCAGTCTTTCAGAATGCTCTCAATTACATGTAGCCTAGATCAGATGCATACCATATGCAATAGTGAGTGTAGTGTTGCTTGTGGGGTGTTGCTCTTGGACGGGTGAGTATGAGGCTGGGAGGGAAAAATCACAGTATACTCACTACAAAAAACTACTCTACACCACTGATGAAAATCTATTGTAGTGACTCCCTGACCAGTTTTCTGTCTTCTAATCAGTTTTGAAGGGACACCTTATTCACGATAATGTCGCTGTGCCATACTTTCTCCACTTGTTGATGACTGTCTTCACTGTGTTTCTTGGTTTATCAAATGTCTTGGCCCTCACCTGAGGGATATCTTTCAACAATGAGATCCCACTGATGCTTCGTAAACTCTTGTAGTAGCATGCAACCAAGAAGACAACTGAACACAGCCACATATCCAATTATAAAAGGGTGTGCACACTTATGCAGTTATGTTAAGCTTTTATTTTTATAGTTTTTTTTTACACTGAGATGCAAACATTTTTCTTTGTATCATTTATTTACGTATAAGTCTGCAATTAGGCTTAAGGCTGCAATTATTTGATCAAAAATACAGTAAAACTGTAATATTTTGTGAAATATTAAAAGCAGCATATCATTTCTTGGGGTTTAAGAATAAATATTGGTTCATTAACATCAATATTTTTAGAACCAGCCCTATTACATATTTATATTATAAAACGACTACAGAATTGCAATAAAAATTTATAAAATTAGAAATATGCAAAACGGATGCATTTTTACTAGTGTTCTCAGAAATTATATTGCATTATTTATTTAATTCATACATTTCCAGGCACAGGAACAGCCAGTTCAATTATGTTGCTCAAATGTCTTTGTTGTTTCGTAGATTAAATCTACAAAAACCACCAGATGGCTCTATTGACTATATCTTTAGATAAGGTTCTTTAAACAGCAGCTGTTTTCAGGAGGTTATGAGAACAACATATGCTCAGGGTTAGTCAAGGTGGGGAACAAATAAGAACGGTGAAACTGACCTAGATGACACCGTTCTGCAGTATTACAGAAGCAGTATCTTTCTGACTTTTCTAAATCCAGGTATCATCAAATTGGGCGGTCTGCACTTATTAAAGCTGATTTTCCTGACAACATTACCTAGAAAATACAGCATTTAAAATCTAATTAATTCATTAACAAGAAAAAACTTAGCAAAATCCATCCAGATGGCATCAAACACATGACCAAAAAAAGTATTATTATCTTAAATATGTTTAAAAAAAAAATTGTCATGCTGTGAATTTAATAAGCATCTTAAGCAACTTTCCAACTAACCAACAAGGTCTTATTCTTTATAGCTGTCAGAAAGTTAGAAACGCTTAAGCTGGACAGCTGACTGGTCACAAAACAACTATAGGAGGTTTAAGACAAAACGAATAAGAACAAATGCCAAACACTCAGCAAGCTCAACCCAACAGAAGTAAACAACAACAACAACACCGCAACCATTGCTAAACAACATTAGACTGCAGCAAACTTCAACAACCTGACAGCTACAGCAGTCCTGTTGTCGTTCTTACAATGAAACATCCAACACAGTTTGACAGTGGTATGATCACAGATACAAAGCTATCAAAATGAATTAATTGATTCGTTCATGTATTAAAATAGTAACTTAATCTCGTATATATCTTTGTGTTCAGCACTGTTACATGAGCAGTGACTCAAAAGCACTTGATATCTGCTAATGTTACAGTTTTTCTCATTCTCAAAACTCTAAGATCATTTGGCAAAACAGTCTTACAGTTCAGCACAACACTATAGCTCATATCTCTCCCAAAACTGTTCACTCGTGTCAAAACTAAATTTCCTTCTCATTTAAACAGTCAGTGCCCCCAAAATGCTTTGTCCCTTTGGCATTGTGTAAGCATTGCAAGTCAAAATGTTTAGATGTTTTGTCACTATGACAGAGGACCATTGAAATATCCCTCATGCCCACCTTTCAGTCTTAGCCCAGTCCTTCATTGACAATGGTTACTGTACTGTTTTTTGTCTAGCTAACAGAATACAATTGTGTAGCCTCCAAGGTTTGACGTCACACATTGCACTCATACTGCCAAGGAAATTGTAACCATTATCATTCACACACATGAAGTAACTTCCATACATCAGAGTAAAAAGAAAATGTATACAGCATAATATACTGGAATATAAACACACAAACAAAAAACGATGAAAATTATATACAGCCTACAGTGCAGTAAATAAAGCTCCTTCGTTAGTCAAGTTCTAGTTTTTACCTGACTTACACAATGAAATGACGCTGACACGTTTTGGAGCGAACAACCATTAGGCTGAGAATCAACAATCAGTTTAGATCAACAAGATCTATTCACTTGGAAATTGTGCTAAATGTAGGCTACCTGTACTTAATCATTTGCAAAGATGTACTGAGACATTGAGACATGTACTTAGACATTTGCAATTTGATGAAATGAATGAGAAAATCAATTCTGTTGTGAACAATTGCCAAGTGGTTTGGAGGTTTGTCCATGTTGTTTTGAGAATGTAATTTCTGTTTCAAGAAATGAGCCAAACCAATGGAGAAAAACTGTAAGTTAGGTAGTATCCCATTGGTAGACTTTAAGTGCCATCTAATGGGTAGATATAGACATTGCAAAGGGATAGAGAGCATCTTTTTACTGTTTAAAAGCCATGAGGATTATTATTGATTTACATGATTTACAGCTAACCCTACCACAATTACATTTACTACAAAGAAACAACAGGAATCTATCTCTAATCAAAATGTAATTATGAACGTCACAAACAAAATTAGACATTCAAATGCTTAAATGTCAAGGCATTCAATATTTGCTTTATAGTACTCTTATAACATGTAATAGTGACTGAACGTTAGACGTTTAACAGACTGAGATAAAAGATAATGAGGGAATGGACAAAATATCTCAGAAAAATATTGGCCTTCAAATACTCAAGTCAAGTGATTATGATTTTAACCGCTTCAGACACTGCGTACATTGGAATGGACATCACATGGATTTTGGTTTAAACCAATAAAATGTTATGTTATTATATGTATATATAAGTAATGCCTGGTCACTGATTGGTCCCTGATCTGCCAATCACAATGAAAGAATGACCCATAACTTAATCTGATTGTGCTCCAGGCATCACAAAAGACCAACTAGACAGGAGGAGGAGGAGGAGGAGGAGCTCCTTTTTTATGTTTTATATGAAGATCTATGTTCATGGCATCATCAACTTGCACCTATTGTAATCTTAATAATATCAAGTGATAATATTCAAAGTTAATTTGAAAATCTTTCAGAGCTGAAGAACACAGGATTTTTTTGTCCATCATTGTGACATTAGGTCTTAATCAAATTATTTTTTATTTTATTTTTCTTACATTTTACATCTTACATTTTCTCTACATTCTTATTGCATTGCTCTTTGTTACAGTATGTGTTCTTTTCAAAATCTTCAATGCAATAGTTCACATATTGTGTTTGAACTCTAGCTCATAAAATATGACACATTTTATGTTGCTTAAAGGATTAGTTCACTTTCAAATTAAATTTTCCTGATAATTTACTCACCCCCATGTCATCTAAGATGTTTATGTCTTTCTTTCTTCAGTCGAAAAGAAATTAAGGTTTTTGATGAAAACATTCCAGGATTTTTCTCCATATAGTGGACTTCACTCAAAATTACAGTTTACAGCGATCCCAGACGAGGAATAAGGGTCTTATCTAGAGAAACCATCGCTCATTTTCTAAATTTTTTTTTTTAAATACGTTTTAACCATAAATGCTCATCTTGAACTAGCTCTCTTCTTCTCTACTTAAATTCCAGCAGTGTAGACGCTGCTAAGTGTATTACTGCCCTCCACAGGTCAAAGGTTGAACTAAATTGTCATATACAATATGCTAGTGCAAGCATATAACAATTAGTTCAAACTTTGACCTGTGGAGAGCAGTAATACACTTAGCAGCGTCTACACTGCTGGAATTCTAATAGAGAAGAAGAAGAAGAGAGCTAGTTCAAGATGAGCATTTATTGTTAAAACTTAAAGAAATCCTGGAATGTTTTCATCAAAAACCTTAATTTCTTTTCGACTGAAGAAAGAAAGACCTGAACATCTTGGATGACATGGGGATGAGTAAATTATCAGGAAATGGTAATTTGAAAGTGAACTAATCCTTTAAGCCCTGATGTCCATTGTAGTGGACATGAAAAAAATCTAATAAAAAAAATGAGTTTGCACAAATCTTTTTTTTTTTTTTTTAGACACATTTATACATTAAAGAAGAGCAAATATCAAGTGGATACTTTTTTTTTTTGCTCAGTGGAACATAATTCTGGTCTGAAGGGGTTAAAAATGGCATCAACTTACTGTCTTTTTCTAAAAAATAACATATTACTTGATACATAAAGTGAAAACCAAAGTTTAAAGAAAACAAAAATATTAAATTGTTTTATTTGAGCTCTATGAGCCCAATTCATTCCTGAGGCACGTTATGTTCCTAACCATTTGATTGTTTACGTGCCTGTATGTATTTGTTCCGTCATAACCCACCTTACAAGCACAAGCAAGATAACAGTTGAGTCATAACAGTCGTTGTGTCGTTTTGCCAAAAGAAGCGTGAATGACACTCAGCTGTTCAAACGGTGGACTAGTGAACGCCACGTACCTCTTCTAACAAGCGTACTTGCAACGTTACCATGGAAACCTTTGACAGACGGATTCCACGGCCAATAGCAGACCAAGGCTCAAAACTCAAAGGATAAGTGCGACGGTTTCTCCAATCACGAGAGCGAGGGGCGTGGCTCTCTCGCAGAAGGCGGGGTTTACATTAAGGAACTGCGTTTAGGACACATCAGGTAAAACAGGCTGAAATTAATGAACTGTCGAGCGATTATCTGAAGGCTTGATCGAGGCGAAGATTGAGTTTGCGAAAACTACTCTCAGGGGATCTTTTAGGGTAGGTGCTCACCTGTTGCGTCTTACAATGTCAGCCGCTGTGTTCTGTTACTACTGACGCTTAAAGACATATGGTGGAGTAATATAGTTTTGTGTTCAAAGACATCCACGTCATTTAGTACCTAATGACTGCCGAAATGATTTCAGTCTGAACACATAATTTGGATTTATTTGCTCGTAATTATTGAAAATGATGTCTTGCCTGTTGCAGGGAATGACAAGGGCTTATCTTACACGTGCTTGTGACGTCACGCTGTGGTTGTAGGAAGGTGTTTAAAAACAAAATGAAATGATAATGACGTAAATATTGTTTTTAAGTTCATTAAAATAAATTAAGTTTACTTTAGTGATGATGATGATGATTGGTCGTTAGTGATGACACCTGCTGTTAATGTGGGTGAGACTCATTTATTTATTATATTTGGAACATTAAAGGATTAGTTAACTTTCAAATGAAAATTTCCTGATAATTTACTCACCCCCATGTCATCCAAGAAGTTCATGTCTTTCTTTCTTTAGCTGAAAAAAAAAAATAAGGTTTTTGATGAAAACATTCCAGGATAATTTTCCTTATAGTGGACTTCAATGGACTCCAAACGGTTGAAGGTCAAAATTACAGTTTCAGCGCAGCTTCAAAGAGCTTTAAATGATACCAGATGAGGAATAAGAGTCTTATCTAGAGAAACCATCGCTCATTTTCTAAAAAAAAAAATAAAAAAAATAATATACTTTTAACCATAAACGCTCATCTCGAACTAGTCTTTTTTTTATCTATTTATTCTTTTTAAATTATATATAAAAAAAAAAAAAAAAATATATATATATATATATATATATATAAAGTGTGGGATTGGTAAGATTTTTAATGTTTTTAAGAAGTTTTGTCCCCTCACCAAGGCTGCATTTATTTAATTAAAAATACACTAAAAACAGTAATATTGTGAAATATTATTATAATTTAAAATAACTGTTTTCTATTTGAATATATTTTACAAAGTAATTTATTCCTGTGATCAAAGCTGAATTTTCAGCATCATTACTCCAGTCTTCAGTGTCACATGATCCTTCAGAAATCATTGTAATATGATGATTTGCTGCTCAAGAAACATTTGATTATTATCAAGTTGTGTACTTTTTTTTTTTTTTTTCAGGATTCCTTGATGAATAGAAAGTTCAAAAGAACAGCATTTATCTAAAATACAAAGCTTTTCATTATACACTACCGTTCAAAAGTTTGGGGTCAGTAAGAATTTTTATTTTAATTTTTTTGAAAAGAAATTAAGGAAATTAATAATTTTATTCAGCATGTATGCATTAAATCAATCAAATGTGACAGTAAGAAACATTTATAATGTTACAAAAGATTATATTTTTGAACTTTCTATTCATCAAAGAATCCTGAAGAAACAAAAAAAATATATATAGCAAATATATTTAGCAAATCAGCATATTAGAATGATTTCTGAAGGATCATGTGACACTGAAGACTGGAGTAATGATGCTGAAAATACAGCTTTGCAACACAGGAATAAATTACATTTGAAAAATTTTCAAATAGAAAACAGTTATTTTAAATTGTAATAATATTTTACAATATTACTGTTTTTACTGTATTTTTAATTAAATAAATGCAGCCTTGAAACTTCTTTTAAAAACATTAAAAATCTTACAGAACCCAACCTTTTGAGTGGTAGTGTATATATTAATGTAAAAAATTCTATATTATTATCTAAAGTTCTTGATCATTTGAAAATAATTCTATCATAAAATAATATGTTAATAACTAACAATAAATAAAAATAATAATATTTTATAACACTCATATCTCAAACATGCAGTAATTCAGTCTACAAAGTTCTCAACATCAAAAATGACAGTGGTGATGTTCTTGTCTTTCACAGATGTGGGGACCGTCACACTGTTGTTTGATACTGTGCCTGTGGGCTGGTTTGGATGCACTGCCAGTTGCTGTGGATAAAACCAAAGTGAACCCTTCAGTAGAGGAAATTCAGCCGCCTAAAAGTGTAGTATGTAATATGATTTAATACATTATTTATTTATTTATTATTATGACTCTATTTATTTTGGAAAAAAATTATCTTTATACTAGTATACAAGTCTTTATACCAATGTGAGACATGCTAGTCTAGTATTAGAATGGGTGTGATGCTTCTCTCTGATATGCGGTTTGAAAACTTCAGACAGGTTTGGTAAGCATGCATTATATATAATGTGATGCTTACAATAAGGAGTGTTCAACCTACACAGACTGGCTTTATTGCTCAGTCCTTTTGCAAACATTCATTATCATGTAGGTTTAAAAAGATTTAGTTCCCCTAGTCTCCTTTTTACTTCAATGTGTACATCTCATTTTAATTCATTTAGGACACTGGATTGCACTATGATCGATATCTCAGGGAGGTTATTGATTTTCTGGAAAAGGACCCACATTTCAGAGACAAACTTCATAACACAGACATGGAAGACATCAAGGTATTGCAGCACTTTATTTCCCAATTTTACTTTGCAGAGGTTAAATCCGATTATCTAAACACCTCGTTGCTTACCTCTAATTCCTTATTTGGTCAAATCAGCAAGGGAAGCTGGCTAAAGAGTTGGACTTTGTCAGCCATCACGTGAGAACTAAACTTGATGAGCTGAAGAGGCAAGAAGTGAACAGACTGCGCACCCTAATCAAAGCCAAACAAGACATGACTGGAGATAAAGGTAGCACAAAGCAGAACTGTTTTTGTTATTGCGTAGTAGCAAATTGTGAAATGTCCTCCACCATCTCGTTTCTTTGTTTCATTTACGGTCGGCAGGCTCAGAGAGCACAGATACGGAAGGATAGTTTCTGAGAGTGTCATTCATCAAACTCTCCATATCACAGTTTACTTTATAAGCCAGTAACTCTAGCCTGCTGCAAAGACAAGAAACATGAAAAATGAGATGCTTTCAATTTCCCTTAAGGTATGGCAATGGACCACCAAGCCCTTCTGAAACAGTTTGAGCATCTGAATCACATGAATCCACACACATTCGAGGTGGAAGACTTGGATCGCCTCATTAAATCGGTAGGGTCTAAATCTGACTTCCTGTTGGTTTCATCCTACACTCACTAATAAACGTTGTCACACATTTGTGCTCGGGGCATAAAAGTACATTTTTGGCAGGTGAAAATTTACTGGTTATAAATATTTATTACCAGATTTTATATTTAAAAATAAAATAAAATAATATTTTCCCTGTGTCAAAGGGATTTTATTGATTTAGCTGTTTCTCCTGCCGTATTTGTGACAAAAATGCAGGTAATTTATCACGAGCAGCATCATACGAGAAGAGCCAGTCTCTATCTCTCATTGAAACTGCACTTGTCACAAAAATCTTGTTCCTGTAGCTCAAACAGTACAGCATGATGCTTGCAACACCAAGCTTATGGGTTCGAATCTCATGGAATGCATAAACTGTATATAATATGTACACCCTGAATGCATTGTAAGTTACTTTGGATATGAAAATGTAAATGTACATTTTCACTTTGGTGGCTTAAGGATTACTTCTCTTCTCAATTATTTTACTCACCCCCATGTCATCCAAGATGTTTATGTCTTTCTTTCTTCAGTCGAAAAGAAATTAAGGTTTTGGGGAAAACATTCCAGGATTTTTCTCCATATAGTGGACTTTTACGGCTACCAATGGGTTGAAGGTCCAAATTACAGTTTCAGCGCAGCTTCAAAGAGCTCTACACGATCCCAGACGAGGAATAAGTGTCTTATCTAATGAAACGATCGTTCATTTAAAAAAAGTAAATAAATAAATGTATATATCCTTTTTAACCACAAATGCTCATCTTGCACTGCTCTGCCACGCATTACGTAATCATGTTGGAAAGGTTGTGACGTAGGAGGAAGTACCGATCCAGTGAACGTCCTAAGACAAGTCAAACACCCTTTACAAAAAAAAGGTAAAACAACGATTTCAGACAATTTTGAAGTTGGAGGTACCGTGGTACTTTCGCTTATGTTACATGTGACCATTCCAACGTGATTACGTAATGTGTGGCTGATCATTTCGCTAGATAAGACCCTTATTCCTCGTCTGGGATCGTGTAGAGCTTTTTGAAGCTGCACTGAAACTGTAATTTGGACCTTCAACCCATTGAACCCCAGTGAAAAATCCTGGAATGTTTTCCTCAAAAACCTTAATTTCTTTCGACTGAAGAAAGAAAGACAAACATCTTGGATGACATGGGGGTGAGTAAATTATCAGGAAATTTTAATTCTGAATTGAACTAATTCTTTAATGTGTCCAAGATTAATTTCTGATGATGAATAAAAAGGAAAAAGTTGTAAAGAAGACTTCTAACAAGACTCTTTTGATGTCTGAATTGCACACATCACTGTCTTCAGCTAGGGTCAGGCAATAATTCTTACATTTCAGCACCAATCATACAATGTTACAGGTGCTAATAAAGTTACTATTCAAGTAGCAAGTTTTATTTGCCAAGTGCAATTCAAGTGCCAATTTTGGATGGAGATTTACACAGCGAGCTGTTCTACACATCACATGTTTACATGTTCCTTTCTACTTGTTTTGTTAAGGCCACTAATGACCTGGAAAACTTTGACAAGGAACAACACGAAGAGTTCAAGAAGTATGAGATGATGAAGGAACTCGATCGGAGGGAACATCTTAAGACGCTGGATGAGGAAACACGCAAAAAAGAGGAGGAACACTACGAAGAGATGAAGAAGAAACATGCAGACCATCCCAAAATCAATCACCCTGTAAGCTAAAGACACACTCCTTGAACTACTGTTATAATCAAATAAGCTAGTTTGTGATATTGCTTAATTAGAAAGTTTAATTCTATTATAATTTTTTAATTCTATAATAAATGGAAGCATTTTCACTAGTGGTCCACCCTCTCTATGTTTGGTGATGTTTAAAGTCGTATAAAATGGAAATTCACCCAATCTGTTTTCTAAATGCATGTTATTGATTTTATAGAGTGCTGCAGGGATGATGTATTTTTGTAGGCCAAAACCCAAAAACGAGTTAGTGTTTTAGCACTTCTTGTCAATGGGTTTTTTGTTAAATGCTTGAAATAAGGTCTGTGAGTTTGGGACAACATGAGGGAGAGTAATTAATGACAGAATTTTCATTTGTGGGTGAACTAACCCTTTAAAGGTGCCCTAGAACAAGATATAATATAAGTCTAAGGTGTCCCCTGAATGTGTCTGAAGTTTCAGCTCAAAATACCCCAGAGATTTTTTTTTAATAAATTTTTTTAACTGCCTATTTTGGGGCATCATTAACTATGCACAGATTCAGGCTGCGGCCCCTTTAAATCGCGCGCTCCCTTCCCAGTGCATTTACAAAGTTCACAGCTAATATAACCCTCAAATGGATCTTTACAAGATGTTCGTCATGCATGCTGCATGCATGCGTCGGATCATGTGAGTATAGTATTTATTTGGATGTTTGAGGCTGTGCTCCGTGGCTAATGGGCTAAAGCTAACATTACACACTGTTGGAGAGATTTATAAAGAATGAAGTTGTGTTTATGAATTATACAGACTGCAAGTGATTAAAAATAAAAATAGCGACGGCTCTTGTCTCCGTGAATACAGTAATAAACGATGGTAACTTTAACCACATTTAACAGTACATTAGCAACATGCTAATGAAACATTTAGAAAGACAGTTTACAAATATCACTAAAAATATCATGTAATCATGGATCATGTCAGTTATTATTGCTCCATCTGCCATTTTTCGCTATTGTTCTTGCTTGCTTACCTAGTCTGATGATTCAGCTGTGCACAGATCCAGACGTTAATACTGGCTGCCCTTGTGTAATGCTTGAACATGAGCTGGCATATGCAAATATTGGGGGCGTACATATTAATGATCCCGAATGTTACGTAACAGTTGGTGTTATGTTGAGATTCGCCTGTTTTTCAGAGGTCTTTTAAACAAATGAGATTTACGTAAGAAAGAGGAAACAATGGAGTTTGAGACTCACTGTATTGCATTCAATCAGTAGCATTTCCATGTACTGAACTCTTGTTATTCAACTATGCCAAGGTAAATTAAATTTTTGATTCTAGGGCATCTTTAAACGCCATCAGCCGAACAGATAAACTCATCTAGTCAGCTTTCATAGCCTCATTGTGTTTATAATCGCACTCTTGCAAACTATTATAACTCTATAATATAATGTTTAAAACACTATTATTATATAATGTTTTAAACAAAGTCTGAAATAGTTGTCGGAAGCTTAGTGATGGTGACGTTGAAGTCATGTGTAATTTTATAGCCTACGTTTAGCTTTTGACTTCTGCCGATTATTTTTACACTTCAAAATTCAAAAAAGTTGTTCATTTGTTAAGATTTTCATGTAAAAATCATAAGCTTTCATTAGTCACAGACCTTATTTTCTGCAATAATCCAAACACCAATGGAGAAAGCCTATTGGGTTTTGTCGAGGGAACCAGGGTGATGCCAACTTGGGTTGACCTACAACAATTGAATTTTTTTTTTCTTTTCTTTTTTTTTTAACACTTTTTGTATTCTAACTTGTGATTTTTAATCAAAATGTGACGTATGCAGGACTTTTCCTATCATTTTGTCTGCATAAACCCCTCCTTTCTTACAATCGACTGCAAGTTTGCGTTCCCTATGTTTTTCTTTTCGATAATCCGTTTCACTTCGTCACAATATGAAAGAAAATATCTGTTGCATTGTGTATGTTTCTGTTGCATTTCATTTTTAAATGTTGGATAGATAAAGGTTTTAAGTAAATAACATTTTAATCATAAAATCTAACATTAAAATATGTCATTGATGAGGATTTGGTCTGTATGAATAGGGTAGTCAAGACCAGTTGAAAGAGGTCTGGCAGGAAGCCGATGGTTTGGATCCCAATGAATTTGACCCGAAGACGTTCTTCAAACTACATGGTGAGATCACTGAGCCTCTCCGTTCTGAACACAGTAGATTATTCCACATCACGACTCTGACATCTGTTTGCTCTCACAGACACTAATGGAGATGGCTACTTTGATGAACAAGAGCTCGAGGCGCTGTTTACCAAAGAGGTTCCACTTAATAACCTTTCCATTTAGAGCTATCACAATGGTGCATCTTTGAGAATGACGTGGCTTTATGGGGTGCTAAATCTGATGTTTGTCTCCACCATGTTCAGCTAGAGAAGATCTATGATCCCACACGTGAAGAGGACGATATGCTGGAAATGGAGGAGGACAGACTTCGTATGAGAGAACATGTGATGAATGAGGTGGGAGCATCATAGCAGGGGATTGGATGTACTAATGATATTGTTTCAAAGATGTTTCACTTGTAATTAATTTTTTTTAATGTATTGTCTGTCCATAGATTGACACTAACAAAGACAGGCTTGTTTCACTAGATGAATTTATTACTGCCACAGATAAGAAAGAATTTGTAGAGCCAGATGGATGGGAGGTAATTTTTTATTTTATTTTATTTATTTTTTTTATATTTTTAATTTCATATTGACTAAAATCAACCCTATTTGTGAAATGCATTTCATGATCTAAAATGTTTGAAAGTTTGGGTCAGTAATTTATTTATCTAACCCTTTTATTCAACAAGGACATACATTTATTACAGACATTTATAATGTTACTATCTCTTATCTTTCTTTATATTTCTTTATAATGACTTCTATCTCAAATAAATGTTTTTTTTTTTTACTTTCTATTCATTAAAGAATCCTGAATTTTTTTCATTGTTTCCACACAAAAATTAACCAAATAATAATTAGAACTGTTTCATATTAGCATATTAGATTGATTTCTGAAGGATTGTAACAAGGCCTGAAAATTCAGTTTTGCCATCAAAGGAATAAATTACATTTTAAAATAAAATACAATAGAAAGCAATTATTTTAAATTAAAATACTATTTCACAATATTACCATTTTTACAGTAGTTTTAAGCAAATAAATGCAGTCTTGGTGAGCATAAAACATTAAAAAATCTTACCGACCCCAAACTTTTGAGCGATAGTGTAAAATTGTCTTCTTTACATAAATGCCCTTTGTCTGCTTCCTCTTGAGACTGTAGATCAGAATCCAATCTACACTGAAGAAGAGTTGAAAGAGTTTGAGGAGCATCTCGCTCGAGAGGAGCACGACCTGAACCTGAAGACAAATGACCTGCTAAAACAGCGGGAGGAGCTGGAGAGACAACAGGAACAGCTTAACGCCCAGAAAATGGAACTACAGCGGGTAGGAGAGCAACAGAAACTAGAAAAGACTAACTTGCACACAGACACTGAGTGAGAGATACATAAGTTCCCACAGTCCTGGAAAACTTTGTGAAAAGTGTGATTTCCAGGCCTGGAAAAGTCATTTTGCACTGGGTAGTTATATTTTCCTGGTTGCATTCGCACCGCCAGTAGGAACTCTGCCATGACGTTAGCCTGCCGACAGTGACGTCATTTAAGCGTGGCATTCGTGTGCTCATGCGTTCGCCTGAGTCATGTAAGTGGTTAAATATACTTTCACCTCGGCTCAGAATGCTTTTCTGACATGAGATTAATGTAAACAGCCCACTGCAAACACCCTTGTAATTCACTTCAACCTTTTTAAACTTTATGAATGATTATTTTAGATTTAAGTGGTGTGTGTAAAGAAATCGGAAGCAAGCAGAGTAACATTACAAATGTGTTTCTAAAGCACGTAGTGCCTTCTGCTGTTAAAATTAAGCTCAGAATCGATTCAAGAGAGAATAGCAATACATTCAGAAAATATCAGAATCGTTCCAGATTCATTGTATCGCGAAGTGATAATCTATGTATTGTCCCAGCCCTATTATCAACTACAACTACACACTTTGTGTGTGTTTTGGTCGTTCATTTATACAGTAACAGCGTTTTGGGGGCCTGAAAATGCTAACTTTTGAAAACGGGTTTCAAAATGCAAGTTTTTGAAAACAATACCGTTATCGTCCCTACAAAATAAACAGTAAAGTCATGCGTATGTGTATTACATGTTCGGTCTATTGTCATATGTTTACAAAGTGACATCGCCACCTCGGGCTGACCGATATATCGCATGCGATTGTCACGCACATTTCGTCAGTAAAGCCGGTTCCCTGATTACCGCGAAATCGCCATCACCTGCTTTCAAATGGAGCGGCATTTAATAGACAGAGCCGTAGTTCACTGACAAGCTACGCAATATCGCGTTCATATCGCAGATGAATCGCCTTCGATAATGAACGTGATATTGCGTAGCTTGTCAGTGAACTACGGCTCTGTCTATTAAATGCCGCTCCATTTGAAAGCAGGTGATGGCGATTTCGCGGTAATCAGGGAACCGGCTTTACTGACGAAATGCGCGTGACAATCGCATGCGATATATCGGTCAGCCCTATCGCCACCTACTGGCCTGGCATGCATAATATAGCATTTTTAGATGTTTTTGCGGATCTGTGTGAACAGGGATCGTTTTGACAACATTGTCATCTGTACACTTTCAAACATGCAAAGGAAAAACTTTTCTGTTTTTAATTACAATGTTGTCATGTAAACGTACCTCTAGTGATGTTGTTGCTATCTGATAATCTGATATTCTTGTAACTAAACTATTCCCTTTTTAAAACATAATGGAAGTGTCTTTAAGCTAGTACTGCCTCATCGCAAAGCTTTCTAACATATTAATCTCATTCTATTGATTATTCACCTATTCAACCTATTTGTTTTCTTTAGGCAGTAGAGCACATGGAGCAGTTGAAAACACAGAAAACAGAGCCTCTAGTGCAGGCCAAAGGTCTGTGCAGTTCTTTTACATTTTGGGGGTCTAAGGCATATGCCCTGTCATAAGGAACAAAATATTGATTTCCTATCATAATTGTTCTTTGTTTTTTGCAAATGCAGTACCTTCCGCTGTGGAGATACTACCTGGGGACACTCAGCCGATGTCACAAGGTCACCAGCAAGATCTTCCCGCACATTCTTAGCAGCTCAAGCTCTTCTCAGTGTCTGTATTGTGTATATCTGTTGTATTTAATGTCAAATATTTTCATCCTCACTTTCAAAAGAACCGTTTACTGTCTCTAAGCAAAGACCTTGGTATTCCTTATTATCAAACACAAAACAATATTCACCAAACTTTAGTTATGGTATCCCAAAGTATGTAATTGTAAAAAGGACAGGGATTGTACTTGAAACTTTTGTTTAGAGAAGTTAACTGTTTTTATTTTCCTTGTAAATTTTGTGTCTGATTTGCAAAAACATGGTCACATTAAAGGCTCATGACTCCCAGTCTTTCTTATATAGGTCAGCAGTTACTTCAAAAATATTATTATATTATTTTTCAAAAGCTTCATTTTGTGATGCAAATTTTCATAATGTAAAGTTACTGGATGTGAGTGCTGAAGTCACTTAGATCTGTCAGTGAGTGATTTGGACATACATGGAAGCTGTTCTCATTGAGTGCCAAGACCCTCTTTTAATAATCTCAGACACCAGACATTCACTTAATTTTTCTTTGTTAGAGTTGATGAATACGGAGCCCCGCACATGACATGCAAGAAAAAAATTAAATTAAATCGTGCGCACAATTTACTTTTTCGTTCCCTGGATTTACTAATTTGTGTGCACGATTTACTAATTAATTCTCTCGATTTATAAATCATGTGCATGATTTATAAATCAAGGGAACAAAATAGTAAATTGTGTGCACGATTTAGCCTACTATTTTTTTCCTGCATGTCATGTCCGGGACTCTGTAGATGAAAAGCATACAACTCTAAAAACAATCCAAATAAAACACTAAAAAAGATTACATTTAATTTGTTTACATGCACGTCACCATTAACCAACAGTGAACATGAAAATATGTTGAGTTATTGAAATATTAACTTTATTAACCCTCTGGAGTCAGGAAACGCACCGGCACGTTTTGCAGGATTTTTTTCACATTGCAGCAAAACAGACTTAAAATAATCTGTCTTTTTTTTTTTGTCATAGAGACAGAAGTAATATATCATTTGAAACTATAGAATATTTTGATTAAAATATAGATTCATTTTTATTAAAGCTACAAAGGTTATTCAATTAAGAGTAGTTCGTGATTTTCTTTTTTTGTTCTTTTTAACATTAATGGAAGACTGTAGCAAGTTTATTAGGCTGCTGTCACTAAGACCTGCCGCACTTGATTGGCTTCATTTGATTGGTAACAATAACCAGTTATTCATTCTCATTAATAAAGTTTGGTTCATTTTGTAGATTTGAATTATAAATGAACATGATACTGCATATCATGATACTTCAGCTAGTATAGAATCATAAAACATCTTTATGTTATCGTGACAACCCTTTTCATTGGATTTAAAACAGTATCCCACTGTGTACAAAAATTATACATTTATTAATAAAAATATACAGAAATCCTAAAAATTAATTAATCCTAAAATAGTTTGAGATTATTTGTGTAATTGACTGTGTTTTACATTTCTTTAAAAATAAATTCAATCTTCTCAGCTCCACCAATTATGTGCTCTGATGATTATTACCAAATAAATGAGGGTTTGTTTGTTTTTGTTTTTACATAGGATTATAAAATTCCACTTAAACCAGATTGAGTTTTGCCGTAGGTATCATTAAACCTTGACGTAAAGTAATCAACTGTCTTAATAGGAGGATATTTATCGGATCCATCGCAGCATTTAATGATGGACTCATTCTCTGGTTGTACAAAGAAGGCCAAAGACTGACGTGTTCTGGAGTTACCTGCAGGGGGCAGCAAAGCCCTGTGAACCTGAGGGTTTAATAAAAGAAGAGAATAACAAAAGAATTAAACAGTTTAATAGAGTGCATTAGTGCCTGCCCACTTTTTCAGCTGCGTTGGTTCCAGAATTATTTTTTCTATCAATTTTTCCAAATAGAGCTCACAACAGGTCTTGTCTTTAAAGGTTTATAGGTTATCATCAAAAATCTATTTCCCTATGGAAGTTTTTACTTCCAGAACCAACTGTGGCACTATTAAATGAAATGCCATAATAAGTAAAGAAACTTACCGCAGACACATACACATCACTGGTCCACCTTTGCATCAGGTCTGCTATGTTAACCAGAACTGTTCCAGGAATGCATGGAGCTGAAACGAATTCACCAGCCCGATTCTGAACCTGAGGAACACACATAGAGCCATCATACTGTCACATGCATACTAAATGATAGAGGTCCACAATAAACATGGTAATAATTATTTTTTTCCTTTTGTCCTATATTGGTATTCACCTGCAGTCCATCCTCAGTGCTCTGGAAGAGCAGAGTGATGCTACCATAATCAGAGTGTTCACCACAGCGCACCTGATTCTCCTTCACACGTGTGCTGTCCACCGGAGGATAGTAGAGACTCCGTAGTGTGGTTCCATTCTCAAAACCTTAAAACAAACCACACCATGAAGGTCTTGCAGGCCTCCCAGCCATAGAATCATTGAGAGGAAGAAATAGTGCACATAATTGTTCGTACTTCCAATATGCTTATGTTTGTTGACGAAGATTTCCGAGTCCATACCCAACCCAACAGCCATCAGTCGGAGCACTTTGAGAGCGAGTTCCTTACAGCGCAGGAAAAACGATACCTTGGTATCTCGAAAATCAGCTACTTCTTCTGAAGGCCAATTCTGAGCACATTAAGAGTGAAGGAATATAAAGAAACAAATATTTTTTACCATAATGCTATCCCTTTATGGGCTTCTTATGAAACAAATAAAGAAAACCATGGATGCATCTGAAATCACATACTTCCCTACTATATAGTAGGTAAAAATCAGTATTTGACAAGAGTAGAGTATGTCTGAATTGACAGTACTCACTCATAAAAGTACGGAAGAGGATTAGGGCCAAGCAATAATAAAAAAATAAAACCATCTCGAGATTAAAGTTGTTAAATTTCGAGAAAAGTCGAAATAAAATGTTGAGAATAAAGTCATTAAACTACGAGAAAAAAGTCGTTAAATTACGAGAACAAATTCTTTAAATTATGAGAAAAATGTTGTTAAATTTCGAGAAAAAAGTCGAGATGAAATTATGAGAATAAAGTCATTAAATTACGAGAAAAAAGTTGTTAAATTATGAGAACAAATTCGTAATTTAATGAATTTGTTCTCGTAATTTAACGACTTTAATCTCGAGATGGTTTTATTTATTTATTTTTATTATTGCTTGGCCCTAATTCTCTTCCGTATAAAAGAGTTCAGAACCCAGGTGGGAGAAAAAAAAAAAGTACATTTCTCTAATATAGGCTACTTAAAGTGCTCTATTTTCGTGCACTAATTTTGTACTTAATATACTAAAAATTCTTCTTTAATGCTACTTAAGATAATCTAAAGAACATCTAAGTGTACTCAACTGTGCTATTTTGAGACGGCATGAAATATGAACTAAAATGTGCTTTTAATATACTATCTCTGTATTTAAAAATTGTATTTAGTTACCACTTGTAGTACACTATGGGTTCAAATGTACTATAAGTGGTATCTAAATATATTTTTTAAATACAGAGATAGTATATTAAAAGCACATTTTAGTTCATATTTCATGCTGTCTCAAAATAGCACAGTTGAGTACACTTAGATGTTCTTAAGATTATTTTTAGTAGCATTAAAGAAGAATTTTTAGTATATTAAGTACAAAATAAGTGCGCAAAAATAGAGCACTTTAAGTATATTATAGAAGTGTACTTTTTTCCACCTGGGAATACATTCACACTACACATATTCATACTATATAGAGCATACTTTTTTAGCAGTTTCAAAGTAAAGTATGGAATGCCAAAGCTGCCAAAATAATAAATAAATACATACATAAATATACAAAGTAAAATAATAATTATGATTATTTGTACATTTTTTGTTTTTGTTTTTTTGATTCATTAAAAGATTTTATTTTTTTAGGAACAGCTTTGGCATTCCATAGTAAAGGTGCATCCCAGTTCGTGAATACTTGTGCACTATTCTATGCTGTTTTGTAGTATAAATAGCATGAGTCACACTGAAAATTCCAAAAAGAAAAAGTACACTTTAAATACCTTGATGATGCACTTAATCAACTAAAAAAAAAAAAAAAAAAAAAAAAAAAAGTGAAGTGTGGAATGTTGGACACTTCATGCACTCAACTGTCACAGCTTTAATTACATAGCGGAGGAGGAGGGGCTATCAGACTCTGATGCTGAATGACAAAATAATCTTATATAATTCATACACTACACAGTTGAGTACATAATGCTTCTATAATGTATAAGTGCATCATTTGGGACACAAATTAAGTACTTCAAATAAGTGCTTACATAAGTGATTTCGGACTTCTAAAGAAAACACAGCTTTTATTGCACATTTGAATCAGGAAAAAGTAGAATTATAACCCACTATTGTCAACGTCATATTATGGTTAAATCTTTGAGAGTCAGAAAAGAGATGAGGTAGATGAGAAGAAGTTGGTATTTACGATATCCTCTCTCAAAGACGTTGTATTAAAAGCCTCCTTCAGGTCACCGGGGCGGCGAGGATTCAAACTGTGAAATGACAGTATTTAAAACCATTAAAATGTTTCTCCATCATTCGTGAGTTAATGCTTCTGAATGTAGAGACTGACGTGCCATTCAGTTTCTAATGAAACCCAGCCATGGTTTACACTACATGAGAAACTTCCCCTGCTGAAAGGCTTCTTCTTGTTTTCTGGCAAAGAAAAGAACCTCTTCGAAACACTCATGACTTTTTCCACCTAAAACAGTAAACAGAGAAATAATAGGCAGTCAGCTGTAAACAACTATACAACTTCTCTAAAAGGGATAGTTCACCCAAAAATGAAAATTTGATGTTTATCTGCTTACCCCCAGGGCATCCAAGATGTAGGTGACTTTGTTTCTTCAGTAGAACACAAATGATGATTTTTAACTCCAACCGTTGCCGTCTGTCAGTCGTATAATGCGTGTCAATGGGAACTCCATCTATAAGAGTCAAAAAAACATGCACAGACAAATCCAAATTAAACCCTGAGGCTCGTGACGGCACATTGATGTCCTAAGACACGAAACGATCGGTTTGTGCGAGAAACCAAACAGTATTTATATCATTTTTTACCTCTAATACACCACGTCTGAATGCACTCGGATGCTGGAAGTGATCTCTCGCACTCATTGACATATAAAGGCGAGAGATCGGTTCCGGCATCAGAGCGCGTTTTCAGACCTCACCAACCAGATGCTCTAGGCAATTGGAAATAGTGGTGTATTAGAGGTAAAAAAAAAATGATATAAATACATCAATGTGTTGTCACAAGCCACAGGGTTTAATTTGGATTTGTCTGTGCATGTTTTTTTTTTTTACTCTAGATGGAGTTCCCATTGCCATGCATTATACGACTGACAGACCGGTTGGAGTTAAAAATCATCATTTGTGTTCTACCGAAGAAACAAAGTCACCTTCATCTTGGATGCCCTGGGGGTAAGCAGATAAACATCAAATTTTCATTTTTGGGTCAACCATCTCTTTAAAGGGTTAGTTCACCCAAAAAAATTTAAATTCTGTCATTTATTACCAAAGACTATAGAATAACACAAGACGTGTCACTCGTATTGTTTTGAATGGGAGAAAGTGTAACGTGCAGTATGGCGGAATAAGTCCCGCCTTCTAAATGAGAGCCAATCGCTGACTGGTAAAGTCATTGCGTCACTGCAGCAGCCGTTAGAAGCACTGGTTTCTATATAAACAGTCAGACGCGCGCCTCTGAAACAAGCCAGAAGAGACGCGCATTTAGGTCTGCGCATGCGCATTAGCTTGATCCAGCCTAAAAAATACAGTTTTTTGTCATGATTCGAGCGTTTGGATAAAACATTTATAAGACAGCTGTTGTCAGAATTCATTGGTGATTTCAAATATGAAATGTAATCGTAAGGTTGGCGAACAGTTTTGGAGAATTTGATGTTTCCCATTCAAAGAGATAGGGCATGATGCCCAGGATGCCCGAGAGGCGTTTCAAAGATGGCCGCCGAGTGAAATGACTTGTCTTAAAGGGACTATACTTACCCTCATGCCGTTCCACACCCGTAAAAACCTTTGTTAATCTTCGGAACACAAATTAAGATATTTTAGTTGAAATCCGATGGCTCTGTGAGGCCTGCATAGGGAGCGATGACATTTCCTCTCTCAAGATCCATAAAGGTACTAAAAACATATTTAAATCGGTTCATGTGAGTACAGTGGTTCAATATTAATATTATAAAGCGACGAGAATATTTTTGGTGCGCCAAAAAAGAACAAAATAACGACTTATTGAGTGATGTCCGATTTCAAAACACTGCTTCAGAAGATTCGGAGCGTTATGAATCAGTGTATCGAATCTTCTGTTTGGAGCGCCAAAGTCACGTGATTTCAGCCGTTGGCAGTTTCACACGCGATCTGAATCATGATTCGACACAAAAGATTCATAACGCTCCGAATCTTCTGAAGCAGTGTTTTGAAATCGGCCATCACTAAATAAGTCGTTATTTTGTTCTTTTTTGGCGCACCAAAAATATTCTCGTCGCTTTATAATATTATTGAACCTCTGTACTCACATGAACCGATTTAAATATGTTTTTAATACCTTTATGGATCTTGAGAGAGGAAATGTCATCGCTCCCTATGCAGGCCTCACTGAGCCATCGGATTTCAACTAACGTTAAATATCTTAATTTGTGTTCCGAAGATTAACGAAGGTTTTACGAGTGTGGAACGGCATGAGGGTAAGTAATAAATGACAGAATTAACTAACCCTTTAAGGCGGCCATGCACTGTGCGATTTTTGCCCAATTTTGATTCGATTTCTGAGTCGTACAACTGTTGTAGCAGCAGCACCTAACCCAGGTTGTAAATCTAAACGTCACATAAACTGTAATCTTGTCCCTCAAACCTGATTGGCTGATTGAAATGTTCTTCCAGGATCAACGAAGATGAGGTGATGATGCTCTTTAAAATTATTGCGGGGCAAGTAAAGGAAATCGCACAGTGTATGCCCGGCTTTAAGTAACAATGTTTAAAAAAAAAAAAAAAAAAAAAAAAAAGAAAATTACTAACTTCTTCCTGATTTATGCCCGTGTTTTTCAGATAAACAAATCCCACCTCGGTAAAGGCTTTTCTCAAATCATCACTTAACTTTTCCAAGTCAGCTTCCGGTACATTTTCCTTTCCCAGTTGGTAGACACTGAAATCCAAGACAGGTACCGCCATACTTTCCCTTGAGACAACAAAACTTTCTTGGAAATCAGCCAGAAAATAAGCCAAGAATCTTTGCTTCTTTGAGCAACACAACAGTCCTTTATTTATAGGACATTTTCCACGTGACGTTACGCAACTTCCACTTTGATTCGAAGTGGGGTGTAAAGTTGTTGAGCAAAGCAGGATCACAGTCCACAGAAGTCCAAACAGTCTGAGAACAAAGATCACGGCATTTCAGCCTATTCAACGTGCCAAGCATACTAGTAGTGTGTACTGTTTAAACTTTGCAGTACGCAATACACAGCTTCCAATGGGAAAATGATTCAAGAATGCTTTCTGAAAGTAATATAGAATGTGTGCTGGTTACATATGTGTGGCACTCAAGTACATTATTTGCACTATTGTGATCCTGAAAACAGAATGCAGACATCCCAAGTCTCCCGGAAGTTCCGGGAGTCTCCCGCATATTGATAGCGGCTCCCTGATGCCCGCAAATTAGTTAAAATCTCCCGGAATCTAGAGCGAGCGAGCAAGAGCGCGCATAGAGACTGTGTTTCAAACCAGCGCGCGCACGGCAGAGAGGGAGAGGGAGCGAGAGAGAGACCTTGCGTGTGTGTGCGAAGCGCATGTAAGACAGAGAGCATCCCGAATGGCCTTTTTCGGCAAATCAACCAATCAATTATCAGTGAGGTGAGTTGACAAGTTTCATTTCATGTGCATATTATTCAGGCTAGTTGCCAAGGCTACATGAAAACAACAAACTCCTTAGACCTGTTTAAAGTTGCAATGGAAAATAAATAAAAGCAGTTTACATAAATAGTATAAGCAGCTTATATAAATAGTAAAAGTAATCTACATATTTAAACATAATTAACGAATAATTGCATATGCCTATAGCTTATAGCTCCTTCCTCTTTTTTTTTTTTTTTTTTGGGGGGGTGGGGGGGTGTACCTCCCTGAAATGACTTTTTGCAGGTTGGGATGTCTGAGAATGAGACCCATTTTGACACAAACATGTTCATGTGGATGTCTCAAATTTAATATTTTTACTCACCAAGTTTAGCAATCATTGAAATCTTAATGATTTTGAATGCAAGCTATGCACAATATGATTATTATTTATTTTACAGATGACAACTGAAATGTATAGTGTCAGCCTGAAATAACCATGGAAATATTAATGTCTGAAATATGGTAACAAGAAAAAACAATGTACAATTTTATTTTGTTCACTGAAAAAAAAACATGGATGAAAAAAAGTATAAAACAAATTGGTATTGACTCTAAAATCCTTTATCCAAACATGTATTCTCATTTGGACTCATGACTCGAATAAACGGCCAGAGAAACCTAAAGGACGCCAAATACATTTCAAGTTTTCCTTTTAAAGTCCATTACTTCCACGTTTTCTTTCCAAATTTGCCCCTTTTGTCCTTATTTTTCTTCATCTTCTTGTCTTGCCGTTGTTCTTTCTGGTTCAATCCTTCCAGTTTTCTTTTTTTATCACTGAGGGGGAAAAAAAAAAACAAAGATAAAGAGCAGTTCATGATCCCAGATAAAACCCTCCCTAACCCGAGCTCCATACATCTCTGCTTACCTTTTTATGCTAACTATAGCTGTATGTCCGGCTTTCTTCAACACTTGGTCCCATTCCTCATCATCTCCTCGGATCATGTACCTTCATAAAATGTCAGAATGGAAAAGAGCGATCAACACAGCTGTATGAGTGGGAAAATCACATAAAAAAAAAAAAAAAAAAAAGATGTAATGTAAGTCTCTGGTGTTTCCAGAATGTGTCTGTGAAGTTTCAGCTCAAAATACCCCACAGATCATTTATTATAGCTTGTCAAATTTGCCCCTGTTTGGGTATGAGCAAAAACATGTTGTTTTTGTGTGTGTCCCTTTAAATGCAAATGAGCTGCTGCTCCCGGCCCCCTTTCCAGAAGAGGGCGGAGCTTTAACAGCTCGTGCTGCAGTTGCTCAACAACAACAAAGCTGAAGAATCTCACGCAGACAAAATGAGGATTGTCAGTAACGGTGTTCAGCCTTACATTGTTCAAACCGGAGTCGACACTGATGGAGAGACTCAGGAAGAAGTTACAACTTTTAGAATGAAACTGGACGTTTCTGAATGGTTAGAGGATAAATTTATGTAGTTGCTGTGGAGTTGATTCAACTCATCGACTAGCATGTGTCGTTATGCTAATCTTTTGTGCAAATCCAGCATTGAATTGACCCTCGTTTGTGAAGCAGTTCGGTCTAAAATGACGGCATGATAACAACACTCTACTACAACAACTCTTCCTCTTCTCTAAAGCAGCCCAACATGGCCTCACCCCCTTTGTTGCGTGTTCTCAGGGGCGGGGTTTATGTAAATCTTAGGATTAAGGCCCCAATATACTTCAAAAGAAATCAAAGAACAAACTGATGTGACATAATTTCAAAATCATGATAAAACAAAATTCGTTTTGCGTTCTTTTCGGAAGTTCGAAACGGCTAAGAAAAGTTCACTCCAGCTGCAAAACACCTTCGTACTACCATTAGTCCATGACGATAACGTAATAGGAGGTGTGCACTGAGGCTCCGCCTTCATTTGCAGAGCTTGTGCTAACATACTAATGTTGTTGTGATCAGACGCTTTTCTTGTGCTTTCTATAAAAATGCTTGCCGTTTTCACATTTTTGTTGCGTTTATTTTAATACTGAGAAGAAATTGTACAGCACGTATTTACATATTCATCTAACTGTCGCTCTCAGCAGTGTGGGCGGCGTCAGATGTTCTATGTCACGCATTTCGAACTTCGTTTTACTCCAAGACAAAGAACTAAAAAGAACTTTGTTTGAAGTATATCGGGCCTTTAGTGATGTCACTAATCCAGGAAGAAACTTGTTGTAGTCCCTACCAGCCGTTTGTTGTAGTCCTTAAACAGAATTCTTTAAAAGAAAATATCTCCCTTTGCATTGAACTTTGAGCGTCATAACTTTGCAGATGTTGTTTATGCTCAAACAGCAACATTACACACTAACTAAAGTTAAAAAAGTGAAATCATAATCAAGGACCCCTTTAAGCGGGACTCAAAGGGAAAAAAATTAAACTGAGTTCCTAAACATTTTCCATTTCAAAATTTCCACATCTTTCCAGACTCAAATTTCCAAACCTCTCTGTAGATTATTTCAGATCATATTTAATATAAATGGTTCATACATCATTATTTTCATTGGCTTTCTCGTAGTGATAACATGATGAGAAGAACCTAAAATGCTTTATAAGCTGCATATATTCACCTCTGACACATGCGGTTTGATGTTGCACGATCAGCAAAGAGCAAAGTACAGTCTGATTTAGATAATCTTTTCTCCTTTATCTGTTGCTGGCTGCACATTCATTTAGTGGAGTTCAAAAGAGACTAGCTTATGGTAAAAACAAACAAACAGTTTTGTATAATGAAAATACGTGCCTTGAATTAATTCAGTCGTGTTTGACTAAAACTTAACTTGTTTTTACTTTTCGTGTTTCACTAAAGGATCACATGAAAACACACTGTATGATACATTTATTTTTAGAAATTCTTAATTTTATAATTAAGAAAGCTGAATTGGGGCAATAGTCTGGAAACATATTTTTTCCATACTTATCCAGACTTGGAAATGACAAATGAAATTTCATACATTTCCACACTTTTCCAAACTGTGTAAGAACCCTCAATAAAACAAAAGACTTCTTTAAATAAAAATAGTTTGGATGCATTGGGAGGACTCACTCTGAAAGATTCATGTCTTTAATCTTCTCCATTTCCTGTTTGTGTTTCTCCTGGAACTCTTTGGCTGCATCATCCTAAGGGACAAAATAATATTTTAATATGGTAATTTGTTACAAAAATGTTCCATTTCAAATAAAATGCTGTTCTTTTGAATTCCATCAAAGAATCCTGAGCACTGTTTTCAACATAGAATAAGAAATGTTTCTCAAGAAGCAAATCAGCATATTAGAATGATTTCTGAAGGATCATGTGACAATGTAGACTAGAGCAATAATAATCAAAATAATAATCTAGAGTCTCATACCAGATCTTCAGTCAGTGTCTGCGCAGTTGGTTCCATGCTTATGTCTTTGGTGGCAACCATCTCTGCTTCAACTGCTTTCTCCTGAAGAGTGTTGAAGAACTGCAGAAAAGATGGAATCGAACAATAACTACACACTGAAACATTACAGAAGAGCAGATCCATGCAGTGTATTCCTCACTCTGAAAAGAAGGTTCGGTTCGAATCCTTCTATGCTGTTTTAATCAGTGCGTGTATGAGAGACGAGGAGAGAGGGCTTGTTTTGTCTCACCTGCACTACTTTACGGATGACGCGATTGAACAGGCCCATAAGCTGAGAAGCGGGCAGATCAATCGCCTTCTCCAGCTCATCTACACTCTTGTGTTGAAGCCCAATTCCCAACAGCAGAGCCTGAAGAAAGAATCGATTATGTAGTACACACAAACCTGAACACACACCAGCGATGGAAATTCAGCCTCAAATCTAAAACTCAAACTAAATAAATAACATAATATTTTTAAATTTACATATACAGTAGTGGCCAAAAGTACAAAGCCACTAAGGGGACATGGTGATGGAAAAATATGAGATGTAAGAAAAAAAAATATTTCAATGCTTTTGCATTCGTTAACAAAACCCTTGCGTTTCCCCGAGAAACTTTGCATTCTCTCGCAAAAGTTTCTTAGGGGAAATGCAAATATTTTCAGTGCGAACGCAAAGTGTTTTGGGGGAACGCAAAACATTTTATGAGCGAACGCAACGTTTCTCGAAGGAACGCAAAACATTTTGCAAGTGAATGCAAAGTGTCTCAGGGAAACAAACATTTTGCAAGTGAATGCAAAGTTTCTCAGAGGAACACAAAACATTTTGCAAGCTTACGCAAAGTTTTTTGGGGAAACAAACATTTTGCATGTGAACGCAGTTTCTCGGAGGAACACAATACATTTTGTGAGCGAATGCAAAGTGTCTCAGGGAAACAAACATTGTGTGAGTAAACGCAGTTTCTTGGGGAAACAAACATTTTGAGACGGAACAAAGTGTCTCAGGGAAACAAACATTTTGCGAGCCAAAAAAATTTGGGGGGAAACAAACATTTTGCGTGTGAATGCAAAGTTTCTCAAAGGAACGCAAAACATTTTGTGAGCGAATGCAAAGTGTCTCAAGGAAACAAATATTTTGCAAGCAAACACAAAGTTTTTTGTGGAAACATTTTGTGAGCAAACACAAAGTTTCTTGGGGAAACAAATATTGTGCGAGTGGACAGTTTCTTGGAGGAAACGCAAATATTCTGTGCATAAACAAAGTCTCTTGGGGGAAACAAACATTTTGTGAGCGAATGCAAAGTGTCTCAGGGAAAGAAACATTTTGCGAGGAAACGCAAACCATTGAAGATTTTTTCCTTCCATCTCATTTTTTTTTTTCCCCTTCACCAAGTCCCTATAGGGGCTCCGTACAAAAGTGATGTCTGGAAGGGGTATTTGTCTGGAACTGATATTTTATCAGTTATTAATATTTTGTTGGTTCTTTCTTGTTTTTGCATGTTAATATTTTTTTTGTATGACAGCCTGGCCAAAAATTGTCTGCATAATTTGACGTTTCATTGCATTATCACAAATAAAACAGTTGACTCCCATCACAACTACACAATATGCTTACAAAATCTTTACAATTTTTTAATAATATTCTAGGTGCAGATGTCAATTACATACGTAAATAAAGAAAATTCTTATACTTGGACTTAAACTTAAAAGCACACATAGCTGACTTACAGACTGTGCAGCAGAAAGCCCGATGTTTCCTAACTGTTTGAGGAAATACATGCGTGCAACAACAGGGATCATGTCCATGATGAGGTGATAGTCCACCATGTTGCTTGAATACATCTCCAAACGCTTCAGGTCGTATGGAGTGAATGTGGCAGCGAGCTCAGCACTGGTGAGAACTGAAAAGATACAGACGCATGAAAGGATATCTTTTACAAACACACGCATACAGCGTTTAGTCTAATGAGGTGACAGATGTGGGTCTGTACCTGCTGGGGTGTCGTCCTTAGCGCTCTTGTTCTGCAGTATGTTGAGGGCCAGAGTTGGGTTAAATTTGCTGAACTGGAAGGACAGCAGGGAGAGGAACCGCCGCCGGAAATCTGCCCAACACAAGAAACGTTAGTCTTTGAAATCAGAAATAGATAGATGAGTGAGCATTATATGTATTAAAGGTCCCGTTTTTCGTGTTTTTTTGAAGCTTTGATTGTGTTTATAGTGTGCAATATAACATGTGTTCATGTTTCGCGTGTAAAAAAACACAGTATTTTTCACATAATTTACTTATCTGTATACCGCTGTTTCCACTGTCATAAAAACGGGCTGATGACTTCCTTGTTCTATGAAGTCCCTCCTTCAGAAATACGTAACGAGTTCTGATTGTGCCAGCGGTTCCTGTGTTGTGATTCGACAGCAGTTTAGCGCATCTTGCCCGGAAAGGTCACGCCTCTTACCATAACGTGGAGATGCACGCGCTCAGTGTTATTGTAAACATGTCTTTAATTTTACCCTATCAATTTGAGCCGGATTCAGGCCCGGTGATTGGACTGCGGGATGAAAATAACAGCGTTTCGACGACATGGCGACAAACACTCTACAAACGCAACTCTTGTGTATTCCTGTGGGCGGAGGTTAGTCAAAAAACTGTTTTAGTGACGTCATTAAAGAAGGAAGTAGAGGGATGTAGTCCAAACTGGCCGTTCGATGTAGGCGACTTCTGTTAAATAAAATATCTCGCTTGGCATTGAACTTTGAGCTTTAAAATTTAACAGATTTTATTTATACTCTAACAACAACATTACACACTAACTAAAGTTTGAAACATGGGATCACGAAGAACGGGACCTTTAATACACAGCTCTCAGGAATAATTGATTTTGATTGGTCAAATGCAGCATTCACACTGGATTATTCTGAGAGATCGTAAATTCTCACCCTTCCAAAAAGCAGAGAGCCACTGGTCCTGCTCTGTTGACTCCTCAGCATTGAGCTCCTTCAGCATAATGCAGGAGTGCTCTCCCGTCAGGTCATTCTACAGGCCACAACATAATACATACAACTTACTACAAAGTTACAAAAAGAAAAACAGTCCTGACAGTAGTGTTGTCAAAAGTACTGACTTCAGTAATGAAATTTTAAAAATTTAACAATACAAGCACTTCCTCTAGCATTTTGGATTCTTAAACACCTCTGATTGGCCATTGCATTCACGCACTCAACAGATACGTCTGTGATTGGCTACAATGATCAATGCTTCAAAAACATGTTGTAAATAGACACGTGATGCTCTTCACCGAGCATTTACACAGGGTAGTGTTTGAAAGCAGGAGTCTTATAAGCGGATATATTATAGACTAGGGCTGGGACAATAAATCGTTGAATCACGAATCGAGAAATGATTCTGGATTGATTCTGAGATTTTCCGAATGCATCACAATTCTCTCTCGAATCGATTCTGAGCTTAGTTTTTAACTGCGTGCTTTACAAACAGCCGTACTCTGCTTGCTTCCAATTCCTTACACACAACAACCTTCTATAAAATAATCATTCATAAAATTCGAAAAGGTTGAAGTGAATTGGTCCGTGTACTTTTGCGTCCATTCGTTTTTCCTTTTTTAAACCAGAAATGAAATATGGAAAATGCGGTTTCTTTGTTTTTTATTTTAACATTGATGAATGGAATTAGCAGATACAAGCCAAATTTTCTTTATGCAAGATTAATATTTTCTTAAAAATAACATAAATGATATTCAAGTTGTTATTTAATATGTAAAAATGCTAAATTTAATTTCCAGTGTTTCTCGTCATACACACAGACGCTAAAGCGCCCTCTAATGCCTGTTCCTCTGGCGTCAATAGAATGACTCGCTTCAAGAGCCTGCCTAAATGAAATTGATTAATTTTCATTCATTAAATTACTAATATTATTTGTACATTTATATTTTAACATAAACATTAAATTTCTAAACCTTATAGCCTCTTGTTTAGCGCTCCAACACGATCGAGTTCCCGCTTGTGGTCTCAATCCCGTCATTTTGCTTTTTACTGTTTTATGTGAATAAAGGCCAAAACGACATCTAAATTACTGACTTTTTTGTCTGGCTCTGATAGGTGTTTTATATTGTTTTATAATGAGATTTTGTTTGGAATCAGAAGTCACTTTATGCTGTTAAAATTGAAAATATACCAACATGATGACAAAATTAAACCCCAATATGTAATTTTCATGAAGACAAAATTCCCATGCCCTTTGCCTCAGTGGAGGTTTGACATGAAATATTTCTTAATTCTCATTGAAAGCAAGGCGTTACGGCCGCATCGCTTGGACATTAACACTTTACGTGGCTCAATCCTACTAAAACAACAACCAGGGAGAAACTACATTTTCTCGCAATCAGCAGCATCTGCTATAACGGCAACGAAAACAAAGTGGAAGGACAATATCATGTTAAGCGTTTATAACGGTTTTCTACAAGTGGAAAACACTGAACGTTGAAAGCGCGTTGCCTTAATATTCGACCTTCTTGTCTGCATTTCTTTATTGGTCACTTGATATCGGTGTCTTAATGCATTAGCGTTTTCTTCATAACTGTGTTTTCTTTTCTAGGAAAATGCTGTGTTATTAATTGTGTTCATAGTGGGCTGCTTATAAGGTGTAGTGAATTTGCTCCTCTAATATCACCATTAAGCCACATTAAGGATTTTTTCATGTTAAGCACTTGGAAAGTCAGTAAGAAAAATAATAAAAACTGGGAGCATTTAAAAGTCTATTTGCGTAGCCGTCATATTCTAGCTGTGAAAATAACCAACCAACGCAATCATAGAGAGAGGTTTTCCCGCTGATGACAACTGAGAGGACAGCGCAAAGAGCGGGCCTCATCAAAGTCGGTAAACACAACTACACCAGCAAGGACTTCATCTCACATACTGGATAAGAACCTCAAGAACTGCTTAAAGCTGCCCAAATCAATTAAAGCATGTATCATCCATCCTGATGTTAAATATTTCCAACGAACGGCAGCGATCAAGTGCCACACACGGAAATGGTCGAGCACCTACGGAAAAATATTCGGAGATATTCTCCATTTGTTTTAACCAATACAAAATTGCGAAATTCAGACACGACTTTCTTCACACGTTAATAGTTCATTTAATGCGGGCTTTATGGCGTTATTATAATGAAAATTGTCGAGAGCGCATTATTGTAGGCCTATCACAAGAGCGCATCAAATACGCGAGCAGGAATCTCTCCGCTCACAGGCGGATTCCCTTACACAAAACTGGATGCGCGTGCTCTCGCTCAGATATTACATCTGCGCCCTCAAACGTTGTCCTCCTGCATGCAGCCGTGAATCGATCTTCTCTCCAGGATTTAATGTTGCCATAAGCGCAACATTATGGGCACCCACCGGCAGAAACATTAATCGGCGCATATGCCAAGTTTGCCAACAAATGTATATCAATATTTACACAGTGTAATAGCTGTACATTTATCTGTCTCGTGTGTCCCACAAAATCACATCTACTGTTCTGCAACAGATCAACAGCCAGGTGGTCACCCTAAGTCAAGTATTATTATCATGTTTCAGAGACATGGCTCTCGAAAGTGTGGGGGAAACAACAATTTTACAAAAGAAAACTTGTAAATTGACATTTCTTCGACTTTAATCTTTCCTTTTTTAATTTTGGTTTATAAAGATGCAAAATGTAATAAACAAAAATCTGAAAATAAGTCAATATTTATTTTGTGCACATGAAATTTGTGTATTCTGTTTTAATTTAAATTTTCGTATTCACCATAACATTTAAAAATACAACAACCGTTCGTTTTTTGTTTTTCTTGACGTGGTTAAAAAATGAAAAAGGAATGGACGCAAATGTACACGGACCCGAATTACAAGGGTGTTTGCAGTGGGATGTTTACATTAATCTCGCGGCATCAAAGCATTCTGGGTTGCAAGTACATTCTCAGTCTCAGCCGAATGCATGAGCGCTCTTTTTCATGAGCATTTGAGTGTGTGGATAAAAACAAGCCTAGAGCGCCATCTGCTGTTAAAAACAGCTCAGAATCGATTCAAGAGAGAATTGCGCTGCATTCGAAAAATCTCAGAAGTGATTCACGAATCGAGATGAATCGATTTATTGTCCCAGCCCTATTGTATAGCCTGACTACGTCAGACTTCCTACTTCCGCTCAATTTCATTTCGCTTCTGTACTCAGTCTGATACAGCGTCAGAGCTTTCTGTTTGCCACCGGTCTGGAAACAGCCGGGCCAATCAACGAACAGAGGGCGGGCTGAGAGCCGTGACGTAGATGCTAAGCGCCGAGTTTTACATTGTAGGTTAGAGAAATCGAAAACCGAAACGACCGCGGAAATGGGAAACGAGACACGGGATGCAATTCGCTCTGTTATGGATACCATGTTCACTCCGGTATTTCGCTCGCATCATCATGTGTTTACAACAGGTTTACAGTGGAAGTTCAATCATAGATTTGAGTTCGATGCATGATGTCTGTGCTTCGATGCGGCTGTACAGGCGCATAACATACGTCATAACTAAACGTATCTGATTGGCTTACGGGTAACCAATGATTTTAAACTTCAGACAAGCGCCCCCTAGCGAGAGAGAAAACACTTCTCTATTATGCCATTCCAGACTCTGTCTACGAAGCAAAGTGAAGTAGCAGAGTCTGGTATTACCAGGCTACCTATTGTAGACACCTACTTTCAAACGCTCCTGTGTGTATCCGTGCAAGCGCTCTGTGAAGAGCATCATGTATGCCTGAGCATGTGAACACAATGGCCAATCAGAGGTGTTTAAGAATCCAAATTGGGGCAGTCATGGCCTAATGGTTAGAGGGTTGGACTTGTAACCCAAAGATTAGCACAAATTCAGAATATGGGACACCATACTTGGCTACGTCACATCACTTTCACTTGTTTTGTTTTTTTTAAATGCTAGGGGGAAATGCTGGTATCGTCACATTTTTTAAATTTCATTTTTTAAAGTCGGTATTTTTGACAACACTACCTGACAATACTGGGGGGAAAAAATGCGGCATACTTACCGGAGTCTGTCTTAAATAAACAGGAACAAATCCAGCCTTTTTCCAGAATCTGGATGGGAAAGAAAGCAGAGACAGTAAGGAGTGAAGAACATGTTTTGTAGTAGTACTGCAATGCAAATATCACTGCAAAATCTGCTTGCACAAAGCATCTTACTTGAGTAGTTGAGGAGTGAGACCGTAAGACACTCCCAGGTAGTCCAGCCTCTCAGCTCTCCTCTCATTCAGCTTCAACAGCAGCGGTGGCAGGTCTTTCCTGGGAGACACCACCTCTTCTAGAAGACTGACAGCCTGAACATGGACATGAATGAAAAATATATACTCCTTTCAGAATTGCATTAGGTAACACTTTATTTTAAGGTGATGTAGTTACATGTACTTACTATGGTAATAACAGTAAATTATGCATAATTACAAGTAACCAACCCCAAATCAAACCGTAACCATAACTTTACAGTAAGCACATGTAGTTAATTAATATTACTCAGTACTTAATTGAGTAAGAATATTTATCACAGTTTTTTGCCCAGATAACATGCTACTTTATCAGTGAAGTGGCATTTATAACCACCGAATTGCATAAAAGAAATCTTGAATTATAAATCTTAATGTACAGATCACTGCCACAGAGGACTTTAGTCCTGATTTTGCACAAAAATGTAAAACCTATCATTGATATAGTAGCATATCAATTTTAAGCAATTCTGCACAGAATAAATCGGCGCTGAGTGATAAACTCTAAGAATAAATAAAGAAGAAAATTAATTCTTCAGCTAGGACACAAAAAATTATCTAAAGTGACAGTAAAGACATTTATGTTATAAAAAAATTCTATTTTCTATCTTTTAAAAATCAGTGAATCCTGAAAAAAAAAATTAACCGTTCCCACAAAAATAAACATTTATACGTTTCTTGAGCATCAAATCAGAATATTAAAATGATTTCTGAAGGATCATGTGACACTGAAGACTGGAGTAATGATGTGGAAAATTCAGATTTGACATCACCGGAATAAATTACTTTTAAAATATATTAAAACAGAAAGAGTTAGGGTTATTTTAAAAGGCCCAATATGTACATTTTCACCACTAGAGGTCGCTTATTCAAACCAAAGGCCTTTAACAAAACTTATGAAAAATGTTTCAAAATGTTTAATGTAAGAGGTAAAATACAGAACAAATCTTGTTAAATATGATCAAGTGATTATCATTATATGAACATAAGAAACAATTATTTAATTTAATATTTTCTACCTACATGGATTAATATAATACAGCCATGTTTACCTACAGAAATGTGCCACACACACACTTCCATGAACATTTCTGGGTGATGATGCAAACAGAGCATTACCTCACTGCTCACAGACGTGATTGCGCCGGTCGATGTCTGTTCTTGCTCATCCAAGAGAGGAAACTGGCCCTCATAATATTGCTGCAGCAGTTGCAAAGCACGGCTGCCATAACCCATCTACAGAGTGGCACAATGAGTCACACATGGGTAATGACATAACTGGGCAAACAAGGCAATAATGAAGCAACTTCTATATGTGAGCTGTTCAATTAATATAACTGAGGCTGTATATAAACAGGAGGAAAAGTAATTTACCCCCTGATAATCAGGGTTCACGGCAATACGGACGATCCTGCCACCAGAGAGACCTCCGAATTCAGAGTCTTGAAACTAAATGCAAAAACACAAGAGCATCAGAATCATTTCAGAGTCACTCACTCAAACATTTATTTGACAGTATGGCATAAATAATGTATGTACACTAACTATTTTTCAAAAATATGGGGTCAGTAAGATTTTTTTAATGTTTTTAAAGAAGTCTCTTACACTCACCAAGGCTGCATTTATTTGATCAAAATACAGTAAAAACAGTAAAATTCTGAAATATTTTTTACAATTTGAATAACTGTTTTCTATATAAATATATTCAGAAATGTAATTTATTCCTGTGATGCAAAGCTGAATTTTCAGCATCGTTACTCCAGTCTTCAGTGTCACATGATCCTTCAGATATCATTCTAATATGATGATTTGTTGCTCAAGAAACATTTCTTATTATCAATGAATTGAAACAAGGTGTGCTACTTGATATTTTTATGGAAACCATACTTGTTTTGCATTTATTTGAAAAAGAATTAGTTTGTAACATAATAAATGTCTTTACTGTCACTATTGATCAATTCAATACATCCTTGCTGAATAAGAGTATTAATTTCTTTAATATATATTTTAATGACCCCAAACTTGTGAACTGTAGCGTAGCTTCATTTTAAATTTGGATACGTTACCTGTTCCGAAACAGTCCAGGGAATGAGATCTCCTGAAGCTTTCTTCCCTCTGGACAAGCTGGTGAGGATGGATTGGCGTGAGATCTCTCCCTCCAGACACACCTGAAATGACACAGTTTACGGTTCTTTGACTAACAACATACTTTAACACAGATTTAACAGTATTGGAATCAAATAGCTTTGGCCGTACTTGCACAACTGCTAAGACCTCTGGGAGTGAATTCTGTGTGGGTGGAACAGGGGGAAGCAGGCAAAAGAGATGGTGAGCAGGAGCATCCGAGAGCATCTGAAGGTCATTGGGTGAATTCTGAGGAGGAAGAGGAGATTGAAATTTGGTTTAGAGTTTGTGACATTATGTAATGCGCTAATACAGTGGTTCTCAACCAGGGCCCTGAGGTCCTCAAGATGACTAAAATAAGTATTAAAGGGGTCATGACATGAGAAATCAAATTTGCATTGATCTTTGACATAAAAGAGGTCTTTGTACCATTAAAACATCCTGCAAGTTTCATAGCTTAAAACGTCCTCCTCATTATAAAAAGCAGTTATTTAATCAAGCTCCAAAAACGGCTTATTTTGCTATTGTAGGATCTGTGACGTCACACGGGCAAATACATTTGCATATGACCGCCCCCAGAGCAAGACATTGACGAATAGTTATGCATTGCACCATAGGCCCTGCCCACTAGCATTCAGTCACTTAACGGCTGTCATTTGCCTACACTGGATGTGAGCGTCGCTTCAAACGCAAAGAGAACCCATTATAATCACTGACACTGTCTACACTGATACAGTACACAGATGTGTGTTCAGTTTCAGATGTACTCCACATACTTGAGTCTGTCGACAACAGGTTAAATGGAAGAGTGAAAGAACGTTCGATATGACACGTCCAGTTTAAACAGCTTGTTTGCGTCTCTGAACAGACTTCAGAAGGATACCAGCTTCGAAAACAAGTGAATAGTCTATTTTAATGGCTAATTTCATGGATAAATTGAAAAAAATTGATAATTTCAGAAGGAGGGTCAAAATGAAGGTTGAAAATAAACGTTTTACCACATATATATATACAGTGGCATGAAAAAGTATGCGAACCCCTTGCAGAATCTGTGAAAATGAGAATTATTTTAATAAAATAAGAGGGATAATAAAAAATGCGTTATTTTTTGTTTAGTACTGTCCTGAGTAAGATATTTTACATAAAAGATGTTTGCGTTTAGTTCACAAGACAAAACAATAGCTGAATTTATTAAAATAACCCCATTCATAAGTATGTGAACCATTGATTCTCAGTACTTTGTGTGGTTACCTGATGATCCATGACTGTTTTTATGTTTTGTGATGGTTGTTCATGAGTCTCTTGTTTGTCCTGAGCAGTTAAACTGAGCTCTGTTCTTCAGAAAAATCCTCCAGCTCCTGCAGATTCATCAGTTTTCAAGCATTTTTGCATATTTGAACCCTTTCCAGCAGTGACTGTAGGATTTTGAGATCTGTGTTTTCATACTGAGGACAACTGAGTGACTCGAACACAACTATTAAAAAAGGTTCAAACATTCACTGATGCTCCAGAAGGAAACATGATGCATTAAGAGCCAAGGGGTGAAAACTTTTGAACAGGATGAAGATGTCACAATTTTTGTTATTTTGTTTAAATATCATTGTTTTTCATTTAGTACTGCCCTTCGGAAGCAACAGAAGATACTTGCATGTTTCCCGGCAGAAAAATTAAGTACAATTTACCTTGATATTTGAATTCAAATGTTTTCACTCCCCGACTCTTAATGCATCATGAACTGAGCTCAGTTTAACTGCTCAGGACAAACAAGAGACTCATGAACAACCATCACAAAACATAAAAACAGTCGTGGACCATCAGGTAACCACACACAGTACTGAGAATCAATGGTTCACATACTTATGAATGGGGTTATTTTAATAAATTCAGCTATTGTTTTGTCTTGTGAACTAAATGCAAACATCTTTTATGTAAAATATCTTACTCAGGACAGTACTAAACAAAAAATAACATGCATTTTTTATTATCCCTCTTATTTTGTTAAAATAATTCTCATTTTCAGATTCTGCAAGGGGTTCACATACTTTTTCATGCCACTGTATTTGGGTTTTTTTTGTGCAAAAAAACTTTATTAACAGTATAAGTAAACCTCTAGGAACATTTAAATAATGGGGGAAAAAATCCATGTCATCATGACCCCTTTAATAAATTATTCATTTATTATATTAATAATAAATTGTTAGTATCCAATTACAGGGTTCCCACTCTTTTTCAGCGATCATTTTCCAGGACATTTTCAATTTTACAACAATGGGAATAAAAGACTGGGATTACGCCCTAAAGTAATATATTGCTCTCTAAGTCTTTAAAAGGTTTATTGCCATGACTTAACCAAAAAATAAGTTCTTAATATGAGCTCTTAATCATACATTATGACTATGGAAGATTTTTTATTTTTTATTTTTTTTATGAAAACAAAGGTAATTGCGACTTACTTTTACTTTTTATCTCGCTATTCTGACTTTTTTCTCGCAATTGCAAGTTTATATATCTCACAATTCTAAGAAAAGAAGAATCCCAAGATATAAACTGTCAAATGCCAGAAAAAAGTAATAATTATGAGAAAAAAGGTCAGAATAGCATGATTTAAACTCGCCGTTCTTACTTTTTTTCCTCACAATTGCAAGCTTATATCACAATTATGGAAACTCACAATTGTAAGAAAAATATTTAGACTTGCGAGATAAAAAGTTGCAATTAAGCTAACTTTTTTTTATTTATTATTCAGTGGCGGAAACAAGATTCCATAGTTTATTGTCATTACTCAACTACTGATGCACACTTTTATTTTTTTGGTAGTAAGTTAACATGTCTTTTCTTCTCCACCTGTTGTTGTCTGACCCTGCTGACCCAATGAGCATTTTGCCATCCAATGTTCATGCCTTAACTGCAATTTCTAGTATTGCATTAGTATTGCATCCTTCTCGTGGGAATTTAATCATTTTTGACCTTTCAGTCTGAGATAAATCTCTTTTTGGCTCATTTTATCTGTAAAAGAAAACAAGCCTTCATAAACTAACCTCATGACTAAATACAAAATTAATAGTTATTAAGACTGATTGGTTGGGAATTAGTAAAATGTGCTTGGGAAAAATATGATCAGAAAATCAACTTGCATAATAATTAAGCAAAAGATTATGCATTTAAGCAGTTAATAACATACTATAACAATATAATAACTGCTGCAAATGGCAACACAAGACTAAACATCATCATTGAAAAAAAATACTACTCTCACGTGTCAAAACGCAGCATTCCTGAACATCGCACTTTCTGCAACTAATGGTGATTGTTTTAGGTCAGTGATAAACTCTTTGGTTTATCAAAAAAAATAAATAAATAAATAAATAAATTTAAAAATATTGTAAACTGAAATGTACTTTTTATAATGTTATAATATAATCAAATACTAAATAATAAACAAAAATAATTATTTAAATATTAAAAATATGCCCCTCAATAACTGTTTGTTTTAACCAAAGAACATCAAAATCACAAAATCAGTACTCCCAGTTAAAAAAGTTTGGAAACAAACAGCTTTGTCATAAATATGACAGAAATACCAGAAACAGCCTTCAAATATTGAGTTGGACAACCAGAGGCTTTGAGTCAAAAAGATTGAGAACCACTGCTCTAATAACCAAGATTTACCTTGTAATGTGATGCTACGTAAAGTGCCATAAGACGCTGAAGGAAAGTCTCCGAAGCTTTGTGATAACAAAACAACGTGTCTCGATTCACATAATAACTGGAATATGGGGTTAAAGAAATCTAATGCTTAGGTAGATGGGTGAATCTAGGGTAAATCTAAAGTAGTCGAGAGATGTTTACACACAGTTTTCTGTTATTTTGAGAAATCAGGCAAGTTTTTACAGGGCTAGTGGTGATTACGGTAAATAAAATCATGTTAGACAGGCAGCCCACATAAGAGAAAAATGACAAAATTCAGAAAAAAGTCAAAAAGCTTAAAAAAAAAAAAAAAAAATTAAGAGATAAAATGTCATAATTATGACCAAAAAAATAGACTTTATGTCTATATCAACTTTTAGAGGATACAGGTCGCACGTCTGGGGTAAAGGGCAGCCGGAAATGATGCGTGGTACACTCAGACAGTCCAAGCACAGCAGTTCATTCAACCATTTCTCCACATGGTCCCCCTGACCATAGCGGATAGACTCGTGGAGGGTCACCTCATGAAGGCTTCGTGCTGCAGAGCGCATTTACACATTAAACACATATCATCAGTCAGGAACATGTTTTGAATTCTGGTTATCTTGGGGCAAGTGAAGAGAGGGGCAGGCACCGTTATTTTTTAAAAAGCAAAAGGATGTTAGAGGATACCTGCTGCCAGTCTGGCTGTGCTGGTGTTTCTGTTCTCAGCCGAGAGGTTCTGCTGGCTGTCTGCGCTCTGCTGCCTCAACTGCTGAATCAGCTTAAGAGACAGAGAGCGGCCGGTGCCCTCATAGCTGCATGGTGACACGAGGGTTAATGCATTGCTATTATACCGTTGTAAAAAGATCAAAATGTAACAGCTCTTCAAATACAGACCCATTGATCGTAGATGCCATAAACACAAGGTAAGGCCCCAGTAGTTTCTTCACTAAAGGCAGAGGGATGGCAGCAGCCTCGTCGATGACTAGCAGCTCTGCCTGGCCTAACTTCACCGCATCAGCAGGGTGAATGTACTGCAGATCAAAAGGGTTGAGGAAAATTAAGGATGATTATTATGTTTGTAGTGAATGATGCACCATATGAACATGTTTCTAAACTTCCATAATATACTAAAGTGGAATAAATTAACTCTGAGACAGCATCTGAGATTCCACGATTCAACAAATATTTGCATGGAAAATGAAAATTATGGAAAAGAAATGCAGAGATGGAAGTCTGTATACCTGAATGGTTTGTCGATGTTCTTTGAAGATGTTCACACGAACCACAGCTTTGTTAAACTCTGGGTTCAAAGACTGGATTATTTCATAGTCCAGATGTTCCTACAATTTAATAAATAAATAAATCTGGTTTGAAGTAGTTCCCTCAGATGTATGCATAAATATCTGATTTATATTCTCCTACTAGTAGATAACACATTTATGTATAATAATATTTTAGCAAATATTAAAGAAATGAGCAGGGTTTAAATCATTTAACTGACATGGGTTATCATAGTTAGCTAAAACAAACTATTAAAAAAAAATCTTTTGTTAACCCTTGTGCAGTCTTTGTTTGGGAAGTACACTTAGGGTCTTCGGGGTCTCCACAGACCCCAGGCAACAAAATGCAATTTTGTAACAAAATCCTTGTTTGTTTGTTTTTTTTTTTAAACAAATGTAATTTTACTCTGTTTATTAATGTTTTTACTCCATGTCTGTGCAGTTTTTGGAGGATTTATCATATTTTTTAAATTTATATAAATAAATTAATATTTTTTTAAATAGGTTTTTATACAAAAACAGCTTTTTATGTAAAATTCACTTTATAAAAGACCCACATTTCTAAATTTCATTCATGGGGATAACCTGGATAATTTGACATGGTTTAGTGTATCATTTTTGCCCATCTTTTGGAAAATGCAGTTATAAAAGTAAAAAAACTATCATTTTTACCAGTAGATGGCTGCAGAGCTCCACTATTTGCTATGTGCTATTTGACTGATTGAAAGACATCTTTTCACAAGTATTTTTCAGTTGGATTCATATCTAAATATTCTGAAATCACAATTATAACAATTAAGGCTACTTTTTGTTAAAGTTTAGTATTTTTTGTAATGGAAAAAAAAATCAGTTTTTCAATATTGTTACATTATGATGAGACCCCGCTTAGAAATTGGAGAAAATTCATCCTCAAAATCAACATTTTTGAAAAACTTAACAAAAAAATGCTAAACTTTGACAAAAAGTAATATTTATTGTCTTTTATTGTCATAATTGTGATTTCATAATATTTAGATATAAATCCAACTGAAAAATACTTGTGAAAAGATGTCTTTCCGTCAGTCAAATAGCACATAGCAAATAGTGGAGCTCTGCAGCCATCTACTGGTAAAAGTGATATTTTTTTTTTACTTTTATAACTATTTTCCAAAAGATGGGCAAAAATCTTACACTAAACATGTCAAATTATCCATGTTATCCCCATGAATGAAAGTTAGAAATGTGGGTCTTTTATAAAGTGAATTTTTCATAATAAGCTGTTTCTGTATAAAAAAAAATATTTATTTATATAAATTTAAAGGATATGACAAATCCTCCAAAAACTGCACAAATATGAAGTAAAAACATTAAAATATGAAGTAAAAACATTAATAAACAGAGTAAAATTACATTTGTTTTTTAAAAAACAATTATTTTGTTACAAAATTACATTTTGTTGCCTGGGGTCTGTGGAGACCCCGAAAACCCTGAGTGTGACCTTTTTTTTTTTACACTAACATAAAAACAAGATATCACTCCAATTTTTTTTTCTTTGTAGATCTAGAAAGTGTGAACAACTGTACAAAGTTTCATGTCATTTGGACAAAGAGAACATTTTTTTTTTTATTTGAGCAAACGTCGTTTGGGGTCTGTGCAGACCCTATAGGGGTTAATTGAAAAAATAAAATTAAACATTACCTGAAATAAAACAAAATATATAATATAAAAATAAAATACAAAAACCAAGGCAACATTTCTTATTTACATTTATTTTACTGTAACACCTAAAACTGAAATTAAAAAGAATAAAATCTATATAGACAAAAACTATGAAAGCTCGTCTCTGCCATTAAATAAAAAATAAAGGTAACTGCGACTTTTTCATGTCACAATTCTATTTTTCTCACAATTGCAAGAAAAAAATCAGAACTGTGAGATAAAAAGTCAGAACTGGGCGATATAAACTCGTAATTTCCAGAAAATTGATAGATAAAAAGTCACAATAACCTTGTTAACTAATCTTAACAAAATCACTAAAACTTTATCTAAATTAAAATGAAAACAGATAATATACAATAAAAACTATTAATAGTATATTAATAATGACACTGAAATGCTAACTCAGTTTATTAAAACAATTACAGTCATAAATATCCATGTGTTGCCTTAGAATTGCATTACTGTAAATAACATTTTTAATAAGTGCTATTTACAGTAATACACTATTTTAATATAGTCTGGGTCTGGCTGTCATCATCATATCTAATGATGTTCATTGATGATGTTCATTGATGATTACCTGATACTGGAGGGCATCAAAACCTTTAAATACGAACTCAAACAGCGTGTGCAGATTGTCTGGGCTGGGCGATGTGACAAAAATATTTGAATAGCTGAGAAGAGAAACACAACACAAAGGCATTAAGTTATATATATGCATAAAATCCAGTCAGGAGGCAAACGTAACAAGAAAACAAGAGCTTATTCATAATAATAACACTGTACTACATACCCAAATGCAACAGCTCCAGCTATAGCCAATCCCAGAGCAGCAGATTTACCTCGACCACGGGCAGCCGTAAGAGCCACAGTGCTCCTCAAGGTCTTCTCTGAAATAGCCTCAATAAACTTCAGCACTGCTTTGGCCTGAAGACATAAACACAGGCTAAATAAACACTAGTTGGGCCACAGGAAACATATCAGCATCAAGAGTTATTTTGATTATACCTGGTCCATAGTTTTACAGCCGTCCACTAGAACGCCAACCGGCTGCGTGTCCTGTAAAGACTCCTTCAGGTCCTTCAGCTCTTGTTCCCGTGGAGACAGTCCATCATCCTGTTGGCAACAACAAAGATTATGGAATTCATATAAAGTACTAAGGAAACAGAACACTGTGCAGTTATGAACAAGGCTTGCCTGTGTTTTTGGAGGGACAGGTTTGATGTTGGCAACGTGACTGGAGATTGGCAGAATGTTGAGTTGGTCATCAATCACAACACATGTCTTACAGGAGGCGAGAGACAGGATGAATCTGGGAAAAATATAACAAGCATAACTTTTGCAGTTTTTTTCTTTCTTACAGGATAGTAGAAGATAGGGTATGTACTAGGGATGCACCGATACCACTTTTTCCAGAATGAGTCTGATACAGATTCTTTTATTTTTGGTACTTGTTGATACGGAGTAGTGAGTACTTGTTTCCGCAGTAGAATAAAACATTTTAAAAGATAATCATTATCTCACAATTCTGACTTTATTTCCTTGCAATTTTGAGTTTATATCTTGCAATTCTGACTCATCTCAGAATTGTGAGAAATAAACTATCAATTGCGAGTTATAAAGTCCAATTCTGAAGAAAAAACAGACTTTATTTCTCAGAATTATGAGATATAAACTCTGAGAACTCTAAACTGTCTTTTTTAACCCTCAGAATTGGACATATATATATTATATATATATATATATACATACAGTCAAACCAAAATTTATTCGGACACCTTGAACATTTCATTCATTATTACAGTTTATTCACTATAGTTTAAAAAAAGGTAATAAAATATGACAAGATCTCAGAGTTAAACTGTGTCAGAAAATATTAATCTTAGGTATGTCAGATAACACTCAAGCAAAACATGGTCAGGTCAAAGTGTCTGAATAATTTTTGGTTCCAAATTTTTATCAATTTTACTGGTAGTCCACTGTATGAAGCGTTTTTGTGTATAATATGTCACAGTTTACTTTATTTTGCTATCCTCACTTACATAAATGAACTACAGTGTCCTGCACCCACTAGTAAAAATATTTCAGAAATATCTGAATCATTTTTGGTTTGACTGTATGTATATATACACACACTACCGCTCAAAAGTTTGGGATCAAAAAAGAAGCTTCATCTGCTCACCAAGGGTGCATTTATTTAATTAAAAATACAGTAAAAACAGTAATATTGTGAAAAATTATTTTAATTTAAAATAACTATTTTCTATTTGAATATATTTTACAAAATATTTTATTCTCGTGTTGGCAAAGCTGAATTTTCAGTCTTCAGTGTCACATGATCCTTCAGAAATCATTCTAATATGAGGATTAGTTCCTCAAGAAATATTTGTTATTATTTTCTTTTTTTCAGGATTCCTTGATGAATAGAAAGTTCAAAAGAACAGCATTTATCTGAAATACAAAGCTTCTGTAGCATTATACACTACCGTTCAAAAGTTTGGGGTCAGTAAGAATTTTTTTTTTTTTTTTTTTTTTTGAAAAGAAATTAAAGAAATGAATACTTTTATTCAGCAAGGATGCATTAAATCAATCAAAAGTGACAGTAAAGACATTTATAATGTTACAAAAGATTAGATTTCAGATAAACACTGTTCTTTTGAACTTTCTATTCATCAAATAATCCTGAAAAAAAAAAATTGTACACAAATATTTTGTACATCTGTAAACAATAAATGTTTCTTGAGCAGCAGATCAGCATATTAGAATGATTTCTGAAGGATCATGTGACGCTGAAGACTGGAGTAATGATGCTGAAAATTCAGCTTTGCATCACAGGAATAAATTACATTTTAAAATATTTTCAAATAGAAAACAGTCATTTTAAATTGTAATAATATTTCACAATATTACTGATTTTACTGTATTTTTAATTAAATAAATGTAGCCTTGGTGAGCAGATGAAACTTCTTTTAAAAACATTAAAAATCTTACCGATCCCAAACTTTTGAGCGGTAGTGTATATATATATATATATATATATATATATATATATATATATACATATATATTATATATATGAGGGTTTTGTAATTAAATGTTGAAAGACTGACCTTTCATTGAACCTTCCAACAACATCCTGGTGAGCCTCTGTCCTGTATCGAGAATGGACATCCTGAAAGAAAACTCACATTTTAAAAAATATATTCACACGCAGATTACCAGCTTCATATTGGCATAGAAGCATTTAAGAGGCCATCTACCATTGTCATTGTGTACAGCTGCTTCAGTGACTTCACAGTCCTCAGAAGAATGACCACAATGCCTCCACCTTCCACAGTCTCAACGGTCCGAGCCAAAAGGTTGGGAGTGAGAGCCTCGAAGTCCTGAAACAAAGTGAGATGAATTTAACCCTATAAAGCCCACTGGATCACATCCTGAGGTGCGTGTCACTGACATTACCTGCAGAACACACATGCCGTAAGTGTTTCCCAGGATCTTGTGAGTTTCATTGTAGTAGCAGTAGCGGATGTTGGTTGCAGCAACGAAGAGCTCAAATGGATCGTCCTCTTTTAGGTTCAGCGTGCCTGTTTTGATCTTCTTCTGCAGCTGTCGCATCCTCTTCTTCCGATTGCTGTAAAACGACAGATTGATTTCTATCAAGTGTTCCTGATAGCACACAATTTTAAAGTCTAGTCAGATGAATAAGGGTCTGGAAATAATAATTAATATTGTTCAGGGAGCTATTGATCATAAAACTAAGCATTTAAAAAGGCATTATTGGAAGATAAAGAGTGACAGTTAAAGGATTAGTTCACTTTCAAATAAAATTTCTCTGATAATTTACTCACCCCCATGTCATCCAAGATGTTCATGTCTTTCTTTCTTCAGTCAAAAAGAAATGAAGGTCTTTGATGAAAACATTCCAGGATTTTTCTCCTTATAGTGGACTCCAAACGGTTGAAGGTCAAAATTACAGTTTCAGTGCAGCTTCAAAGGGATTTAAACGATCCCAGACAAGGAATAAGGGTCTTATCTAGCGAAACGATCGGTCGTTTTCTAAAAAAAATAAAATATGCTTTATAAACACAAATGATGGCCTTGCACGTGCTTCCGCTTTCCGTATTCTTCTAAAAGCTTACGCTGCATGTCCTACGCCTTTCCTATTCAACTTACGGAACGAACGCAGTGCCAGTTCTGTTTTTTCCGTAAGTAAAATAGGGAGAAAAATCCTGGAATGTTTTCCTCAAAAACCTTAATTTCTTTTCGACTGAAGAAAGAAAGACATGAACATCTTGGATGACATGGGGGTGAGTAAATTATCAGGAAATTCTCATTCAGAAGTGAACTAATCCTTTAATATTTATATGCACTTTATGATAGTATGATATCAAAGATCTCTGATTTACATTGCAAGCTATCAGAATGTAATCTTTTTAAAGTACTTTTTGCTACATAAATAAGATATTTTTGCTCAGTGAGTGAATAAAACTGAGGTGATTTTTGTCCTCCTCAATGAATGGGGTGTTTTGTTTTTTGAGTAATCATACCTGCTAAAGACAAGCTCCTTCTTGTAGCACCACAACACTGATGGCCGGGCCTTGACTGTTGCTTTAGACAGCATGTGGTGGAGAATGACAACCTGGAGGCAAAGTGCACAAATGAGTGAGGTTCTGCAGACGTATTACATGATTATTACAGCATTATTAATCACAGTTTTGCCTCACCTGATCTCTGCCACGATCACCAACTATCACGAACATCGACCGGTGATGTTGAGCGACACCGTTTTCTATCTGGACACGAATACGATTGTCCACCTTCTTCCGAAAAGTCGCCATTGCTTCAAAACTGCACCGAATATAATAAAGTCATTGAGAAATGAAGTAAACACGAGCAGACATTAAACACATTTTACATAGCGCACAGACAAAACTATGAGCATGTTTATTAATATTATAAGACATACCTTAAATGTTGTATCGATTAAGCAAAATACTCTGTTTAAATATTAAACACAACTTTTGGGAAATAAAACTACGACTCATTTACAGTACACCATCATGCTCGTACACTCACGTGTGGAAGCCTCGGCGAAAGGACCCTGGCGCGATGGACCCCAAAACAGACATATAGCTGTTCATGATAGCGCCTGTTCGGAATGACAGAAAACCGCGATTTTTTTTATTTTTTATTTAGTAAATAAAGGTCTGTGGTTGACGTTACTTAAAGAGATTGTTATTTTTACCACATCTTACCTCAAAACGTGACTAAAACTTTTTTAAAAGCAAGTTGCTACATAACTTTGTCAGATTTGTCAAGGTGTATCATTGTGGGAGTTGTAGTTCTTCTGTAACGGAGTAGTTTCTGGAAAAATTAAAGCTTTTAAGACTTGATTTTTATATAGTGTGTGCATATTTTGTTCAGCACTTCAACAAAAGATAAATGTGTTTATCGCATTCACAATGTTGTGGATATGTTTCTCAAAAAGATTAAGTCTCTTATTTTCTTTTTTACAGGGATGCAAACAGGTAAGGGGGGGGGGGGGGGGGGGGATGAAAACATTGCGCGGGGCAGGGGCATGCTGTGCCTTAAAAAAAAGTTATTTGCTTAACATGCTCATTTGTAGATACTTTAAGGGATTTTCTCATTTATTTTTATTACCCTTTATACCCAACATATTGTTGCAACATTTGACCAAAATCAACATTTGGTTAAAATCTCATGTTATAAAAGAAGAAGTGCTATTGAGGATATTTAAGACAATATTTGCTGATTAGACAGCAACAGTTTGCCATGCACATGTCAGACCTCAAATACATTAAATATAACCCATTATAGACATAATGGGTATGTCTATAAACCTGGCCATAAACCCTACAGAGAAGAAAATCCAGTGTTTTCAGAATGTTATTTATGTAAATACATCTACAATAGAGCATTTGCTTCAAAATTTAATTGTTCATTTTTGTCCAATTAACCAAATGGTAGTGCTTCTATGGTCTTCGAGGATTGACTGTCTAATAATTGTGTTAGGATGAATCAGTTCATTAGATTGCCAAATATACCAACATTAGCCGAATTTATGACTCAATATTTTAATTGTGACTTTGAGGGGGGGGGGGGGAACAAAAAAAAAAAAAAAAAACACTACACACAAGTATAGAACAGTTAATGCAACACATCTTTATTGAAACTTTTGAAGCAACATCACTTTATAAACTGAGTCTGGGAGCATCTTTAAAAAATAAAAAAAATATTGTACTAAAAGAACCATTTTTAGAACCAAAATGAATTAGTGTGAACAAAACAGTGGGACAGAAAGAGAACTCCCAATCTTGGACCAGCTGTAGCAGGTATTTGAGTTTTATTTCATACAAAAAAAAAATAAATTACGTCTTTCAAGTTCACAGGCATCTGTTAGAAACATGGGGTAGCTTTAAAATCTTGACAGCAGCTTTTCAGCTTGGATTCTGTATTATTTTCTCCATTTTAACATGTCAGAGTAGGCATTGTATGATCAATTCCGGGAGAGAGAGAGAGAGAGACAGAGAAAGGAGAAAGAGAGAGAGAGGGGGGCAGGACATATGCACTTCAGTATTTGAATGTTCACTGTGGTCCAAATGTAAAACTTAAGATCGCATGGCTTGAACGTTTCCTCGACTGATCCCTCGAGTCCCTTGGCCAGCGCCACGTTTATAGTTCTGTTGGTAACCATCCTGTGAAGAGACAAATAAGGTTTGACACGACAAGACTTTGACAAGAAAATCTCGTGTGTCTCACAGTATGGACCCTTTTCACAGTTCTGAGGTTGGGAAGGGAAACTACAACAAGTATAATTTCTGCATATAGAGGGGAATTTTTTTTTTTTTACTAGATTTATGCTGTTAATTGTAGAAATGTGTCAGTCTGTGAAAAGGTTAATTTTGAGGATGTGTTGAGAATAAAGCTCAAATGATGCAAGAAGAAACTCACTTCTCACTATAAAAAAGCATCAATTATTGGCCTTACCCGCTGATAGTTGCCGTTGGAATAGTCGCGCGGCGTACTGAACTGGGTTTGTCCATATCCAGAGTTTGGAGAGTTTGAGAAGGATGGCCGATAACCTTCATATCCCCCTGAAATTAATAGGAATGATTCATCCATGATCTTCTAATGAAAACCACTGTACACAACAACTGCAAACACAACATTGTTCTGTACTACCTCTGAATCCATTGGATTGTCCTCTGTAGCCGTTCATCATACCGCGCGAGCCACGAGGACCACCACGAGACATCCCTCTGCTGTTGTAGAAGGACTGAGACTGGCGGCTGAAGCCGTTGCCCTGGCCTCCTGGCTGCTGGGACATGGGCTGGTGGCCAGTGGAGTTTGGGAGTGACTGGTCTTGAGAATGGAAGGCACCAACCACTGTTAAGACGGGGATAAAACCGCTGAATCAAACATGTTGTACATTTTTTTTCATCATTACCACTACTACCACAGTTAGTGTTGCCACAATGACATTATGCATGCCACAGGAAATAGTAAAAGTTCATATTATTGGCTCCAGGGCTGCTTGCTTCCATGGGCCACATGTTGAGTAGTGCTGATATATTGGGTTGGGTATCATTTGGCTTTTTTACAATACCAGTGCCAAATCGATACTTTTAAAACAGTACCGGTGCCTAAACAGATACCCAAAAGAAAGAAAAAAAAAAAAGCCCCAAACAATGGTGGATGACATTAAAAGAACAGCCTTTTATTGGGAAAAAAAATTAATTCTTTAAATTGAATAATATTTTAAAAGTTTAAATATACATAAATATAAAAAACATAAATCCACAACAAAACCTAAGCCAAATAAACCAAACTACAATATAATTTAATACCAAATGACAGTTACAGTACTAATAACAGCAACTTCAAAACATTTATTTTGCAGAAATGACCATATTTGCCTTCTCTGGCAAAATAAAATACCTCTCCTGACTTATTGCATGTCCTGCACAAGGCGACCGTTATTTTAGAACACATTAGGGCTGCACAATTAATCGTATTTTTTATTCGCAATTACGATATCCGCTTCTCTTGATTGATTACAAATAATCGGCAAGATATTGGTCCGCTCATTTATCCCGAAAACGTGTTTTTTCTTTGGGATATGCTTGTGGTTGCCAGATGCAAAGAGCTTAAATCCCCCAAATAGAGCTTTTCCCTTAAAAAGGATATACTTTCTTCCTGGTGTTTTACTTAATCTGTGCAATCTGGCAACTCTGTGCATGCGCTCCCTCTAAATGTGGAAGCAGCGCTGATGATCTTTATATTAAAAAAAAAAAAAAAAAAAAAAAAAAAAAAAAATACATGTGCGTTGGAGTTTAGTGATCTCGAGGTCGAAATTCTGCTTTAATGAAAGTGTTATACAGCCAGTCTTTGTTTCTTCACAAGCCACTTGTAATATTTGTGTGACTAAATCTGCCATGATCAAACCTTCAGCGATGGATTTCAACAAATGCAACATGGATCTCCACCTTACTGTTTGCAACCTATGTGACAATTCAATCAGGAAAATAAACATAATTTGGAATTATTGGAATATTAGGAGTTTCACCGTTTTATCTTTTGAAGTTCCTAAAGGTTTTACCAGTTTTCATAATGTAAATCAGTTGAAAATGATATATAGCCAGGGATATTTAAAGAGCATTGTTCTTTGCTTTACGAATTTGCAGGGCAATCTGAATCCGTTTTGTCGTCTCTTTTGGAAACTAATTGTGTTGCTTTAAAAATCTAATGTGAATACAGATTACAAAGCGCACACCAAAACATGCGTTTTGTATTGATTCACCATCTAACAAAGTTATCATAGTTGGTTAAATTAAGTCAGTGTGCCACCTACAGGCCTTTTGGGTGAAGTGTAGGTTGGTAAAGAACGTGCAAAATGGCCATAACTACATTACCCTTTTTTGGATGGAATAATCATGATTAATAATCGTAATTATAATTGAGCAAAATAATCGTGACCAGTTTAACCATTATCGTGCAGTCCTAGAACACATCATCTTATATGTCCAAGTCGACGCATCATGATTCTCACGTGACACACCGCAGTCACAATAGTGCTGTATGACAGATTTATCACTTTATTTAGTTTTTCCTTTATTCAAAATATTCACAAACTTGTTAACTGTCATGAACTCTGTTATTCCAATTCTCAAATATGTGTAAGTGAGTGTTTTGTCATTTAAAACCCTTTACAATGATCATGTTAGTTGATCTATAATGTGCGACGGGTGCCGCCATGTTAGTTTGCGCCGCATTTCAGAGAATCGTATCTGTTGGAATTACATCACGTAAATTCACCCACTTCTCCTGAAATACATGAAAGTAAGTGACCGGTGAACTGGGAGAAGAATAAACTATATAGTTACCTATACAGTGTGTATCTGATATGAATAAATGCTTCCATAGACATGAGTGTGTACTTAAAGAGTTAGTTCACCCCAAAAATGACATTTCTGTCACACCGTAATTGTCATTACACACAGCAAGACCTTCATTCATCTTCAGAACACAAATTAAGCAAGGTAAAGAAGAAATTGTTGAATAGTAATTTTCTTTTTTTTTTCTTTTTTGTGCACAAAAAGTATTCTTGTCGCTTTGTAACATTAAGGTTGAACCACTGAAGTCACGTGGACAATTTCAACAATGTCATTAGTACCTTTCTGGGCATTGAAAGTGGTGGTTAAATTGTGGTCTATGGAGGAGTCAGAAACCTCTCGGATTTCATCAAAAATATCTTAAAGGTGCCCTAGAACCAGTTTTTACAAGTTGTAATATAAGTCTAAAGTCAGTCAGTGTCCCCTGAATGTGTCTGTGAAGTTTCAACTCAAAATACCCCATAGATTTTTTTTATTTTTTTTTATTAATTTTTTTAACTGCCTATTTTGGGGCATCATTAACTATGCACCGATTCAGGCTGCAGTCCCTTTAAATCACGCGCTCCCTGCCCCCCTGAGCTCTCGACTATAATACAGTGCATAAACAAAGTTCACACAGCTAATATAACCCTCATATGGATCTTCACAAGATGTTCGTCATGCATACTGCATGCATGCTTCGGATCATGCGAGTACAGTATTTATTTGGATGTTTACATTTGATTCTGAATGAGTTTGAGGCTGTGCTTCATGGCTAACGGGCTAACATTACACACTGCTGGAGAGATTTATAAAGAATGAAGTTGTGTTTATGAATTATACAGATTGCAAGTGTTTCAAAATGAAAATAGCGACAGCTCTCGTCTCCGTGAATACAGTAAGAAACGATGGTAACTTTAACAGTACATTAGCAACATGCTAACGAAACATTTAGAAAGACAATTCACAAATATCACTAAAAATATCATGTAATCATGGATCATGTCAGTTATCGCTCCATCTGCCATTTTTCGCTATTGTTCTTGCTTGCTTACCTAGTCTGATGATTCAGCTGTGCACAGATCCAGACGTTAATACTGGCTGCCCTTGTCTAATGCCTTGAACATGAGCTGGCATATGCAAATATTGGGGGCGTACATATTAATGATCCCGACTGTTACGTAACAGTCTGTGTTATGTTGAGATTCGCCTGTTCTTCGGAGGTCTTTTAAACAAATGAGATTTACATAAGGAGGAAACAATGGTGTTTGAGACTCACTGTATGTCATTTCCATGTACTGAACTCTTGTTACTCAACTATGCCAAGGTAAATTCAATTTTTTATTCTAGGGCACCTTTATTTTTGTTCCGAAGATGAACAAAGGTCTTACAGGTTTGGAACGACATGAGGGTGAGTAATGACAGAATTTTCATTTTTCGATGAAATAACCCTTTAAACTTTAAATGTGTTTTTGCTAGTACTTGTGTGCATTTAAATGTCTGAAACCTAAAATAAACATTATGTGGTTGAAAACACAGCATGGTTGTGATATGTGACAAGTGCCAAGTGCCCGTCTCTGGCTCAGCACCAGCCCAAGCGTGAAAGCACATTTGAATTTAGAACTTGATCACGTGATGCTGGATATTTCAATCGACAGCTCAGGCATTTAAGTGGCACCGAAATGAGGCACAGAAATCTGCGTTCTGATTCGGTCCGGTACATACCCATCATATAGGTATGGCACCGGGTTTCGGTACCAAACCCTGCTGATATACAGGATTATATTGTGGATATTAAAATATGATCTGAGGGATTCTGAAGATTTTCCTCACCAGACTGGAGCTGTTCTGGTGGCATGTCCGTCTGCTCCACAGGGTGCTGCGTCTGGCTATTAAAACCCTGGCTGTAGCTATTCTGGTATTGGCTGGCCTGCTTCATTGAGTCCGTATCATTAACTGGTGGGACAGGCGCATTAAGGTTGAACACCTGTCAGGAAGAATCGATGGAGGATAAGTGAGCATGTAATATTAGACTATTGCCAGGTTTCACAGACAAGGCTTAAACCTAGTCCCAGACTAAAATGCATGTTTGAGCCGTTTTAACTGAAAGCAACTTACACTGACTTCTTAAAATACGTCACTGCCATTGTTTTGTCTCTGGATGCACACCAGTAATGTTTGGTCTAAGGCACGTTCATAAAAGCTACTTAAATATCCTAATTGAACTAAGATCTACTCTTGGCTTAATCTAAGCCCTGTCTGAGAAACCGGGCCAAAGAGTATCCAACACACTTCAAGTCTTACTGATGTGATCAGTTTACAATGTTCTTCACATCCAGTAATTTTCATTCAGGCACGTTACCGTTTGCATGGACTGGAACGGGGCTGCATTGACATTGATGCCGCTGCTGTGCAAGGGTTTAGATCCAGGCTGGATCACCTGGGTTTGAGAGGCAGGAGGGAGCGCCGTAGACGGAGGCGGCTGCTCTGTCAGAGGTATGGAGGCCTACAGAGGACAAAAATAATTTTATGCAAATTGTAGGTACATTAGAATGCTCATGTTCTAGCTACGCAGTAACAAAAGAAATTGATGGAGGAACATCTTGAATTTAAGCAGCGACTGGAGGTTTGACAACTTGCCTGAATGGGATCCATGGAGTTCGTCTGTGGTCGTGGATCAGCTGTGTGAGAGGACTGGTACATTGGAGGAGGTGTGGAGAATGTTTCTGGTGGAGAAACCATGGGGATCTGCAGAGAAAGTAAAACTGTCAAACTTGTCTTTAGACAGACATAAAGTTATTGATCTCATCTTTAATTTCCAGACAGTTCAGCAAACTCATTTTCATCCAGAAAAACTTGGCTATACTCACTTGTGTGGGTTCAGGCTGAATGCCAACAGCTGGAGGTTGTGCGAGACGAGACTCTGGGTGAGCTGTAAGTTGAGAAACCAAAAGCCCAGTGCATTAGGGTGATTAGAAACACTTAAACCAGGAAGGCCCTGATATACTCCTGGCTAAGTTCTTTTTTGTTATTCGCTTGTGGGTAAAAAGAATTTTGAGTTTAAGAGGGATTTAGATTAATGTAAATATGTGCTGCATCACATCCTTTCAATAAAATAAAATTACAGCAGTGAGAAAACAGCAGTTAAAGTGATGCCCATGTTTGCACAAGCTCTGGATTTTCAGCACTCCAGTCACGTTTCTTCATAAACCACTTTATACAACATTGCTTTAAAAGCAAGCAGCTTTATAGTATTAAACATTAAATTGTGAGTGTTGCTTTTATTTAGAATTACAACTTCAATTACTATATAGTGTGTTCATGTTTTTACTCATGCTTGATCTCGACAGACTAAAAAAAAAAATAAAAAAAAAAATTTTTACACAGGCAGCGGAGCCTCAGATCACACCTATTACATAATCACCATGGACCAATGGCAGTTCAAAGGTGTTGACCAGCCAAACATCTCCCTAACAAACTTCATTTTGGCCTGTTCATCAAAATTGTGTCACACCAGTTAAATTTAGGGCTCTCACTAAAGATTATTTTAGTAATAGAGTCATCTATCGATTATTCTGATGATTAATCTGATTTTTAGATTTTTTAGAAAATAGAAAAAGCTTTGAAGCTTCACGAAGCAGTGTTTTGAAATCGCCAATCACTAGATATTGTTGAATAAAGTCGTTATTTTGTTTTTTTGGTGCACAAAGTATTGTCGTCGCTTCATAACATTAAGGTTGAACTACTGTAGTCACATGAACCATTTTAAATACCTCTTTAGTAGCTTTCTGGGCATTGAAAAAGCGAGCGTTATTGCTCGCAATGGAGGCCTCACTGAGCCATCGGATTTTATCAAAAAGATCTTAATTTGTGTTCTGAAGATGAATGAAGGCTTACGGGTGTGGAACAACATGAGGGTGAGTAATAAATTACAGAATTTTTATTTTTGGGTGAACTAACCCTTTAACTGTACAACCACATGGTGGTTATAACATACCAAGTAATAACATACCTGGTTGACACACCATCGGAGGCATCTCCATTGAGGCTGGCTTCATAGGCTGTGCAGATACAATAGCCGGATCAAGAGACTGTCCATCAAAATCAAGCATGGAGTCCTGGGGGAGGAAAAAAAAAAAAAAAAAAAAAAAAAAAAAAAAAAAAAAAAGAGGCCGTTTAGTATGCATTCAAACATATGGAAAAAGAACAAACCTGCAAAAGAACCCACCTGCATGAAGTTGTATGGACCCTGCATCTGTGCCATGAGATCCTGAACCACCTGCTGTCTAATCACAGGGTCTGAAGGGGGTGTTGGTGTTACTGTGGTCAGTGGATGGGGCTCTGGGACAACAGGGCTAGGGGTGGTTTGAACCGGCTGCTGCATGGAGTTAACCACCTGTAACAGACCCAACAGACTTAAGAAATGTGCCCAATTACACACTAATCCAGTGGTTCACATCCATGTTGAACATACAGATTTCTTAAACTTCCCCCAGTCTTCTGGAATTTTACCAATTAGTTATTTTAATTTGAATTATTATTTTAGTTACTAATCTACAGGCACATTTTTTTGTACATTTAAAAAAGAAAAAAGAAAGGAGTGGGGGAGACTTTAAATATTGTGGACAGTAGGAGGCTTTGGACTCAAAAAGATTGAGAATCATTAAAACACTAATGATCCATACCCAAAATATGGAAAAATAAGTCAATACAGGTTGCAATGCAATTTCTAGAGCAGCTTACCTCAGTTTCTGCACTCCATTCCTCTATTTGCTCCTTATCACCAGTACTGTATGTGCTCTCCGAAACAAACTGCCTATTCACAAACTAGAGAAAGAGAAGAAAAGGTCAAGAAAATTAAGGGTAATCAGGGGGAAATTGAACAAACTTCTTAACTGTACCCCTAAGAGAAAGATCATACAATTATAGGGTTCATTCATACAAATTCATTCTGTCCCTGAGGCACTTACGTAAAATGTTTTTGCACCAAAAACAGTTGTAATTTAGCTTTTCACAACCAGTTTGTCGATCCTAAATCCTGGTTTATTCTTGCAGAGTCCATGAGAGCATGTAGATGAATTTGCAAAACAGTGTTATTTTAGTATCATTAAGGGTGTTTGCTACCTTGACTCTGAAGAGTCTGTTCAATAGAAATCTTTCAATGAAGATGGGCAAACAACCTCCAAAATTAATTTGGTACAAATCCTTTAAAATTCCAAGTTTCCATGTCATGCCATGGGATCTCTCCATATCAAAAAAGTCAGCTACGACATGTTATTTCCTAATAAAAGGATCACAAATATAACTTAAGACAGACAAAGTGGTCTGTAGTGCTTCGACCTTTCTTGAATCCACATTGGGCATTACTTATGTGATGTTCAGATTCCAGTATCCAGACCAGGCAATCATTAACTATCCTCTCTATTGTTTTGCATAAGCACATGGTTAAAGCTATAGGGCAATAATTAATGGGATCATTATGGTCTTTTCCTGGCTTTGGAATAGTTATTTCTGCTTCCTGCCAAGAGCATGGAACTTTTCCCAATATCCAGATAAAGTTAAAAATTCGAAGAACCATTTTTTTTAGTAAAAGGTGAGGTAGATTCTTTAAAAATTGGTAGTGAATTTTATCTGGTCCAACAGCTGTGTTGTGGGATTTTTTTTTTTTTTTTTTAAATGGCTTTGAGGCAGTGCACATTGCCTACCCAAGGGTCATGCTTGGGACCGGTTCACACCAAGATGAATGTTCAGAGCAAAAATAAAGTGCAATAAACATTTTAGTTTAAATTATCAAGTGTTAAATCATTACTTTTTTTTTTTTTTTTTTTTTTTTTTTCAAAAAAAGAGAGGCACTCTAAACTCTTTAACAGTGAAGAAAATGGCCAACCAATAAGATTTGAGTCACGACAGGATATTATGCTCAGAGACAGTGTATAGAGGAAAAATCCTGTAATTCTGTACTTTTGTATTTGGTGTTGTCTGATAAGCAACAGTGAATACAAACATCTGAACAGTCTTCAAAAAAGGAAAGTTGGGCAGCGCTGTTTTGTGTATGAGGTAACTGGGGTATTAAGCACCACCTACTGTCAGAGAAAATTTGCATTTTCATTCAACCCACCAGCCAGTTTTTCGCATCGGTCTGAAAATTTTAGTTCTTAAAGGATTAGTCCACTTTTAAATAAACTTTTCCTGATAATTTACTCACCCCCCATGTCATCCAAGATGTCCATGTCCAAGTTATTGATGAAAACATTCCAGGATTTTTCTCCATATAGTGAACTTCAATGGGCACCAAACAGTTGAAAGTCAAAATTAATTTCACTGCAGCTTCAAATTGTTCTACACGATCCCCGACGAGGAATAAGGGTCTTATCTAGAGAAACAAATCACTAATTTTCTAAAAAACCATAAATGCTCATCTTGAACTAGCTCTCTTCTCCTCTATTAGAATTCCGGCAGTGTAGACACTGCTAAGTGTTTTACTGCCCTCCACAGGTCACAGTTTGAACTAATTTTTATATGCAATATGCTAGTTCAATAGTATATAACAATTAGTTCAAACTTAGCAGTGTCTACACTGCCGAAATTCTAATAGAGGAGAAGAAGAGAGCTAGTTCAAGATGAGCATTTATGGTTAAAATGTATATTTTTTTTTAGAAAATGAGTGATTGTTTCTCTAGATAAGACCATTATTTATCGTCTGGGGTCGTGTAGAACAATTTGAAGCTGCAGTTAAACTAATTTTGACCTTCAACTGTTTGGTGCCCATTGAAGTCCACTATATGGAAAAAAATCCTGGAATGTTTATCAAAAACTTTAATTTCTTTTCAACTGAAGAAAGAAAGACATGAACATCTTGGATGACATGGGAGTGAGTAAATTATCAGGAAAAGTTTATTTAAAAGTGGACTAATCCTTTAACATTTGTGTTGGTGTGATAAGGCCATCAGTTTCAATAAATGTGCTTTTTGGACTATGGAGGAAGGTTTGAGTTCTCAAAACTACATTTACATTTTCATAGTACAATGAGCGGCCATGTCAGATCATCCAATAAAATGATTCCACAAATGTGAAGCTTGCATTTCACAAGGCCTGCATTTAAGCAGCTTGTCTCACCTCGGTTGCCTCAATTGGAATGGGTTCTGCATACTCTTCCGTCACTTCAACCTCTGTTAGGAGACATAAAGGTCAATCTCTCAGAAATCAGTCTGGATCACAGCGGTTTCAGAATGAATGTCACTCGACGGAGCAAAATGAAACGAGATTTACCCGCATCAGGAGGGCGCTCCTCTGCTTCAGACACTTCCACCGCAGCGGTTTGCTCCTCTTCCTCCGCGCAAACTCCGTTCTGATGAGACTGCACTCTGTCAAAGTAGCCGCTCTGCAAAACTCGCTCCAACGTCTCATTCAGTGCTTTATCTGAGAGAAAAGATTCAAAAGGTTTAGGGTCAGTAAGATTAAGTGTTTTGAAAAGTCCAGTGCTCACCAAGACTGTACGCACTTGATTAAAAGTACAGTAAAAACAGTACGTGAAATGTTATTTAAGATTATATTTTAAAACGTAATTCATTCCTATGATGGTAAAGCTGAATTTTCAGCATCATTACTCCAGTCTCCAGTGTCACATGATCCTTCAGAAATCAGTCAAATATGCTGATTTGCTGCTCAAGAAGCATTTATCAATGTTAAAAACAGTGGTGTTGCTTAATTTCTTTTTTTAGTAGAAATCAACTATAAATAGAAAAATCTTAAATATTAATAGAATTTTAAATAGAAATCTTGAGTAACAATATAAATGTAATTACAGTCACTTTTGATTAAATTAATGCGTCCTTGCAGAATAAAATGATTAATTTCAATGTCAAGTTCTGCCAGAAAAAGGCACTACATTTGAAAGTGGACAGTTACTAAATGCCTAAATCCATGTAGAGCACCATCATGCTGCATACTTCCAGCCCAGCTGGTGCACAGCAAATGGATGTATTTATATGCCATGAGCCACATGATCTGCCACTGAATTCCACTGAAGGAAAGTGCTAGAGGCTGAAAGCTTTCTAAGGAAGGGTAATAGAATATTTATGATATAATTACATTGGTTAAAATTAAGCATCCCTGTGAACATAGAAATATTGTAATATGCTTTTTATATAGCCATTAACATGTCACTAGCATTAATCTATTCACCTTATTTTGCAATGTGAAATTAAGCCATTTTCTGCAAATGTGCAAGACTTCAGATTCATTAACCACTATAGGTAAATAACTAGAAGAGTAACTGTAAAGTGCAGTAAAGGGTAAAATTATTTGTCACTGTGATGGAGAGACCTGGGAGTTGTCTTCCATCATTGTTTTTACTGTGTTCCTGTGCATTTTACAATATTTATGTGGGGTTTGCCGTTTTCTTTCTCATTTTAGCTGAGTGGGCGTGGCCTTAACGAAAGCACAAACTGCTTAGGAGCGCACATTTTAGCTATTTATAGAAATGTTTGTGCATGAGTTGGTTTTATAATTCTTATTGTATTTAATGATTTGTTTTAACTCTTGTTATTAATCATCTTGTGTATTATTTATTAAATCACAATAAGGCAAGGAGTTAATTTTACAAAAATGCTATGTTCCAATTAGCAAGCGGGAACTGTGTATGTGTATTTAAGGCAGCCGTCATTAGTGGAATGGAGGAATGCAGGACAGATCATGGGATTTGAGATGGTGAACAAGGTTATCGAAGTGCTGCTTGAGCACACAAACTCTGGTCGTACCCGCTCTTAGGTTAAAAATAAGGTGGATATCCTATCTCATAAATAGGCCTAAATGAACATTTAACCTATTCATTTCCTTCTTTAATAAAGGGATCTTACAGTCATTGGGTCATGTACACATACACATTTGTGCTTGATCTGCGTACAAATGTTTTCACAAACAGATTATGATTCAGCAATAAAATTCACAATTTATACAAAAAAACAAAACAAAAACAAAAACTATGGATGGCCATATAATCATTAAGGCTACATTTTATACATTGATATTTAATCTTAAATTTCATCATATAAAGTTAAAGAAAAGCTGCATTCTAGCGTGAGTTGCAAGATTTGTCTGTATAACACAGATACGCATCTGTAATCCGTGTCTGTATAAAAGGCATTTGTGGTTTAACTTGTTTTAAGGATGGCACATTTGGCATTGCTTGAGGATCTTGCTGCATAGAGTGTGTCATGTTTGCTGGGAGTGACGAAAGGCTCTCAAGGAAAAGAAACTAAGCATGAGCATGCAGTCGCTCATTTAGAGTACTCTAAATTCAGTAACATTAGTGAATTTGTTCTTGACTGAGGTCAAGAACAAATTCATGTGCGTATGCACATGTTGTGAATCAGGCGAATGTTTTTGTTTTTGTGAGAAGTTCTCCTGTGAGAACAAACACAAAATAAACCATGCAATTAGTGAATGAATGTCCTTAGACAGCTGCCAAACACAGCTGCAGGACATCTGATACAGAAGACAGAAGAGGGAGCATGAGTCAGGACAGCCATGACTTGCTTTAATAAAACTATTTAACAACGATTTATGCAACATTCTGTATCAGCACGCATGTTTTTGGGAACTTGATGCATGTGAAATATTAAAGGGTTAGTTCACCCAAAAATAAAATTCTGTCATTAATTACTCACCCTCATGTCATGCCAAACCCGCAAGACTGTTCATCTTCAGAACACAAATGAAGATCTTTTTGATTAAGTCTGCGAGCTTTCTGTCCCTCCATTGACAGCTAGGCATCTACCACTTTGATGCTACAAAAAGTTCATAAAGAGATCGTAAAAATAATCCAAATAAATTGAGTGGTTTACTTCCGTTTATGTTCATTGATCAATGTTTATGTATGAATAAAAGCCTAAATTCAATCTGTTCTTCATATTAAGGGATCATGTTCATGATCAAAATTTAGACTAAACCGCTTAATTCATATGGATTAATTTTACGATCTCTATGAATTTTTTGAAGCGTCAAAGGGGGTAGCTCTTTAGCTGTCAATGGAGAGATTTTATTAAATATATCTTCATTTGTGTTATGAAGATGAATCAAAGTCTTACAGGTGTGGAACGACATGAGGGCAAGTATTTTAATTTTTGGGTGAACTATCCCTTTAAGCATATTACACCAGATTTCCTGACAATGCAAATATTAATCTCCTTCTGCTAACATGCCCAAACACATAACTGGATCATGAGGAAACAGTTGGTTTCCAACCCAGCTGCAAACTTCTTCACATTTTTAAAACAATGACTGTATTACCGCACCCTTTAAAACCCACAACAACAACAACAATACAATTTAAGCATCACATAATAGCATCATAAAAACCTATTATTACTTTCAAAATGTTTAACTTCTTGTGCATAAATGTTACCATGAGGTATCAGACTCTAGTATAGACCTAAAAAGGATAAAAAAATAAAAAAAAATCAGTTTTAACATACATGTTGTTCCTGCTACAGGCTTCTCCTTCCCCTCCAAAAGTTCCCATAAGTGCTGTGATGCTTCTTGATACTGGTCAGTCAACCTGCATGAGAAAAGCATTCCATTATGAATATACTTTATCCAAGAGATGATGAAAAAAAAATTCCAATGAAGAGAGCAGTGCACAAAAAAAGCCAATATTTTGTGAGAATGGCAATTCTTTTGGGTGAACAATCCAATAAAGCTATGATTCACCCAAAAATGACCATTCCATCATCATTTACTTACCCTCGTGGTTTTTCCAAACCCATAAGGCTTTTGTTCATCTTCAAAACATTTTTAATGAAATCTGAGAGAATTCTGTCCCTCGACTGAAAGTCCACACCACCAGAGCTTTGACACTTCAAAAGTTAGAGTAATCTTAGAGTAATCAATATGAAGCAAGCTTGCTTGACACACAGGAACAAACCTCACTAGTTCTTGCAGAAGCTCAGACTTTCTTACACGTTTCACGAGAACAAACCACACTGATTCTCAAGCTCCTTGTATGTGTGTTGACCAATGCTTATATATTAAATCAGTTATGTAAAAAAAGCAATCACATCTCTTCATAAGACTTGGATTGATATGGATTTTAAGCATCAAAGTTATGATGAAATCTGGACTTTCAACAAAGGCACACAAATCTTTCCTGTTTCATATCTTCATTTAAATATCCTCACTTGTGTTTCAAAAACAAATGAAAGATTTGAAACGACATGAGGATGAGCAATTGATGACAATTTTAATTTTTGGGTGAACTGTCCCTTTAAACCAGTGTTTCTCAAATCCAGTCCTCGGGACCCAACCCCCACACCAACAAGAATGTTTTAGATGTCTTTCCATTAAACACACTAAAGAAGCTGATGAGTTCAATAAGGTGTTTTAATTAGTGAGGAATCCAAAATATTCTGGTACGTTGGTCCAGGTTGCCTGGAGTTGAGAAACACTACTTTAAGCTTCTTTAAAATCTTGCAGGACACAAATTGGCTGGCAAAACTTTAAAACATGCAGTGCCACTGCCGAGACCTCAAGCTGTCTGAAATGATGCATCTAAAAATCAATTCAAGGATACTTCATGTTGCAGTTGGTAGAACACCAAGATTTTGTTTGTTTACAGCATAATTTACATTTGCATGCAATTTTCAGAAAGGTGGTCAGGACTGAACGGACTGTCTATTTCACCTGATGTTTTGGTCACGTTCGGGCCCCACAAGCTTGTAAAACTCATCCAGGGAAGTAAGGTCACTCTCCGTAAGCAGCGAAGGTCCTCCGGCTCCTTGCAGCAGCTCTTGTCGCACGCTTTCATCCCCGAGTCGGTCAAGGAGGAACTGCAGCTCCAGAACCCGTTTCAGCCTTTTCTGTTCCATCTCTTCACGATGGAGCTGCTCACGACGTGCCGCTTTCTTAACGGTCTTCTGGATCTATCCAAAGCAATGGATTGTTGGAGACACTGATTCATATAAACCATGGGTGCTCAATCCTGCTCCTGGAGGGCCACGGTCCTGCAGAGTTTAGCTCCAATCCTAATTAAACACCTGATCCAGCTAATCAAGGTCTTACTAGAAACTTCCAGCGGGTGTGTTAGGCAACTTGGAGCTAAACTCTGCAGGACAGTGACCCTCCAGGACCTGTTTATTATAAACATGCCATTGAGTTTTGGATCTATGCACATTCTCAACACAAAAAAAAAAAAAAAAAAAAAAAAAAAAAAAATGGTGCCACGAGATATGAAGACAGCAAATTCAATTTTCATGTACTCACTTCTTGACCCAATGCCAAAAAGCTCTTGTGCAGCTCCCGTGCAAACTCGAGGTTATGGATTACTTCCTGATACTTAGACAGGGCTTCCTATATTGATTAAGGAAAAGAACAGATTTTAGGAAATCTGAAAGACAACTGAAGGACAACAAAGCATGCAAGCTTTGTTTACCCACCAGCTGGTCCTGGTTGAGACGTTCCCCTTTGCTGTTCCTGGCCTGATAGTCATCAAGTTTGCTCTGCAAGAAGACACGTGAAAGGAATACATAAAACTTGAAAAATAAACAAGTTATGTAATAAAATAATAGTACTCATAAAACCATCTGATCAGGTCATTCAGAATAAATTCTCGCCTCTCATAAAAGCAGAGGTGTGTAGAGGTTTGTAAACCGTACCATTCAAAGTTTAGGGTCTGAAAGATATTTTGGCCTGGTTTCACAGACAAGGCTTGGATTAAACTAGGATTTGGCCTTAGTTAAATCAGGAGATTTAAGTAGCTTTTATAAACATTTTAAGTTATAAACAAAAACTTTCCTGCTGTGCATCTTGAGACAAAACAATAGCACTGACACTTACTGACACTTAAACATGCATTTTAGTCTGGGACTAGTTTAAGCCTCGTCTGTGAAACCGGGCATTTAAGTTGAAGAAAAAAATTCCCTGCCACATTTTAAATCAAAAATACAGAAGAAAAAAAAATAAATAAATAAATAAATATATATAATAATAATAATAATAATAATAATAATAATAATAATAATAATAATAATAATAATAATAATAATAATAATAATAATAATAATAATAATATATATATATATATATATATATATATATATATATATATATATATATATATATATATATATATATATATATATATATATATGACCACAACTTAAAATATAATTTATTCCTGTGATGCATAGCTGAATTTTCTGCATTATTACTACAGAGTCACATGATCCTTCAGAAATCATTCTAATATGTTAATTTGGTGTCTAAAAAAAATAAAAATAAAAATTGTATTCATGTTGAAAACAGTTGTGCTGATTAATTTGTGGAAAATGTAATACTTTCTTTTTCAGGATTCTTTGAATATAAAGTCACAACATTTAATTTAGAGGGTTAGTTCACCCTAAAATGAAAATAATGTCATTTATTATGGCTGATTTCAAAACACTGCTTCAGGAAGCGTTATGAATCTTTTGTGTCAAATCAGTGGTTCAGAGCACCAAAGTTACGTGATCTGAATCATGATTCGACACACTGATTCATAACGCTCCGAAGCTTCATGAAGCAGTGTTTTGAAATCAGCCATCACTATACTATACTTTTTTGGCGCACCAAAAATATTCTCGCCGCTTTACAATATTAATATTGAACCACTGTACTCACATGAACTGATTTAAATGTGGTTTTAGTACATTAATGGATCTTGAGAGAGGAAATGTCATTGCTCCCTATGCAGGCCTCACCGAGTCATCGGATTTCAACAAAAATATCTTAATTTGTGTTCCGAAGATGAACGAAGGTCTTACGGGTGTGGAACGACATGAGGGCGAGTAATAAATGACATTATTTTCATTTTTGGGTGAACTAACCCTTTAAATACAATTTTGTAACATTATAAAATGTCTTTACCGCTTTTTATCAATTTAATGCATCCTTGGAGAATAAAAATTACATTTTTTATTTTTTTTTTTTAAACTAGGAACCAGAAACTTCTGAACGGTTGTGCACATAAGGCACATTTGCAATCATGAAACCAATTTTCCATTCAACATGGATCAAGACAGGACTTTATTCCATAAAGCTCCAGCATGAGGTGCAGTTGTGAGGGGATTATCCCATTCCACCAGGTCAGTAGGAGAGGTTCATACAAGTCCCATAACTACAGCTTACTAAATAGATTCCTAAAAAGCAATGAAAGTCGCAGTCACTATTCACTTTATGGAAAACAAAAATTATGACTGTCATCCTACTTTTGTGCTCCACTGAACAGGTTTGAAACCTCATGAGAATGACTTCTTTTTCCTCTCATTAAGTAAATAAATACATTTTCTATAAGCAATAATCTATAAACTAACAAGTAAACCAATATAAACGCATTTTGCTGCACCATGTCACTAAATTAAAAGTCTCTCCTGCAAAGCTCAGAAACCTGCAGGATCCAAAGGCGCTTACTGCATGTCCTGAGGACACACCTGGCTGTGACCCACTAATCTTCACAAACCCACGCCAACAAGCCGGAGACCATCCAAAACACAAACAACTTCTTTACATGCATTTTTGCGCCGACAATTTCCCCTTTTTCTTTTACATGCCGAACCAGTTCTAGGACGCCATGTTAGCTTTATCTCCATGTGCGTGCGAAACGCAGTGATCAAAACAACTGACAAAACCTTCAGGAAATAATTCTGTGTTGTATCATAGCTTATATAGAAAAGGTAAACAAGTAACCACGTATACATTTGTCGAGAAAACTGCAATAATATCAAAAGTTGACCGGACAGCATGTGCTGAAACTACGAACACTAGCCTGTTAGCATCTGCGCTCGACGATACAAAGAACAGTGAAAGAGGAAAAATTATATAACCAAACCTTTCGTTCATACAAAATTACTTAAGTGGCGTATTAATGGTTTCATAAACGTTTAATGTTCCTGGTTAACTAAGCTTTTAAACGTTTATATAATACATTATTGATATTGAAACGTGAAAATTGACACCGATTTTAAGTTACTAATAGTATTAACACCTTCGAGGATAATATGCGTTTTATTAAGCATCTAAAATAACTATATATACATAAACACATTAGATTGTGTGAAATATATAACGGAGTAGTAAAAAAAAAACCAAATGGCCTGGATTTGTGGAATGAACTCTGAGGGGTGTGGGACAATTAAAACTAACTTTATCTACACATTTCTGTGATAATATCAGTTATGCTTGGGACTTGTAAGACAGACGGGTACCTTTTTCTTCTCCATATTGCGCACTTTCTTTTCAAGAACCACCAGCACCTGCTTCATGGCCTCTGATTGGGTTCCAGTCAGCTGGTTGCTGGATGTGATTTGGTTCATTGATCCGGGAGCAGATCCCAAGTCTGGGCTGGCAGACTTCACAGTCCTGGTGCCATTTGTTGCCGAGGGCATCTAATCGTGGATAAAGGACAGGTTTTAATTGTGGAATCAAATATTAAAATGCTGAAAACAGCCATTTTGAAGCAGAACATGTGTGGTGTAGGTTGCTGTGATCGATGCTGGTTTCATTTTCGATCATATCACATTCACTTACTCTTCCAATTGTGATACAAATATGATAAAAATCATATATTTAGGTAATCATATTCAATTTATCCTCATTATATAACAAAAATATACATTAAAGATTTTTCAGTTGGTCATAACAGGCTTTTATTCATCATACTACCATATCTAAATACCTCATATATTATTATTATTTTTTTTTAAATAAATCAAGCTCGTTAAATTCCAACACATTGTCATAGCAACCCATCGTCCAAATTTCAACAGAAACAGTCCAGCGTATCATCGCATGATCTCAGTGATTTAAATCCATATATGTGCTCACCTTTATGCGCAATATGTCCACAAGGGAAAAAAAACAATTGTATGGAGTCAAATGTGCCGAAGCGTTGATTGTGTTGCTTTTATTTTCTCTTCTAATTTACTATGGGATCCGCCCCGCCGGCCTCACCGACAACTGAGAGCGACTGAAAGGCGAGGAAAAGGTTTATAATGAGGAAGGGCCCCGTTTTGAGACGACCGCGATTTTGCCTGTGGCAAACTTACATTTATATGCAGCTTATTATAAAGAATACTGCGAATCCGACCGATATACAACTAAAAAATATATATACTTAATGGAACGTGTGAGAAGCAGTCGTGAAATGATAGAAAATATTAATATTTTACTCAGTTGGAAAGCAGGCATACGATGACCTCCTCATTCGGATTTGTCACTGAACGCGTGTGAAAACGAACTGACTTTATGTAAAAATGAATATTAAGGAGAATAAAACCAGATTATAAAAAAATGTTAAATTCTTTATTTTATTGTGTGGGTGTGTTTTATTTGATTTCGCTGATAAATGGCAAGTATTTCAAAGTGTTTTTAACATAATGCTAAATCATCACATCTTACACGATTATGCAACTCTTAACTCTGATGCTGTTTTAGTATCTTAACTTTGATTTTAAGCGTCTGTTTTTCGGCTAGATACATAAACGACCAAAACTAATTACGTTACACATTTAGAAGGATACATTTATTTAATGTACATAAAATGATCGGTCAGCAGATGGCACCAGATAGATTCAGTTAAATACATTTACTAGAAATTTCTTCCCAGCATCTAAACAGGAATGCAATAAATGATTACAAAAAATAATATTTAACCATTTATATTTTTTTATTTATTTCTATTGGGCTAAGCATATGTAATTAAGAATTAAAAGGCTATTTTTCATGCAAAATATATTTTTAAGCTTATGAAGCATCTTTATTTCTTTACAAGAATTTCATATTGCAGAACTATGTATGTTTACATCAGCCTTTTGTCAGTGCAATTTATTTCATAATTTGTAAGCAAGTTTATTTCTGGTTTCCATGTGAATGCAGTGGCCTGAGGTTTTGTTTGGCAAATACAGGAAGCAGTTAACATGGTTGCTCTGCTCTTTGATAGCACTGTTCTATTGAAAGGGTGTTTTCTTTCAGTAATAATACTGATTAGAGGAAGATCTCATGGGAGAATGAAGCTCCCTTTCAAAGAGTGACTCATTTCCGTTCTATGTTGTGTTTAGTAACAGCAGCGGCAGTCCTCAACTTAAACATTTAAAGTCCTTTAATATCTCAATCAGTGTCACATGGGCATCTCCTTTGATCACTGGTCATCCTAAGTTTACAACAAGTCACCAACTTGTAGTACTTTTGTTCACACCCAAGCTTCCAACAATAGTTAAAGCTGAGATTGGTCAGGAAGCAGTAGCCTGGCTATTGCTTTTCCAGAGTATATGCTATCAGAGATTCAACAACACATCCAGGCTCTCTCCGTACAGGAAATACGTCTTACTGTGATTACTCAGCCTGTGATGGATCATTTCTCCAGTATGCCAAAGGCCTCTAATTAAAACAGAACGTGTCAAACACATGCAATAAGAGAATATGTTTCAATTTTTTGTTACTGAGACAAGGCATATTACATGGCAACGATCAGTCAGTCCAATGGCATTTCCTATTTCCTATTATTTCCCATACTAGGAATAGGGAACTGATCTCCCCTGATATTCTGATATTTATAAAGTTTCTGTGGCTATTTTCAAAATCTTAGCCTTGCAAAATATCAAGTCATTTATCAATACTAACACTATAGCTATATTATTTCAACACTGTCACAATAGGTTTAGAATCTGTGTCAAAATTTTAATGGATGACTAAGTAAATGCTGGTAACCCTCAGTGTGCTTATCTGTAATAAAAGCAGATATTTCCTTAAAGGAATATCTTTTTCAAAACATGTCTTGTGCAACAACTTTTGGCTTTAATTCAGGGTTGAATGTTACAAGGATAAAGGTTATATACATATTATATAGTATTATGTGCTCTTTTGATGTCAGTAATAGCTATATTTAGGTCATTTGATGTTATGCTATAAGTCTGTTTGTTTTTCTCCTCTATTCCAGTATGCCAAAAGGCAGCCTTTTAATAAAACTTTCAATAAATCCAGACTCAAAGTACCACCATAAGACAATGGGTGACTATAGGCGGTGAATGTCCCCTAATATTCAGATTGCTGGTTAATCAGTATGAAATTTCGGTAACACTTTACAATAAGGTTTATTAGTTAACATTAGTTAACTACATTAGTTAACAGGAACTAATAATGAACAGCATTTATTAATCTTTGTTAATGTTAATTTCAACATTTACTAATACATTATTAAAATCTTGTTAACATTAGTTAATGCACTGTGAACTAACATGAACAATGAACAACTGTATTTTCATTAACTAACATTAACGAATGTTAGTAAATACAGTAACAAATGTATTGCTCATGGTTAGTTCATGTTAGTTAATACATTAACTAATGTTTAACTAATGAACCTTATTGTAAAGTGTTACTGAAATTTCTATGGTCAATTCCTAATTTATTCCCAACTCTAAATATGTGGTTACAGCTTTGCAAAGTATCAATAGTCATTTATCTATACGCTACATTATTTCACCACTGCACAACTGTTGGGAATTCATATACTCAAAAATGTTAACAGATAATTGAGTGGAGTTGAGTGGATATCTGTTATGTTTGCTGGTAAACAACGCACACAACGAGGAGATAGAGTGAATATAAGTCTTTACTTGAGGAGAAACAGGAATCCAATGGAACATACACCAACATAATATAAACGATACCGGACAACACAAGACTAGAAACACAGGGTATATATACAAGGGACTAACAAAGGAACTAAACAAGGTGATGGGATGATTAACAAGGCACAGGTGAATCAAATGAACTAATTAACAGAACGGGGAAACTAGGTCACAGGGGCAGACAGAAACATGACATGTAACAATATCGCTTTCAAAAAACATTTGTGCATTTACTGTAAACCTGTTTGTTGCATTAAAGGATTAGTTCACTTGATAATTAAAATTTCCTGATCATTTACTCACCCCCATGTCATCCAAGATGTTCATGTCTTTCTTTCTTCAGTCGAAAAGAAATGAAGGTTTTTGAGGAAAACATTCCAGGATTTTTCTCCATATAGTGGACTTCACTGGGGTTCAATGGGTTGAAGGTCAAAATGTCAGTTTCAGGGCAGCTTCAAAGAGCTCTACATGATCCCAGACGAGGAATAAGGGTCTTTGCTCATTTAAAGCAAAGCTCAAACCATTGCTCATTTAAAAAAATGTATATATTTTATTAAATAAAAATGTATATACTTTTTAACCACAAATGAACATCTTGCACTGCTCTGTGATCCACCACACATTACGTAATCATGTTGGAAAGGTCACGCGTGACGTAGGGGGAAGTATCGATCCAGTGTCTACAAAGCGAACATGCAAAGACTAAGTTGGACAAAATGAGTTGGAGTTTTTCGCCATACCACGGTACTTCCACCTACGTCACGCATGACCTTTCCAACGTGATTACGTAATGCATGGCGCATTGCAGAGCTAGTGGATGATGAGCATTTGTGCTTAAAAAGTATATACATTTTTATATGTTTCACTAGTTTCGCCTTATTCCTCATCTGGGATCATGTAGAGCCCTTTGAAGCTGCACTGAAACTGCAATTTGGACCTTCAACCCATTGGTGGCTGTTGAAATCCACTATAAGGAGAATAATCCTGGAATGTTTTCCTCAAAAACCTTGATTTCTTTTCGACTGAAGAAAGAAAGACATAAACATCTTGGATGACATGGGGGTGAGTAAATTATCAGGAAATTTTTAAGTCTGAAGTGAACTAATCCTTTAATTCTCTGTTGAATGTAAGAAGGACAAAGGTCAGTGCAAAATGGCCTTAAATAAAAAATATCCCTTTGTCCCACCACATTATTCACAGTAAATATTTTCTACTATTATTTTTCCATTTCACGTTTGAAATGTTATGCTATTATGCTATTTTGATTTTTGGTCATTTGATTTCATGCTATAAAACATACAGTTTGGGACATGCAAATGTTTAATTTTAATTGTTTTTGAATTGCATTTTAACTCATTTTAAATTAATTTCAGTCATGGTCTCACTTTATTTTAGAATATTTTGCTCTCAGTTTTTCATGTTTCTCTTTGCACAGAGGGAATATTGCATGCATGACATGCATCATTTTTAGAAAATAGCTAATAACATATCTACCATACAGAGATGCCATAAGTCATAAGTGATATATTCATTACATCCCTAACCATTCTTGAAGGAAGCCTACCCTGAGTTAAGAAAGCTTTTCCTGCCAAGTAGATGAGTTGACAGTCAGTGGTTTCCGAGGCACTGTCTCAGAAACCCTTCTCCTATCAAGGGGAGCCATCTGGAGTTATCCAACCAATCAGAGTCCAGCAGGGTGTTCAAGTGAAACGAGTAGGAAGTCAGCATGGCTTATACCACCCCCTGCCATGGTTCATCTGTGCTCATTTCCTGTACATCCTCTGGGTTTGCTGTGTCCAATCCACAGGAAACGGTGGACGCCTTACACACAGAGTTTAACAGTTATTAAAAAAAACCTAAAACTGTCGAAGTTAACAAGTAAATGCTTCAAATATGGAAACATCTGCATTCTTGGGTAATCTGTTTCCCTAAATATTGTATATTAACTATAATTATATAAGTAAGAATATATGTGTGTGTGTGCAGTGCTGGGTAGAAACTATATGTAATCTGGATTACGTAATCAGATTCCAAAAAGTACTTGTAATTAGATTATATTACATTTCAAAATACTCGTAATCAGACAGTTGTTTTTTATTGACTATGTGATCACATGTTATTCTCACAATGAAAGTAAATTATTCATAATTCACTGATTCTCTTTATCTTTTAAATTTTCCTTTCTAAAAACGCCTACTGCTTATATACGTTCAGAAGTTCTTCCAGGTTTGTGGAATTGGTCATGTGACTATCTCTGAAAACTGAGACCAAAACAGGATTTGATCACTGGATTTACTGAAATCATTTATAAAAAAATATATATATAATGTAATGGACGTAGGCTGGTCAGAGCCTCACCAGAACCTCACTCCCCTGATCTCAAGAGGCACTCTAGCGACTGATGCTTGGGGTCTTTAGCCTCCCTGTTGCCCGTCTCCCATGCCAGCAGACCTGGGTTCGAGTCCTGCTTAGAGCGGGTGGTTTGAACAGGAGGGGTTTTATATATATAAACTCACAAACCCCAGTCTGGGAAACCCTGACGTAATGTATATTTAATGCACTTCATGTTGTTTAACAAAGAATGGAATGTATGTGTGTGTGTGTGTGTGTGTGTGTGTGTGTGTGTGTGTGTGTGTGTGTCCCTACTTAACCCCATTTTGGGGTCAAATTTGTACCCAGAAGTGAGCTAAACCTGACATAAACTCACAAAACCTCCTTTTGGGGACATACTCATTTCTAAAAACAGCATAAAATTTCTGCGATGGGAAGGTTTAGGGTTATGGTAACAATATACAGTTTGTACAGTATAAAACTCATTATGTCTATGGAAAGTCCCCATTAAAAACATCAAAACCCAAAGCATGCATATGTATGTGTGTTTTATGTGTATGTGTTTAAAGGTTCTTTATAGTGGAAAAATGTTTTTTAGACTTTTAAAATGTTCTTATACCTAAAATGGTTCTTCATTGTGAAAACCCTCCTTTTGGAATCTATACAAGAAAATCAAACTTAAATCTGTAATGAACTAAAGCTCATTAAAAAAAAGAATTTGGACACTCAAATAAGTATTGTCTCCCACAATATTGTTACATTTGTTAGGATGAAATGAAAAGTGAGAAAGGGTGACCTCACAAGGTTATTGTACTTCAGGGCTAAATTGGCACAGCCATCTTGGCTGAGATGCTGCCCTGAAAACCCCTAAGCACGGATGATATCTGGGGCCCATTCAGTGTCCCAACAGTGTTGTGCAGGGTGTTTTATCTCCCGGCCCAGTACCGATGCTGACACGACCCCAGCAGCTCTGGCAGGAGATAAGAGGAGTTTTCCCCAACGACATCAAGCAGAGATCAGATGTAAACGGCTCATTTGCTGTTCCTGTTAGCTTCATGGCAATTACAGATGATTGTGTTTTCATACGATTATGACTTTAACAATACTTTATCAAGGTTAACATTGTGTAGCCTATTAGGGTAAGTGAAAATGAACTGATGTGTGACCCTGGACCACAAAACCAGTCATAAGTCGCACAGGTATATTTGTAGCAATAGCCAACAATTCATTTTATGGGTCAAAATTACAGATTTTTCTTTTATGCCAAAAATCATTAAGATATCAAGTAAAGATCATGTTCCATGAAGATATTTTATAAATTTCCTACCGTAAATATATCAAAAATTTATTTTTGTGAGTGGATATGCATTGCTGAGGACTTCATTTGGACAACTTTAAAGGTGATTTTCTCAATACTTTGATATTTTGCACCCTCAGATCTCAGCCAAATATTGTCCTATCCTAACATACATCAATGGAAAGCTTATTTATTCAGCTTTCAGATGATGTATAAATCTCAATTTCAAAAAAATTGACCCTTATGACAGATTATGTGGTCCAGGGTCACAAATGTGCTTTTAACATACTTTCTCTGTGTAAAACATAAATAAATAAATAAATAAATTTATTTAGATACCACTTGTATTACACTAGTGTATGAAAGATGGGTTCAAGTGGTAACTAAATACATTTTTTAATACAGAGATAGTATGTTAAAAGCACATTAGGTCATATTCATGGTGTCCCAGGTGAAAAAAGAAGTACATTTCTATAATGTACTTAAATTGCTCTATTTTTGCGCATTAATTTTGACCACAAAACCAGTCATAAGTCGCACAGGTATATTTGTAGCAATAGCCAACAATTCATTGTATGGGTCAAAATTATCGATTTTTCTTTTATGCCAAAAATCATTAGGATATTAAAGATCATGTTCCATGAAGATATTTTGTCAATTTCCCACCATAAATATATCAAAAATGTATTTATTACTCTTTAATATACTCTTTTACTCTATACTTATACTCTACTTTTAATATATCTCTGTATTTAGAAAATGTATTTAGTTATCACTTATAGTACACTATGGGTTCAAATGTACTATAAGTGGTTAATAAATACATTTTTAAATACAGAGATATGTTAAAAGCACATTTTAGTTCATATTTCATGGTAAAAGAAGAATTTTATAGTACAAAATTAGTGCACTTTAAGTACATTATGGAAGTATACTTTTTTCACCTGGGCAATTAAACAGCTAAAATGTAATATACACACATTTACCCCCAAAAATTAATTTTTATAAATGTATAACATTTGAAACATGATAACTTGTCTCAAGTTTGAATGTGTGCTAATATGGTAATATTAGAATGCATATTAATTTAATTCAATTTAATCGAGTTCTGATCTTTGAAACAAACATATTTTACATCTGGCTTGCATATAATTACTGACATGCATTCAACCCCTGTGACAACTAGCCCCGGACTCCCTTTATAATAATTATGTTGCAGCATGTGTCTTTGGCATTTGGTTCTCTCAATGCTTTCATGAACATTATCCCTCTCATTTAGCTATTTGTTTCCAGCTGAGCTGTTCCCAAATCTCTTTATTGTTTTTATCACAGGTAGCCCATTTGACGAGGAGTCTGCCTGTTTGAGCTCGTGACCCCTTCAGTCACGAGTCGACGGGTTTATAATTGACTGACTAGTGGCATGTAGGAGCGCTATTTCCTCTCATTGTCGAGCAGTCGTGAGCAGGAAGTCGGAAAAGAAAGCAGAAACTGAGGGGGCAGGGCCATTTAAAAATACCTGCTCCACTACAATAACGGGACCACAGACAAGCAGCCTTATGGGACAGTGCTGTGGTGACTTGCAGCACAAAATGCAGCACAAACGACGCTACATTCATCACCTGGAGTAAATAAACAACGCGTCTGCTTCTGACCACGTATTACTCAATAACAACATACAGCATGAGGATTGAATGCCTGGAGACAGAAATCTGATGTACAGCCAAAGAAGCCACACTGGGTGCACTTGGAATTTGGCGTACATAATGTGTGCTCTTTAGTGCACTAAGAAGGCAGCAAAGCAGGTGCATCTCTGAAGCGTTTTGTAAGGCAGTGCAGACGGCGAGTGTGGGACATATTTGAGGGTACATATCAAATGTACTGAATTATTGCTGAACCATATTTAATATGGCATCTACAATTGAACGGAAAACACTGGAGACTAACGAGTAAGTAAATAATTAATCTTATTAGGTTTCCAAATGTATCCATATATATATATAGGGACATATATAGACAACTAAAATAAGCGCACTACATTATTTGTTATGCAATAGTCTCTAAATGTATGACTGTAAACAGACAAAACACAATCTTGCCTCTTTTTTGACACTTTAAAATGTTTAGTCAAAGTATGTGTTTTATGCCTCACCACAATTGTAAAAAATTGCTGGGTTAAAAACAACCCATGTTGGGTTAAATGTGGACAAACTCAGTGATTGGGTTGTTTTAACCCAGCAGTTGGGTTAAATGTTTGACCATCCTGCTGGGCAGTTTTATTTAACTCATATTGTTTAGAAATGACTATATGGCTGGCTTAAATTGAACCCAAAATAGGTTGAAAAATCAGACACTTAATTACTAGAGGCAACAGTAATAATCAAAATGTGAACATTTGTTAATAAGCAATTTAAAGTGTTTATTTTTTATCAAACACATTAATAAATGTTAATTTCCAACCTATTTTGGGTTCATTATAAAGGATTAGTTCACTTTCTAATTAAAATTTCCTGATCATTTACTCACCCCCATGTCATACAAGATGTTCATGTCTTTCTTTCTTCAGTCGAAAAGAAATTAAGGTTTTTGATGAAAACATTCCAGGATTTTTCTCCATATAGTGGACTTCAATGGAGTCCAAACGGTTGAAGGTCAAAATTAGTTTCAGTGCAGCTTCAAAGCGTTCTACAAGATCCCAGACGCGGAATAACTTAACGTAATTTAAAATTTTATACATTTTAACCATAAATGCTCATCTTGAACTAGCTCTCTTCTTCTTCTCTATTAGAATTCTGGCAGTGTAGATACTGCTAAGTGTATTACTGCCCTCCACAGGTCAAAGTTTAAACTAAATTGGCATATACAATATGCTAGTGCAAGTATATAACAATTAGTTCAAACTTTGACCTGTGGAGGGCAGTAATACACTTAGCAGTGTCTACACTGCCGGAATTCTAATAGAGAAGAAGAAGAGAGCTAGTTCAAGATGAGCATTTATGGTTAAAATGTATAAAATTTTTATTTATTCTTTAGAAAATGAGCGATGGTTTCTCTAGATAAGACTCTTATTCCTCATCTGGGATTGTGTAGAACGCTTTGAAGCTGCACTGAAACTGTAATTTTGACCTTCAACCGTTTGGAGGCCATTGAAGTCCACTATAAGGAGAAAAATCCTGGAATGTTTTCATCAAAAACCTTAATTTCTTTTCGACTGAAGAGAGAATGACATGAACATCTTGGATTACATGGGGGTGAGTAAATTATCAGGAAATTTTTATTTGAAAGTGAACTAATCCTTTAATCAAGCAATATAGTAATTTTTAAACAATAGTTGAGTTAAATAAAAATACCCAGCAGGTTGGGTAAAACATTTAACTCGACCACTGGGTTTGCCCATATTTAACCCAACTTGGGTTATTTTTAACCCAGCATTTTTAGAGTGTAGGAAAATGCTCTGTTTTTAAGACCCAAAATAAATTTGCAAACAAAAAGTAGCCAAACAATTTTTATATAGCCCACATTATTTGTTGCATTTGTGGGGGAATGTAATGATAATCTAGGACAAATGTGTATCTCTTGTTGTGTATTTTTATATTGTGAATTTATTAGAACAGAACCACTAATATTGTGATGATTATATGACAGTAATATGTGTGTGTGTGTGTTTACATATTGTAATGATTTATATCTCAATATAAGCTAATACATTCATAGACCCTATTATATGTAGGCTTCCAAGTTTGGCATTCATATCTGTATCATGAGATGTTTGCTTCCTTTAATGAAGCTTTGACAAACATAATCCTTCAGACTTAGAGAGGTTAAACACTTCCGGTCATGTGACTAGTAAAAAATGTTCACATTAAATCAAAACAGTCTGCACATTTTTGCTTATACGTAAAAATTCTGTATAAACTACATCAGGAATGCTTTTTAAACATTTCGTCTCAAATGTTAACCAGTGGGAATATGGTTAATTTAAGTGTGCAGTGAACCAAAGCGCCTCATTTGCCTACTGCACTTAACACTTTTCTCCCTTGGGATCACGTGTCAGTAGTTACAGCTTAAGCAAGTTATTTATAAAAACAAATGTAGGCAAGTCTACAAAAAAGTAGAGCATCTGTATGCCAGTTTTATCTGTATTGAACACATAAATCCTATTTAGTTTAGTGTTTTCAATAATGTAGCCTATGCACTAGCGACATCTGGTGTTCATAATGGTGCATCGCATGTTTTAATGCAAATGCTCATCCACAGGGAACCCGTCGACGAGGTGCTTCAGATGCCGCCGTCGCTGTTGACCTGTGGCGGCTGTCAGCAAAGCATCGGGGACCGGTTCTTCCTCAAGGCCATTGAGCAGTACTGGCACGAAGACTGCCTGAGCTGTGACCTCTGCGGCTGCCGCTTAGGGGAGGTGGGCCGCAGGCTTTACTACAAACTTGGCAGGAAGCTGTGTAGGAGAGACTACCTCAGGTAAGACTGGCAGGCGTGCGTTGAGCGTTTAAAGTGGACGTAAAATAGAAGTTGCGATGGTCTGCACTTCCCTATTGTGACATATAGCTGAGTGAAACGGGTTCTCGAGCAAGAAAAAACAAAAAAATGTTGGACGCGACTTCATTATGTCCATCGGGAATTGATTGGATGGTTGTGGTTTGCTCTTGCTGTGATCTTATGTGAGTGACAGGTTTCCCCGCCCTCGCGCCAGTAGACACGTCATCAGAGAAGAGATATTGTTGCAAGAGGGAGAAGTTTTTTTTTTTGTTTTTGTTTTTTTTTTTAGATTAAAAGGGCATTAATTTAAAAATAATAATTATATAAATGGATAAATGAAGAGTTTGGTTCCAGAACGCAATAACTCCATTTTGATTATTTTGAGTAAAAAGGTGTTTTCTTTACCAAGAAAGTGGCAAGATGAAAACCCCTATTTTCTGTTTCAAACTTTCAGATAGCATCTTTTGGATATAAAAACATTAAAAATTCAAATCTACATTTTGATTTTAAAAAGTTTATTATAAAAACGTATTATTTTTTTTCCCCAAAATAAATAATTAATCCATGACACTTTTTTTTTTTTTCAAAATGCAATTAATTCGTCAATATAAAAGTTATTTTTCAAATTGAAAATACACAACAAAGTAAGCTGATTCACATATATGACAGAGTCTAAACTTGCCAATATTTATTTTATATTCAGGCATTTTACTAAAAATACATTCAACCGTCACTCCCAAAATGGTCGTCTTGTTAATGTTATGAATTATTTGTCATTACCGATTAAAGAGTATCTGGCGCCACCGCACAGTTAAATAAACACACTTTTTTCCAAGTACATTTGTATTAAAAACGGCTTTTAAAAAAGCCTTTAATGTTTACAGTGCGTGGAATGGTGCGCTGTGATTGGTTGAGAGCGGATATATCACGTTCTGCAGAAAAAGGAGACTGGCGTTTGTCGCGTTTTGGGAAGAAAGGGAGAAAACATGACAGAATAACACGACGGATATCGCATTTTGCGCAAAATTAATAAATTACTTTTCAATACCAACCAGATACAATACTGATTTTGGCGGAAACGCAATTTTTTGAAAATGGCGTTTATCGCGTTTTGGAACCAAACTCTTCAAATAATTTATAATAAATACTGCAATATTCCATTTAAAAAACAGCTATTGTCTATTTAGATTTATTGTGACTTTAACTCTTTCATTATCAGCAAATCATAATTTACATGTAATAGGTAAATTAAAGGTGCTAAAGACGATCTTTTCGTCGACTGAGAAACCAAAGACTGTTAGTGAGTTTTAGAAATGAGTGCATGCGTAAGAACAACCCCCTCCTTCACAGCTCATTTCGAGGGAACGCCTCCCAAAACTCGTGCACGAGTATTGGAACACGAGTGTTTACCACCGGCATTCGCTGTGTCGTGTTAGTGGATTCATTATGTCGGACTCACCGCAGGTAACTCATAATCTGCAGTTGTTACTCCTGTCTCCAGACAAAAACATTGCATGTGGCGCCTGTGGAGTGTGGAAAGTTACTGGAGCGCGCAGCCGCGCACGTTTCTCACAAGGAACGTCATGGCAGTGATTGACAAGCCAGAGGGCCAATCGTTTACGTGATGATCACGTAAACGATTGGCTGATGTTTTTAAGGCCCTACCTCGTGCACAGATGATGTATATTAATATTATTCCTTTCAGTGCACCTAATAAATAGTCTTTTATCAGTTAGTAAAGACAGTTTCAAATAATATTGCAAAAATGTATTTACACAACATCCTCTTTAGCACCTTAAATAAACATGCTTGCATGTGTGTCTGTATTCCCTGGCGTTAAAATGAATGTTATTGTGAAGCATTAAAATGTTTGCACATTACCGTATAATCTGTAGGTGACCAGTCATCTAGTTCACTGAACATTACCTAGTTCAGTGGTCAAAATATCATTGAAATCTCACTTGTTATTTTCTGTGAATCAAAAAACGGGGACAATATTTTGTATGCTTATTTTTGTTGTGGGATCCACATATTACTAATAATTGCAATCGGACTAACTGGTTTTAATGCGATTCATCAAATTACACAATGAAAAATAGTAATCATTGTGCATAGCAAAGAAATTTAAACACACTCTAAAAATGCTGGGTTGAAAATGGACAAACCCAACGAATGGGTTGTTTTAACCCAATGGTTGGGTTAAAAGTCTACCCAACCTACTAGGTAGTTTTATTTAACTCAACTATTGTTTCAAAAATACTGTATTGCTTGCTTAAAATGAACCCAAAGTATGTTGGAAATTAACATTTATTCATGTTTTATAAATGGACATTTATTAATAAGTTTCATTAATAATTAAACAATAAACATTTATTAAAATGGTTATTAATAAATGTTCACCTTTTGATTATTATTGTTGCCTCTAGTAATTATGTATCTGATTTTTAATTTCAACCTATTTTAGGTTCATTTTAAGCCAGCCATATAGTCATTTTTAAACAATAGTTGGGTTAAATAAAACTGCCCAGCACGTTGGGCAAACATTTAACCCAATCACTGGGTTTGTCCATTTTCAACCCAACTTGGGTTGTTTTAACCCAGCATTTTTTATCGTATTAGTGCAGTATTGTATTATTACAAAACACATAACAAAAATAAAACAATAATTATGAGATAAAACTGTATTTAACAATTTTTTTTAACATTTTCTAATTGTACTTTGTTTACATTTTCACAAACTGTGAATATACATTTTTCAATTGCTTTTAGAAATGGATCTTTACTATCACTAATTAGGCTTATTATTTTGCATGTTAAGCTCATTCTGAGCAGAAATTAGGTGTTTTCTGCAAGTGTAACTGTTGATTCTTTGGTTGATTTATTTTTTATTCATTACGTAGTTGTACTATTTCACCTGTGTGTGTGTGTGTGTGGGAATTACTGCGTTATGATTGGGTGAACGTAATTTCACCAAGTAGAACATGTTCATGGACAAACATTCCAGTCAACCAATCAGATTAGAGGAACAGGTTTACAGTTAATGTCTAGTTTAGGCTTACAACAAAGCTAAGGGGCTTCTACACCACTCATATTCACCTATAATTTCCATTTGATTTTAGGGATAAATTATGGGTAGGGTTTATGGATATGGATAGGTTTAGGACTGTGTTTTTTGGACAGGAATGCTGTTCCTGGATCAACATCTTTTGTTGTTGTTTGTTTTAAATTGTGTTTAAAACAATCCCTCACCCTGTTCAGGCCCAGTTTATTGTACATACACAAAGTATTACTTTAATTTAAGATGAATTGTTGGTATGTGACTACCTGCTACCTTTCAAGTGCGTAAATAAGTCTGTTTTCTTCTCTGCAGACTGTTTGGTCAGGACGGACTCTGCGCTTCCTGTGAAAAGAGGATCCGGGCCTTTGAAATGACCATGCGTGTCCGTGACAAAGTCTATCACCTGGAATGCTTCAAATGCGCTGCCTGTCAGAAACACTTCTGCGTCGGAGATCGCTACCTGCTCATCAATTCGGACATTGTGTGTGAGCAGGACATTTTTGAGTGGACCAAACTTAACGGCAGCATAGTATAGTGCTCTGCTTCAATCGTAAACTAAATGTAACATCCTGTCAACATTTGCAAACAAACCCTTTACTAAAAAGAAAAAAAAGAAGAAGATTTATCTTCTGGCTCCTGGAGCCACCGCCATGTATATCATCTCTGTATTTTTTATTTAAACTTGAGATAAATTGCCACCAGCAACTTAAACTTGTTTTTCTATTAGTGTATTTTTTAATAACAGCATAAATACAGTTTGTAATGTTAATTGCAATAAAAACTGATTCCCTTTGCTACTTTCACAGAAAGTTAGATTTGAATTATAGTGTTATTTATAACACAACTGCCACAAAATGTGAAGACATCTTTCTTGGAGCCTGAATAAATAAAATGACTCATACTCTGGACATACTCTGGATTTTTCCCACTTAAACAAACGGATGTGAAGCAGAATAAAACTGCTGTAGACACAGGAGAGAGAGAGAGTCACCAATAACAACATAATATAAATGCTATTTAAAATACATAAAAACAGTAATATTGTGAAATATTATTACAATTTCATATAATGGATCTCAATTTTAATATATTTTAAAATGTAATTTATTCCTGTGATCATTACTCCAGTCTTCAGTGTCACATGATCCTTCAGAAATCATTCTAATATGCTGATTTGCTGCTCAAGAAACATTTATTATTATTATTATCAATATTGAAAACAGTTGAGCTGTTTCTTTTAGGAAAATGCTTAGGTTTATGCACTTCACTTAAAGGGTTAGTTCACCCAAAAATGAAAATAATGTCATTTATTATTCACCCTCATGCCGTTCCACACCCGTAAGACCTTTGTTAATCTTTGGAACACAAATTAAGATATTTTTGATGAAATCCGATGGCTCAGTGAGGCCTGCATAGCCAGCAATGACATTTCCTCTCTTAAGATCCATTAATGTACTAAAAACACATTTAAATCAGTTCATGTGAGTACAGTGGTTCAATATTAATATTATAAAGCGACGAGAATATTTTTGGTGCTCCAAAAAAACAAAATAACGACTTATATAGTGATGGCCGATTTCAAAACACTGCTTCATTAAGCTTTGGAGCGTTATGAATCAGTGTATCGAATCATGATTCGGATCGTGTGTCAAACCGCCAAACTGCTGAAATCATGTGACTTTGGTGCTCTGAACAGCTGATTCATAACGCTCCGAATCTTCCTGAAGCAGTGTTTTGAAATCGGCCATCACTATATAAGTCGTTATTTTGTTTTTTTTGAGCACCAAAAATATTCTCGTCGCTTTATAATATTAATATTGATCCACTGTACTCACATGAACTGATTTAAATGTGTTTTTAGTACCTTTATGGATCTTGAGAGAGGAAATGTCATTGCTCCCTATGCAGATTAACAAAGGTCTTACAGGTGTAGAACGGCATGAGGGTGAGTAATAAATGACATTATTTTCATTTTTGTGTGAACTAACCCTTTAAGTAAACACCACTATCATAGTTTGAAGTGAGAAATGAGAACAACTGGTAAGATACTATCTAATCACATCAGCCAACTTAAGGCCTGATGCTATAGAGGGAAACTTCTCATTTACATCCAGTCATGCAACAGTTCAAAAGACTTGAAGCAGTGACCAATCCACCCCTAAAAAAACAAGCAACTGAAAAATGTATGTATGCAGTATTGCCCATTCTATTCATACCTTTCTGGAGGTCACAGGGTTCAGGAGATCTGCATGAGGGGGAGAAGCAACCAGACTTGTCTTGGCAAAGGAATACATCAGAAAGCCACAGGTTGTAAACAAGAGTTCGATGTGTTTTCCATCCCACTGCCCAGCTTTGAAAGAGTTCAGATGCTGAGCTTTACCAGAAGCCAGTGTTGAGACAGTCTTAACTGAGCAGCAGTGAACCTGGACTGACCACATCCACTCCAGACATTTTTTGTTTGTTGTACCACCTCTGCTATGTGCCTCCACTCATTCATAAATAAGAGTTAAAGAGTCCACCATGCCGCGGATGGAAACTGTAAGACATTCAGGCCCGGTTTCACAGACAGGGCTTAGCCTAAACCAAGATTAGGCCTTAGATCAGTAGCTTTTAGAAATGTACACTAGAAAAAAAGCAACTTCAAACAAAACAATGACACTGACATATATGTCAGTACAAGATGATTTCAGTTAAAACAGCTCAAACATGCATTTTAGTCTATAAATAGCTTAATTCTTGTCTGTGAAACCATCGGTATATGTTGCAGCTGTCTTTCTAAAGTCTGTAGAAGTTGTTTTGCTCATGGATCTCTTGATCCTGGGACTTGGTGCTCTCGCTATAAACAGAAGGGGGCGCCAAATATCCAAACAAATGTGCAATTTCCATTAGGTTTTTATTTTGAGTTTACTAGAAATTGCATAACCTTTGGTATTATGAGTAAAGATGTACACACATGTACACATAGGCCTATTTATCCGATAATTTTTTATTTTATTTTAGGATTTATTTTATTCTTAAATGTAAGTTCAAGAAAACGATAATGTTTTTTTTTAAACATTTTTACTGTAAATCTTTAAGTTTTACAAAAATGAAAAGTGAAAGAAGATTAAGTTTATTTAAGAATTTTAACTTATCAGAAGACCTCTAAATATATAAGCTGTTGTTTTCATTCATTATTTTGTGTTAAAGGGGCTAGAAACTATTGCAATCAGCAACTTATTGCTCGTGCTCGTGATGTGCACACGTGCACTGAAGAGACTGAACGTGATTCAAATCCCCGATACGGTGGTTATTTTTCGTTCTTTGCTTAGAAGAAAAAAGAATTACCTTTTGAAATACCTTTACTGTTTAGGAACATCCAGACACCGTCCACGCTGCTGAGAGCGACGTTTAAATTTAGAATATCTAAATTTGTGCTGCGCACTTTCCTCAGTAAGAAAATAAACACAACAAAGATGACAGCGGTGAGAAAACAGTTAAGAAAGCATCTGATCATAGCGATGTGGATATGTTTGCACCAGCTCTGCGATTCACCGGCATCATGTCGACAGATGAGGTCATTAAAATTACACTGTTATATTATATTTGAGAGATTTGGGATATGTGTCTGTAGTTTGAATTGATCCATTTTCTTTGCATGACACATTAACATTACAGTACAGAATAGCTTTTTCGGCATTATAGTATTAGTTTAATGTGTCATTTGAACGGAAGAGATTTTCCCGGCAAAACCGGCCCGAGTTCTTCACGTTAAAATTAATCAGTCTACAGGCTTTCATTGACAACCTAGGAAGTTGGGGAAGGTCTCATTTTTTTAAAGGTCCCGTTCTTCGTGATCCCATGTTTCAAACTTTAGTTAGTGTGTAATGTTGTTGTTAGAGTATAAATAAAATCTGTAAAATTTTAAAGCTCAAAGTTCAATGCCAAGCGAGATATTTTATTTAACAGAAGTCGCCTACATCGAACGGCCAGTTTGGACTACATCCCTCTACTTCCTTCTTTAATGACGTCACTAAAACAGTTTTTTGACTAACCTCCGCCCACAGGAATACACAAGAGTTGCGTTTGTAGAGTGTGTTTGTCGCCATGTCGTCGAAACGCTGTTATTTTCATCCCGCAGTCCAATCACCGGGTCTGATTCCGGCTCAAATTGATAGGGTAAAATTAAAGACATGTTTACAATAACACTGAGCGCGTGCATCTCCACGTTATGGTAAGAGGCGTGACCTTTCCGGGCAAGGTTCGCTAAGCTGCTGTCGAATCACAACACAGGAACCGCTGGCACAATCAGAACTCGTTACGTATTTCTGAAGGAGGGACTTCATAGAACAAGGAAGTCATCAGCCCGTTTTTATGACAGTGGAAACAGCGGTATACAGATAAGTAAATTATGTGAAAAATACTGTGTTTTTTTACACGCGAAACATGAACACATGTTATATTGCACACTATAAACACAATCAAAGCTTCAAAAAACCACGAAAAACGGGACCTTTAAGTTTACAAGCTGTTGACACATTAGCAAAACAAAAACGATTCATACATGAAAATTCTTACATATAGCCCCTTTAATCTTAGCCTAGTTGTGCTCTTTTCTTTGGCCCCCCCATTTTGTTCTTGTAGGGTCATATTCTAATTCTATTTTCAGCAGTAAAACATGTCACATTACACATTTGTTATCATTTTAGTGGTCTAAAATGTGTCATTTACAATAGTATATGTGTATCATTTACAATAGTATATGTGCGATCAGTAAATGTTATATTTATTGTATTTTTTAAAAACTGAATTTTATTATAGCGAGGACTGGGGCTTTTTGTCACATTTAGTTCAGTCAATATTTCTCAGGGTTGATTAATTTTTAGCATTAAAGATATTTCCATCATAATTGCCCATGCACAATCTATAGATTCAATATACATATAGACCCATATTGTGACAACATGCCCCAATAGTGGCAGACACAGATATATCCCCTGAGGCAACTTTCCTCTGCGACAGCTAGCCCCGCTCTCTTCTATATCTCTTCACTGTTGTAAGTTGTAAACCGTGATCAAACTTATATTGTTTTCTTTGACAATAACACAAGATAGTCTTCATTAATGACCATTAAACCTTCATCAAGATATCCACACATCCACAGAATACTCTTTGCATGAAACTACTATATGAGAAATTATTAGTTGAGATGCTGATGCAGCTCTACTGTGGAACATAAATCTTCTTCCATTCCATCAATGGCTTTTACACATGTTTCTGAAGTTGTAAGTTATTCCGAAATGCTTCCCATATGTAAGTGTTTCTGGATTGGACTGACCCAACAACTGGAACTTCTTCTGTAAGGCTCTGTCTGATGGTGAAGATTAAAGGTTTTAAAGGCCCACATGAACATTTGAGCCACAGAATTCCTGTTGGACTTAACCTAAGAATTTGAATCTTGGGTGCATCATCTAAAAGGTTTGCATTTAGTGTGATGGCAGATGATCAGAAAGAAAAAAAGAATGAAGAAGAACACTTGGTCTGGAGTCCAGCTGTCTAAAGATTGAAGGCTCTATCAGATCTCAGCTGCTGACTGAAGCTACAATACATCTATGGGATAATAATAAAACTGAAGACTAAAATAGTTCCAATCTGATGAGGAACGTGAACTTAAAAGTATATCTGGTCTCTACATGTGAATGTGATGTGCATTTCAGTCAGATTCTGTAGATAGACATAATATATAACATATAAAGCATGAATGTTCTTTTGAAATTTCAAAACTGAGATCAAATCTGCATCTACAGTATAAGATAGCATAGATTGCACTGGTACTCTCTTTAAAAACCCTAAATCTGGAACTCTAGAACATCCACATGTGCATCTGCAGTTCATTATGATCTGACTGTGCTTTGTTCAAAGGTGCTGTCATATAGTCTTTTGAAACTCCATATTGATGTGCCCATTGTATTCCGTAGATTTGTTATTTGCAGCAATTATTTTTGGCTGGCAACCTCTCGGGTATCATTTATTTACATGTGGATTAGGAAAGAATTTTTTTTTACGTGACTATGAAACGATTTGACAGAGCCTATAATGACAGGGTAAATGTTCTGCGAGAAAACTGGCTCAGGTCAATATGTTTTGAAAAATATGATAAACAGACGGGTGATAAAACATCACTAAACCAAACCCCGTCCAAAACAGGGAAGATATGTTTTTCATTATCTAGGGAATTTTCTACGATCTATTATTTATTCCATCTGCATCTTTCCCTCCAACTTTCTGACTCCACTTTATCTCCATAGCTCATTTCTGTGTGATACCAGAATCTGCATGGATTGTGTTCTTCTGTGCTGTCTTCTAAGCTGCACAATAAGTAATTGTTTACAGATACATTACAGCTTTCACCCCCTCATCTATGATGATTTACAGTTAACAGACTAGCCCATAATATAAATCTAAACTAAAAGTTGAGAAGTATGTGTCATTTTCAGTGGTGGCTCCGTATTGCTGTGGAAGAGTGAGAAGTGCTCCATTTTGCATTATTGCACACAACTGTATTTAAAAAATATTTATTTGATGCTTCAAAGGTTAAGCATTTCATTTTTTGAAGAAAAAAAATGGTAATACTTTACAATAAGATCTCATTTGTTAACATTACTTAAAGGCACAATATGTAGATTTTTGCCGCTAGAGGTCGCTTATTCAAAACAAAGTTGTAGCTTGATGACGCGTTGATTTCGTGGAATCATGGGAGGTGTTGTCTTCACGTCTACAGTCGGTGGAAAAGAATCCGACAGGAATCGGGCAGAAATCATGTTCATGGATGAGATTATTAACGTTATTGTATTATGAAGCAGAGCAGGGCGAGTGCTGTGAGAGCAGAAACGAGGCTGCTGGAGCGATTGCTAATGAGAGACGAGCGCGACACACGACTCAAGAGGAGAGGAGCTTTTATTATGCCACAGTCGCTGCTCCTGCTTCTTCTGGTCAAGCTTAAGTGGGGTAACACAGCGCTGTTTATCACATTAGATCAATTTTTGCGTTAAAAAGTTGTTATAGTGCTACGCTGCGTTCACTCGGCAGCTGCTATAAGACTCTTGTTGCACACTGCAGTAAGCTATAGATTGATATTAGGCATGGTAAAACATGGTACTCGTGGTAAATCAAAAACACAGGATTTAAACAATAAGGGCCCTATAATACACCCGGCGCAATGCGATGCAAGGCGCAGCGCAAGTGTGTTTGCTAGTTTGCGCCTGGCGCCGTTCGCGTTTTCCCGTTCAGCGCCACGTCCTTAAATTAGTAAATGCATTTGCGCCAGTTAGTGCGCCCATGGGCGTGCTGGTCTAAAAAAGAGGTGTGTTCAGGTGCATTGCCGGCGCATTGCTATTTTAAGGAGCTGAAAATAGACTGCGCCATAGACCAACTCAAACCTGGTCTAAAGTCAATGGTGCAATTTTTTTTTTGTTAGAGCGCGTTGGTAGAAACTGCACCTCTGGGCGCGTCCACAGTGTGCGTTGACTTTGCTTATTACACACAGGGATGCGCATCACACAAACATGCCAAATATTAAAAACAAAAGGATTACAGTGTAAAAGAATATTATTGTGTAGGCTACATATAAAAATGTAATGATGAATAGTCATTGCGTGTATTAGAATTAGGCTACCTATTTTCAATTCAACGAAATTGGCTAATTAATTGAACAATCGTGCCAATACACACACATATATATATTAACTGACTCATCGCGCGGAGCTATTTGAAAGCCTGCCTCCAACGCAGACGACTGAAAGATTGACTGGCCACTTAACAAATTCCGCCATGTAAATAGCAATCCACCATGGCGCGAGCGCATCTCGCTCTTAAAGGGAATGGGAGATGACACTCTGATTGGTTTATTGAACGTTACGTCCATTACTCATTAAGAGAATAGGGACAACCCATTTCAAAAATGCGCCCCGGCGCACGGACCGTTTTTCCGTCGTTAAAATAGCAAAAGTGGATTTGGACACGCCCTGAGTGCACCTGCGCCGTGCGCTTTACACTTTGCGTTTAGATCGTTAAAATAGGGCCCTAAGACTTACTGAGTAGATGAATGTTTCCAAACAGTTGCTCACCTGTCTAATAAAACGCATAATATATTAAAGCGTCTTTGGTGTTCTGCAAAATTAAACCGGAAATTGAGGGTAACGCGAGTATGATCCCATTGATAGGTGATGCACAGACACAGTCCATGTCCTGGTAAAATTGCTTATTTCTCTGGATTAAAACATTCTTGGAAACATTTGGGATAATGTAAGTACACAAGTCAACAAAACATATAACACTGTTCTAGTGGTTTTTGGATATTTTAATCCAAAAATCTTACATATTGTGCCTTTAATGGAATAACATGAACTAACGAGAATTTTTTTTTTTACAGTATTTACTAACCTTTAATGTTAGTTCACAATGCATTAACTAATGTTAAGAGATGCAACTTTTGATTTTAAAAATGTAGTAAATGTAAATCTTGATTGAGTATTGTTGATTGTTAGTTCATGTTAACTATTGTAGTTAACCAGTGTTAACCTTACTGTAAAAAGTGTTACCAAGAAATTAGTAATAAATGTAAACAAAAAGCATCTAACTTATGTGTTTTCTACTCCAAACACACTGCAAAGATAAGGATATCTTAAAAAAAAAAAAAAAAAATATATATATATATATATATATATATATATATATATATATATATACAAACCCGATTCCAAAAAAGTTGGGACACTGTACAAATTGTGAATAAAAAAGGAATGCAATAATTTACAAATCTCATAAACTTATATTTTATTCACAATAGAATATAGATAACATATCAAATGTTGAAAGTGAGACATTTTGAAATGTCATGCCAAATATTGGCTAATTTTGGATTTCATGAGAGCTACACATTCCAAAAAAGTTGGGACCGGTAGCAATAAGAGGCCGGAAAAGTTAAATGTAGATATAAGGAACAGCTGGAGGACCAATTTGCAACTTATTAGGTCAATTGGCAACATGATTGGGTATAAAAAAAGAGCCTCTCAGAGTGGCAGTGTCTCTCAGAAGTCAAGATCCTATGTTGTATTCTGAATAAAATATTGAAATTTGAAACTTCCACATCATTGCATTGTGTTTTTATTCACAATTTTTACAGTGTCCCAACTTTTTTGGAATCGGGTATATATATATATATATATATATATATATATATATATATATATATATATATTTTAGATTAAGAAGACTATATTAAAAACTTAGACGTTTTGAATTTTGAACAAATTTATGTGTGTGAAATCATATTGTTTGCTTCGACTCTGAAAATCCTATTCTAACATGATAGATTCCATATCTGTCATTCCTTCAAATAAAAGCAAAGATGAATTTAGACCTGTTAGTATTCATAATACAAGTTCCTGAGACAGCCACAGAGATCTAGGGGTTTGAAGCCTGATTTGAAATTTTTCATATTCCTCCACACAATACAAACCCATATAGCTTTGTTAGAAAGGAAGGGATGTTGTACATGTACAGAATATTTTAGAAAAATGGACTGCTATATATCCTTGGTCTTATGGGTTCATGGTAACAACAAGTTCTGCTATATACCATAATCCTTCTCTCCACTCTTTAGCTGTGCCACACTTTTCTCTTTTGTAAAAAGGACAGAACCTTCTTTAGACTCTACAGTAAAAGTCTGTAGCTCGTATAATTACACATGATAATTACATTATTGAACTTCTCCCATATACAATAAGCCAGTCACTGTCCTGTACAGTCAAGGCCTGTATGTATCAGACGTAGCAGAGCAGCTGGGAATCAAGACTAAAGTTAGTTCTTATCATCTAAACTGAACTCTAGGCATTTGAGAGCAAAAGCTGTGACTGAAAAACGTTTTCGTTCCATGTGATATCAATTGAAATATTAGCTGTAATTCAATAAGCTGTCAGTGGGCAGGGCGCGTGAGCCTTAGGCGTAAAGTGAAAAAGTGAATGTGAGGGTCTTTTGTCTGCAACACTTAGCTTTAACCAGTAGCCTATCAAAAAACCTGACTTATGTGGCTATACGAATCATAGACCAAAATTGTTCGTTTTAATAATATTTTGGGCTTTGTTGTTCATTTTAACCTCTAATATTATAGTAATATACCAAATGAGAGGGTTCCTGGTATAGTTTTTTCTTAAGAAAATGAAACTCTTTAATCGGTATCGGCAGATATAATTGGCTATCGGTATTAACTGAGAAATTTAGTATCTGTGCATCTAAAAAATAAACACATAATTCTTACAAACCAATAATATTCTAATGGTTCATTTAATATCTATAATATATATATATATATATATATACACACACACAATAAAATCCTGATTAATATCAGCATGAATGTAAAAATCAGTAAAAGTGACTTAATATAAAAATAATCCATTGAAAAGTGAATAAATTATATATAAATAACCTAATGTATAAATAAATTGGACATCATGTGTGGATGAACAGCGAGAGATGGGTTGGACCCTATGTGTCACCCTCACTGTCTTACCCTCTTCATCCTCGAATAGTCGAATAGAGACATGGCACTAGTTTAACAAGTGTCCTTTCCATGTTAAGACAGGGAGTATGACTTTCATTAGAGTATGAAAGAGCCTCAGTCTTGTCTCTGTCAGGACATTCCAGATAATTAGTGGCTGAGAAGGTCTTCTGTTCCTACTTCAGTATGACCTCAGACCCAGCGGTCAGGGCTGCTGAACCACCTGTAGAAGTGCTGTGAGAAACACAGTGCTTAAAATGACATTATATCAAAAATACGCTTAGACTCAAACCACGCCGAGAAGATCAACCTGGAAAAACTGCACTGGTGTTTTGATATTTGAAATATGATGTTCTTGTAAAACTGTTAGGAACATTTTATATATTAAGGAACCCTCAAAAAAAGTTTGTCTTTTGAAATATTTTAATACACAAAATAAATATAATAATATATTTTATTATAAAATATAAAGTATGATTATAATAATAATATTTTTTAGTAAGGTCTTTGCACACTTTCGTCCGAAATTTCGTCCATCATAAAAGAATTCGGATCGGGTTCAATTTTCTGCATTTTTTGCATCTGTAGCAAACATTTTGAGAGGTGTTTTGATAATTCAGGCCCTGTCCCAAATGGCACCCTAAACCCTCACGGTCTTCCTCTGAGTCCGCACTTTCACGACGTAATGCGTGAAAGTGCGGACTCAGAGGAAGACCGTGAGGGTATGGAGGTGCGGAAATTCACCCAATGATTTTGGTCGCGGGCGGAGAAATTTAATCTCCCTAATTTGGTCCTCAGGGACATATTTAACCTATGTCTTGATGAACCCCTGCCGCAATGGGAGATGGAGTTTGTGGGAGATCTAAGTTTCTGGAATTTCTCTAAGTACCTGCATCTGCGTAAGATTGGGCAGGTTTGATTACCTCCAGCACCCCCTCCAGTCCATCAGTCCACTCCAGAGCCCGCTCCAGCCCATCAGTCTGCTCAAATCTGTGGTTCCGCTCCAGCCCGCGAGTTCGCTCCCGAATCCACAGAGGAGGAGGGCACGGAGTCACCGCCTCACTCTCGAAAAAGGAGGAAGAGGAGGAGGAAGGCTTCAGTTATCCCTCAAGGCCTGGAGGCCTTCCCAGAGTCCGCTCTAGCCAGTGAGTCCGCTCCAGCCAGTGAGTCCACTCCAGAGCCCGCTCCAGCTAGTGAGTCCACTCCAGAGCCCGCTCCAGCTAGTGAGTCCACTCCAGAGCCCGCTCCATCCAGTGAGCCCGCTCCAGAGCCCGCTCCAGTCAGTAAGTCCGCTCCAGTCAGTGAGTCCACTCCAGAGCCCGCTCCAGCTAGTGAGTCCACTCCAGAGCCCGCTCCAGCTAGTGAGTCCACTCCAGAGCCCGCTCCATCCAGTGAGCCCGCTCCAGAGCCCGCTCCAGTCAGTAAGTCCGCTCCAGTCAGTGAATCCGCTCCAGAGCCCGCTCCAGCCAGTGAGTCCATTTTGGGTGAGCCACCGCCTCACCCTCATAAGCGGAGGAGAAGGAGGAAAAGGGCTTCCTCCATCCTACAAGGCCTGGAGACCACTCTAGGGGTTGTTCGTGGGTTCTCCAAGCGCCTTGCCCTGCCGGCGCCAACTAAGCGCCTTGCCCTGCCGGCGCCAACTAAGCGCCTTGCCCTGCCGCCGCCGCCCAGGCTGCCAGCCCTGCCGCTGCTGCTGCTGCCCAAACGTCTTGCCCTGCTGGCGCCACCCAGGCCGTCTGTCCTGCCGCCGTCAACCAAGCCTTTTGTCCTGCCACCGTCGTCCAGGCTTTCTGCCCTGCTGCCACTGCCCCGGCCGTCTGAACCGCTGGAACCCGCCTGGTCAGTTCCTCCAGCGCCGCCCTGGCAACCAGCCAGGACTCCAGACCCTAGGGAACCCGCCTGGTCAGTTCCTCCAGTGCTGCCCTGGCATTCAGCCAGGACCCCGACCTTCTTAGAGCCCCCGTGGTCTGTTCCTCCGGCTCCCCCCTGGCCTTCGGTTGGGGTCTCTGGTCCTGGCCCGCCGTCCCTCCCCCTGGTCCTCCTCCAGTCCACCTCCCTCCTGAGAGTTGTGTTTTTGTTTTTTTTTGTTTTTTTGTTTTTCTCATGGAGCGTCTGGTAGCCGCTCCGTAAGGAGGGGGTACTGTCATGATCACAAATTGGAGTGCCCAAGTTTAGCCACCAGAGGGCACTCCAACATGGACTATTGTTCACTTTAGACTACATTACCCATAACTCACCTCCTGGACTCATTACCCTCGTTTCATTGCACCCAGCTGTTTTGTGTTTGCTCATTAGTTTCTGTCTATTTAGTCTCAGTTGTTTCTGTCTTTGGTTGTGGTTTGTTAATGTATTTGTTACGTGCACTTTGGTTACCTCTGGTTTTCTCTTGTGGACTGTTATATGGATTATGACCCTTGCCTGCCTTTGGATTTACGTTTCTGGATTTACCAATAAATGCTGCAACTGGATCCTAACATCTTGTTCTTGTGTGCACCGTGACAGATAGTCAATGGTTTTATATAGTAATGTTGTTTCTCATTACATAACATTTAATGTTATGTTTCATATATTTCATTTTTTTCTCAATTTTTGAATATATCTTTGCTTCATGATGTTTCAATTTGATTCGTTTTGGAACTGATTTAATTTGGTTCAGTGTTTAAACTTTAAACATAGCTCCATGTTGGTGCTTCTTCTCTTCAGTTCACTCCACTCCTTTTCTTTAGGGTTCAGGCAGGAGACTGGGATGGCCATGGCAGAAGCTTCATTTTGTGCTCAGTGACATATTTTTGTGTTGGTTTTGGATCATTGTCCTGATCCAACCACAGCCCATTATTGGATTTCTAGCAGAAGCGGTCAGGTTTTGATTTTTTTATCTGTTGGTATTTGATAGATTTGATAGATTTGAACACCATTTGATAGATAAAATTTCAGACTCAGTGTGCAAAGATAGTCAATAGTTTTATATTGTAATGTTGTTTCTCATTACATAACATTTAATGTTATGTTTCATACATTTAATTTTTTCTCAATTTTTAAATATTTTTGCTTCATGAAGTTTCAATTCGATTCATTTTGGAGCTGATTTGGTTTGGTTCAGTGTTTAAACTTTAGACCTCTTTATTGCAGTATTTTTGAAATATTTGTAAAGGAAATTAATGGGAAATCTGCAGTACTTGAAGAGCGAGTGTTCGCTGTTGCACTCTATTATACTGATGCCTATTGGCTATTTGATATGGACCTGATTGATAACTTAGCGCAGAGTTACAAGATTCATTTTCAGGAGTTTGAGAATTTAAATCTTTACACTGAAGTGGTAGGCAATGTTTTTCATAAACACTTTGGTAATGCTTTATTTTAAGCTGGCGATGTTACACGTACATGTACTTACAATAACAAACAAATAAATAAAAATACATACAGCACCTTTAACTGCTCCTATGTTAAGATATACAGTAGAATACCTTATTCAAATAACTGCAGCAGTAAAATGATTCATATGACTGTTTTTGATAAAGGTGGATTTAAAAATCACTTTTAGGAAGCAGAAAATTGAGGTTGACCTCTGCACTTGTTGCTGGGGAGGAATATCAGGCAAACCTGTCAAACTCATCCTAAATTCCATAGTCAATCTTAGTTTGTTTTCAGAATGTTCCACTTTTTACCCAGCTGAAACCTAATCCACACCTCATGTGAATAGATATTCCATTGAGGAATCTCTTGAAACAGACTAAGGCCAATCTAAAGAGAGCAATCAGGGGCTCTCTCGAAACACATCATGATGTCATCACTCCTGAAGATAAAGTGAACTAACCAATTCTTGCTGACAGACCCAATCAGCACCGTGTTTGATTCCATATTTCTTGTCTGTGTCTTAGTAATTGAGATCTCAGTCATTCTGTGATTTCTAGAGCCAAAGAAAACCGCAAAGTGCAGGCAGTGTTATTACATATACTTTTTTATTTGGCTGTTTTGGTTAGTTTGTGTTATGGTGCCCATCTATCTATCTATCTATCTATCTATCTATCTGTCTGTCTGTCTGTCTGTCTGTCTGTCTGTCTGTCTGTCTGTCTGTCTGTCTGTCTGTCTGTCTGTCTGTCTGTCTGTCTGTCCGTCCGTCCGTCCGTCCGTCCGTCCATCCATCCATCCGTCTATCCATCCATCCATCCATCCGTCTATCCATCCATCCATCTATCTATCTATCTATCTATCTATCTATCTATCTATCTATCTATCTGTCTGTCTGTCTGTCTGTCTGTCTGTCCGTCCGTCCGTCCGTCCGTCCGTCCGTCCGTCCGTCCATCCATCCATCCATCCGTCTATCCATCCATCCATCTATCTATCTATCTATCTATCTATCTATCTATCTATCTATCTATCTATCTATCTATCTATCTATCTATCTATCTATCTATCTATCTATCTATACGTCCATCCATCCATCCATCTATCTATCTATCTATCTATCTATCTATACGTCCATCCATCCATCCATCCATCCATCCATTTATCTATCTATCTATCTATCTATCTATCTGTCTGTCTGTCTGTCTGTCTGTCTGTCTGTCTGTCCGTCCGTCCGTCCGTCCGTCCGTCCGTCCGTCCGTCCATCCATCCATTTATCCATCTATCTATCTATCTATCTGTCCGTCCGTCCGTCCATCCATCCATTTATCCATCTATCTATCTATCTATCTATCTATCTGTCCGTCCGTCCGTCCGTCCGTCCGTCCGTCCGTCCGTCCGTCCGTCTGTCTATCTATCTATCTATCTATCTATCTATCTATCTATCTATCTATCTATCTATCTATCGTCCATCCATCCATCCATCCATCCATCCATCCATCCATCATCTATCTATCTATCTATCTATCTGTCCGTCCGTCCGTCCGTCCGTCCATCATCTATCTATCTATCTATCTATCTATCTATCTATCCATCCATCCATCCATCCGTCCGTCCATCCATCCATCCATCCATCCATCCTTCTGTCCGTCCGTCCGTCCATCCATCCATCCATCTATCTATCTATCTATCTATCTATCTATCTATCTATCTATCTATCTATCTATCTATCTATCGTCCATCCATCCATCCATCATCTATCTATCTATCTATCTATCTATCTATCCGTCCGTCCGTCCGTCCGTCATCTATCTATCTATCTATCTATCTATCTATCTATCTATCTATCTATCTATCTATCTATCTATCTATCTATCTATCTATCTATCTATCCATCCGTCTGTCTGTCCGTCCGTCCATCCATCTATCCATTTATCTATCTATCCATCCATCCATCCATCCATCCATCCATCTATCTATCTATCTATCTATCTATCTATCTATCTATCTATCTATCTATCTATCTATCTATCTATCTATCTATCTATCTATCTATCTATCGTCCATCCATCTATCTATCTATCTATCTATCTATCTATCTATCTATCTATCTATCTATCTATCTATCTATCTATCTATCTATCTATCTATCTATCCATCCATCCATCCATCCATCCATCCATCATCTATCTATCTATCTATCTATCTATCTACAGTATCTATCTATCTATCTATCTATCTATCTACAGTATCTATCTATCTATCTATCCATCCATCCATCCATCCGTCCGTCCATCCATCCATCCATCCATCCATCCATCCATCCATCCATCCATCTATACGTCCGTCTGTCCGACCGACCAACCAGTATCACATAAATAATTCATAATTAAAGATTTTTTTTAGATTAATATGAAATTAAGAAAAGTAATAGATTCCATTTTTTATTTTGGAATTCTATTATAAATAGCTGTGTTCTACACTGTTCTGTACAGTAGCGAACAGATATATAATAGGCTAAAACCTTTCAAAGCAAAGAAACTGACTCTATAATACATTCAAGGGTTTGCGGTGGAATGTTAAGATGGAGCGTCAGCATTCAGAAAGTGGAAGAATAGTTCCCATTTTTGTCTCTTTTGGTGCTCTTATTCAATTAGAGATCAGTAGAACTACTAGTTCTAGAGCTTAATTGAATCAGCTCATCAGATGACAGAGTTCCTGCCCATCTCATGTGAATTCAATTACAGATCTCAATGAGACTCCCTCTCAGACACCTCCATACTCCTGGACAACATCAGAATGACAAGGATGTATTTTGTAATGTGGCCATTTGTTTCCAGCATTATTATAATCCATGTGGATCACTTTAGTACTATTTTGTACATATATATGCAAAATATTCACTGAGAAGTCTTTTAACTTTAACTCTTTTAACTTAAATTTTGTCATTTTAATAGCAATAAATCTGGTGTGTTGAGGAGCTGAGTAACTGAAATAAGTATAGAAGAGACTGTTCATATCCCTCCTTCCAGAAAAGTGATAGAGGAATACTGAGAAATTTGGATGGGGTGCCATCTTTGATATTAGCGCAAAATTTAGGTGTTTTTCCCCCTTGTTGCTTTCACAAATTCTTAACATTATTGGTTTAGGCTATATAGGCTAGCCAGGCTTCTAGGGATGCAGGTCCAAATCTGATCTGGTCTTTTCACATTCCCCCCTGTCACTTCTTGAACTAGACAGGAAGGTCAAAGATGTAATTAGATACACAAAACAAATTTTTGCTGATGGATACTTGGTCATCAAACTGTGACCACTAGGCTAACTTTGGCTTCTCTCCTTGCAAATCATTTTCTAAATGGGGAAGATTTAATGAAATAATCTTTTTTGTTGTGTATTTTATGGTAAACCCAATTTAAAAAGATCTCACTCTTATAATTTTACTATTATAAATGGTCTTGGGACTTGTTTTGCATTTCAGAAACTGTCAAGAGAGTTGAGTTTGCCAAGAAATTACTCATCGTTCATACCCCTCCTTCCAAAAAGGAGAGACCACACATATAGCTTCCTTTTTTCTAAAATATGCCATTAAAAAAACACACACTTGTCACATATAGCCTGTCACTATTATGTGTGACATCAGATATACTGCATTGTATTTTATTGCCAGTGGATATTGTACTATCCATGTGAGAAAATGAAATTGGTAGCTATATGTTTTGCAGAAAAATCACAGCTCTGTATCGTTTAACTGATGAATGCAGTTGTTCAGCTGTAGCTGCAAGATCTGCATACACTATTGTGTCAGATATTTGAATTCTTGTGATATATATGATTAAAACATACAAAAACTTTAATAAAAACACGCAAAAAAAAAAATAATAATACAGCTGTGACCTCAAGTGGTAGTTATGGATGACAGTGTTTTCACCCATTTGTAATTGGTTAAGCTGATTGTGTCTGAATAGCCGCCAGTAGCCCAGTGAAGATCACAACAGTAATTCAACTGAAATAGTCAAGTCACCTTTATTTATAGCCCTTTCTACAATACAGATTCAAAGCACAAAGCAGTAATAAACAGGAACATACTGATCAATGATGCATATAGTGCCATTATCATTAGCTCAAGTCAGTTCAGTGTTGATTCAGTTCAATACTGTGTAATATTCATCAATTATTAAATTAGTTAAATTCATCTTTAAGCAGCAGCTCTAGTGTCATTATTTAGCTTGAGTCAGTTCAATGTTGATTCAATTCAGATCAATGACAGCGTTCATATTGCATAAATAGTAAACTTGCATAATTACAAAACATTAGATGTTTTGGTTACACTTTATTTTAAGGTGTCTTTGTTACAGTGTAATTATACATTTAAAGGGTTAGTTCACCCAAAAATGAGAATCTTGTCATTAATTACTCACCCTCATGTCGTTCCACACCCGTAAGACCTTCGTTCTTCAGAACACAAATTAAGATATTTTTGATAAAATCAGTAAGGCCTCCATTGCCAGCAAGATAATTAACACCTTCAGATGCCTAGAAAGCTACTAAAACATATTTAAAACAGTTCATGTGACTACAGTGGTTCAACCTTAATGTTATGAAGTGACGAGAATCATTTTTGTGCACCAAAAGAACAAACAAACAATCAAAATAACGACTTTTCAACAATATCTAGTGATGGCCGATTTCAAAACACTGCTTCGAAACTTTTGTTTTGAATCAGTGGTTCGGATCGTGTGTCAAACTGCCAAACTGCTGAAATCATGTGATTTTGGCACTCCGAATCTGGACTCGAAGCAGATATTGTTGAAAAGTTGATTTTTTTTTTTTTTTTTACTTTATAATATTAATGTTGAACCACTGTAGTCACATGAGCTGTTTTAAATATGTCTTTCTGGACACTAAAACTGTAAATTAACTTGCTGGCAATGCAGGCCTCACTGAGCCATGGGATTTCATTAAAATATCTTAATTTGTGTTCTGAAAATTAACGAAGGTCTTACGGGTGTGGAACGACATGAGGGTGAGTAATTAATGACAGAATTTTAATTTTTGGGTGAACTAACCCTTTAAGTACTGAGTAATATTAAGTAACTATGTACTTACTATCGGTTTAGGGTTTGGTTTGGTTTGGGGTAAGCTGCATGTAATTATGCATAATTTATAGCCTAGTTATTACTATAGTAATTACATATGTAACAATGACACTAAAATAAAGTGTTACTGATGGTTTTTTTTCTAAATAAGACTTTTTACTTTTGTTTTTATAGGCCTAATAATCTGTTTTCATAGATTATCATTGATTAAACACTATTTTACACTAACATCGTTCAACATCCTTTAATAGAATATTGAATCATTTTGACTGAACAATTTGGGGAAACGTTGTTTCCCCAAATATTTTCGTTTAAAATAGTACGTTTGTGTATATAAGCCATGGGCATTTCTTCCAAGGAGACAAGGGAGGCAGTGAATCCTCAAAAATAGGTAAATAAATAAATAAGAACTGGATGAGAAAATAATGGATATTACTAAAATATAACAACGCAAATATTACAAGATGTGACTCGTTTTTATAAAGTAACACTGTCCAACAGCGACACCCGCAGGTGAAGTTACAGCAGGAGGCTTGCCTCCTCTGAGCCCATTGACTTATAACAGACGCCCTAAAGCGTGCGGTGGGTTTAGTCAACCCGATCTCACAGCAATTCGTACGTATTTTACGAGTTGCCATATTTGTATGAATTCCTACGAATGACCTACCCTTAACCCCGCCCCTAAACCTACCCGTCTCTGGGGTTTAGACAAATTGTACGAATTAGCCACCTTGTAAAATACGTACGAATTGGTTGTGCGATAACGTTGGTTTAGTGGGGGGTAATTGAGAATGAAAGGGGGAAAGTCACGTGAAAGGAGGCAATGATTGGATATGATCGGGTATGATTGGATATGATTGGTTTGTGTGATAATTTCCGACTCTTGTTTTCGTTTCGCGTTAGCGAATCGGCCTGAGTAAAGACAATGATGGCGGTAATGGGAAGACTAATTAAAAAGTAAGCAACTTAGATATCACTGCTTTATGTCACATCAAAATCAAACTTGAAATGGCCAGAAACATGATTACTGTGGGAGTTTTTAGTGAGCAATCACTTGAGGAAATTATCTTCGTGTCTGTGACCAGTGTGTACAAGCTTGACTGCAAATAAAAATCAAATCTGAACATTACTTCACAAATAATATATATTGTTTAAATTGTTACTGCCTTGTTATTGTAAAACTGCATAAAAACACTATCTTTATGAGATGTATACTTGGTTCTAAGAACATTACATAGTGTAAAAATACAAAATAGAGTTGTATTTGGTCTCTCTTTGGTCTGTAATGTTTATCTAACCAGGAAAATTAAGTGTAACATGGACATATTTACATTTGATATATATATAAAAAAATTTGGCTTTGGCTCCTCATTTTAAAGCATCACTGATATAGGCCTATGACGTTTGCTTGCTCCATTTGCCCGCTATTCTGTCAGTTTGGTCTTTAATTACATTAATGTCATGCGTTGTGTTTCTCACGTGTTAGTTTGAGGGAAAGGCTCCTGTGCTCCACGATCTGACCTCTTATCATGACAGGACCACGGACTCTAGTGGACACCAGGACATCATCCTCCGTTCATGCATTTCTCTTTCTCCTCTTAACCTTAAAGACGCTTTAGCATTTGCTTTTGCCTAGTCTCTGGAAAACATCTGAATCATTTTAACCAACTCCAGCTGTCGCCCTGGTGTGGGTGTGTGAGAAAGTGCATGGCCGCCTGTGAATGAGAGGAGACTCGAGCAAGGGTGACGTTTAGATTTACCACAAAAAAAAAAAAAAAAAAAGTTAGGATATTTTTGCGTCTGTTTTTTGTCGGTATGAACGCAGATACGTGCGTCTCATACTGCGATATGACCTCCATGGATTCATATTATTCCCCATCATCAGGGCAAGGAAGAGTCCAGCAGGCCAATCCTTATAGGACGTTCCAGCCGAGCGACGCCAAATACAGTCCCACTTTTCTGCCCGCAAAAGGTCAACCTTACGGGGACAAGCCGAGGAGTCCATTCCACCAGGAGTGTCCGTCACTGGACGATAGCTCACCCGAGAGCGCGTACAGCAAGTACCATCTCTTTATGCAGAGACCCACATGCAAAACTCCCTCTGAAGACAGCAAACTGGAGGACGGCGGGCTCATCTCGTGCTATGGTGAGTGGCATCATGCGTTTGTGTGTTCATTTCTCAGGAGCCTGTATGTCCAGAAAATGTCCACCTTATGTTTAGGATGTCAGTGTATTTTGATAGCTAATTGGTCCGTATCACATATTCAGGTTGAGGCCTTTAATGAGTAGCTTTATGACACATTTGTTCTCTAATTAACGCATTTCTCACTTTGATATTAAAATTAAAGCCACTTTTTACGTGCTTTAAATTTGTAAGTAAAATCAGTCAACGTAAGTTTTTTAGTTACGGACAAATAAAGTTAAGTTGAAACTTTGAATGACTATAAAATTTTTGCTTAATTGCTTTAGTTATTTAGTCAGAATGTCTGTCAGATAAAATTTTAAAAATCGTAGCCTAAACTAAAACTATCTGCAAAAATATGAAACGTAAAACTATAGGCCTATTTTTCATATAGCCTAACAGTTTTTTTTTCTGTAAATAGGCTAATATATAGTTTGTTTTTTTTGTAAATAGGCTAATAATAATAATAAATATTTATAAATAATAATCAACATGATTATTATCTTTGCATTTATTAAATCGAATAAAAGTATGTTAGTTTTTTTTAAATCGGGCTCATAATTGTGTGTTGTGTTTTAGGATTGAATAAATATCTCTTCTGTTTAATGCACTGCAAACGAGGAAGTGTAAATTCACTAAATAAATGTTAAACATAATTAGGCCTGTTTCATTTATTCATTCACGTATAATAGGCTTATTTTGCCTTATAGTGTCAACAGAGTGATTTACCGGATCATTACAGCTCGTTCAAGCACTTTCTGAAGGCTGTACCCCATCCAAATGCACACTCATTCTCGCCTGTTATTTGTCCGATCTAACATTTTTACGTTTACCACACGGACTTTGCCTAAAATTTAAAATTTGTTACTCATAAAAATAAATATAAAATAAACAATTCCTCTGGTGGTCTCATAAACAATCAAAGCAGAAGGCATGAACAGACCAACAGATGTTGCGATATGAACACAATGAATAAAAAGATTATCATGGTCTTCTGTCTTAAAAACAGTGGCATGAAAATCCATCTTTGTGGTTGTAAATCACGCGTGGGCTATTTACGATGTGTTGATCGCGGGCCAGTGAAAATAGACACCGACTGTATCTTCAGTGTGGTTTACATTCATTCACTCATATCTTTGCTTCAGTTAACCTACTTAGATATTTTTTACTATTTAGTCTGAACTGTCTGTTTATGAGGACAAAGTTGTGCCAAAAATATATGTATTAACGGGCTGTTTTGACGCGATTTAATAAATAAAAACATAAATAAACATAGTGAAAAGCTGTATCTACCCGTTGACTATAATGTTACTTATATGCGGTTACATTTTAAAAATGCTTTTAAAAGAATTACACTCTATCGAAAATAGTCTTAACATCCAAAGCAAGTCATTGGGAAATTAGCATGCATCCAAATTATTATTAGAAATGCATCTATACTTTAAATAAATATATATAAATTATATAAAATGTTTATTATCTTCTGTAATAATAATCAAGAGACAATAATATACATGGGACAGGCTAAAACACAACTATCAGATCTTTTCTGGGTGTTTTAATGAACGGAATTATTAAAAATAAAGATTTTACATTTGTTTTTAATCAATCAGGTGATATTTAGGGCTATTTGTAATGAAAAATATTTTGTAAAGAGATCATTGCGGTCCAACTGGACATATAATACATATTTTCAGAAAACAGTTTGTCAAATAGTCAGTGTAAGCAGGTATGAAGATATGAGATATTAATCACTAAGGATCCCTTTCATGGACGTATTATGATGCACAGGCACAGACAGTGCTGTACTTATAGAGCGTTTTTCCTATCTGCGGTTTGAAGAGAATGAACACTGTGTGATTCCCACTCCGTTCTCGCAGTGTATTTGTGGTCTGTGTAGGATAAGAGGGTAAGATCTAGCCTCAAGGACAGCTTTATTGACCAGTCGGACAATATTTGGAAGCCAAAAATTGCTTTTCATCCACTATTCAACACAGAGAGAAGGAAAGATATATGTGCTCTGACTCAAGTTAACACTTTTTCAAGTGTGGGTTGTAAACTTGTCATGCGATTAGATCCAAAAATATAAGAGGGTGGTTAGCTCTTTCCAGCCAATCAGAATACCGTAAAACTACTGAGTCAGTAACAACATGGTTCGTCACCAGTTTGAACTGTTAAAAACAACTTTTTTTAGAACATTTCTAATTGAACCTTGCACTTGACTTGAGTTTCTAGTTATTGTAGCTCACCAGTCTAATTGTATTAATATACTACTTCCAAAAAATGGGGGGTTAATCCTCAACTAATGCTGTAATCTGACAGTGCATTTAGAATCAGTTTAAATTTGGATGCATTATTGGAAATGTTAATGAATGAAACCTCTCCAAAAACCTGAGTAATTCGTTGCAGCAGTAGGGAGTATAGGGCATTATTCAGAGGCAGATGTGTGGTACGGACTCCCAGAGATATCATTCATGCTTATATGCTCGGCACGATCAGTACTACTGGGAGGCCTAAAATGACAAGTCCTGACTGGTTTACATAACCTTTTTTTACAAAATGACATGTGCAAATAAACCAGCATTCAACAATTGATGGGATATTAAGTGATATGATTAATTCTTGATTAATTCTGCACATTGTTTCCTGGTTTGGTAGTTAAAAGAGTAGTTCACTTCAGAATTAAAATTTCCTGATAATTTACTCACCCCATGTCATCCAAGATATTTGTCTTTCTTTCTTCAGTCGAAAAGAAATTAAGGTTTTTGAGGAAAACATTCCAGGATTTTTCTCCATATAGTGGACTTCACTGGGGTTCAACGGGTTGAAGGTCCAAATGTCAGTTTCAGTGCAGCTTCAAAGAGCTCTACACAATCCCAGCTGAGGAATAAGGGTCTTATCTAGCGAAATGATTGGTCATATATAAAATAAAATAAATAAATAAATAATATATACAGTGGGTACGGAAAGTATTCAGACCCCCTTAAAATTTTCACTCTTTGTTATATTGCAGCCATTTGCTAAAATCATTTAAGTTCATTTTTTTTCCTCATTAATGTACACACAGCACCCCATATTGACAGAAAAACACAGAATTGTTGACATTTTTGCAGATTTATTAAAAAAGAAAAACTGAAATATCACATGGTCCTAAGTATTCAGACCCTTTGCTCAGTATTTAGTAGAAGCACCCTTTTGATCTAATACAGCCATGAGTCTTTTTGGGAAAGATGCAACAAGTTTTTCACACCTGGATTTGGGAATCCTCTGCCATTCCTCCTTGCAGATCCTCTCCAGTTCTGTAAGGTTGGATGGTAAACGTTGGTGGACAGCCATTTTTAGGTCTCTCCAGAGATGCTCAATTGGGTTTAAGTCAGGGCTCTGGCTGGGCCATTCAAGAACAGTCACGGAGTTGTTGTGAAGCCTCTCCTTCGTTATTTTAGCTGTGTGCTTAGGGTCATTGTCTTGTTGGAAGGTAAACCTTCGGCCTAGTCTGAGGTCCTGTGCACTCTGGAGAAGGTTTTCGTCCAGGATATCCCTGTACTTGGCCGCATTCATCTTTCCCTCGATTGCAACCAGTCGTCCTGTCCCTGCAGCTGAAAAACACCCCCACAGCATGATGCTGCCACCACCATGCTTCACTGTTGGGACTGTATTGGACAGGTGATGAGCAGTGCCTGGTTTTCTCCTCATATACCGCTTAGAATTAAGCCCAAAAAGTTCTATCTTGGTCTCATCAGACCAGAGAATCTTATTTCTAACCATCTTTGAGTCCTTCAGGTGTTTTTTTAGTAAACTCCATGCAGGCTTTCATGTGTCTTGCACTGAGGAGAGGCTTCCGTCGGGCCACTCTGCCATAAAGCCCCAACTGGTGGAGGGCTGCAGTGATGGTTGACTTTCTACAACTTTCTCCCATCTCCCGACTGCATCTCTGGAGCTCAGCCACAGTGATCTTTGGGTTCTTCTTTACCTCTCTCACCAAGGCTCTTCTCCCCCGATAGCTCAGTTTGGCTGGACGGCCAGCTCTAGGAAGGGTTCTGGTCATCCCAGACGTCTTCCATTTAAGGATTATGGAGGCCACTGTGCTCTTAGGAACCTTAAGTGCAGCAGAATTTTTGTAACCTTGGCCAGATCTGTGCCACAATTCTGTCTCTGAGCTCTTCAGGCAGTTCCTTTGACCTCATGATTCTCAATTGCTCTGACATGCACTGTGAGCTGTAAGGTCTTATATAGACAGGTGTGTGGCTTTCCTAATCAAGTCCAATCAGTATAATCAAACACAGCTGGACTCAAATGAAGGTGTAGAACCATCTCAAGGATGATCAGAAGAAATGGACAGCACCTGAGTTAAATATATGAGTGTCACAGCAAAGGGTCTGAATACTTAGGACCATGTGATATTTAATTTTTTCTTTTTTAATAAATCTGCAAAAATGTCAACAATTCTGTGTTATTCTGTCAATATGGGGTGCTGTGTGTACATTACTTTTTAACCACAAATGCTCATCTTGTACTGCCCTGCAATGCGCCACGCATTACGTAATCATGTTGGAAAAGTCATGCGTGATGTAGGTGGAAGTACCGCGGTAGGGCAAAAAACTCAAACTCCAACTTCAAAATCGTCCGACATCATTGTTTTTCCTTTTTTGGTAAAGGCCGTTTGACTTAGTCTTTGCATGTTCACGTTCACTGGATCAGTACTTCCACCCAAGTCTTTCCAACGGGATCGTGTAGAGCTCTTTGAAGCTGCTACATTTGGACCTTCAACCTGTTGGTAACTGTTGAAGTCCACTATATGGAGAAAAATCCTGGAATGTTTTCCTCAAAAACCTTAATTTCTTTTCAACTGAAGAAAGAAAGACATAAACATCTTGGATGCCATGGGGGTGAGCAAATTATCAGGAAATTTTAATTCTGAAGTGAACTAATCCTTTAATATTCAGCCATTTGAATGCACTGACACTATTAGATGAGAACTGAACTGATCTGGATGATGAAATGTTTTCTCCAGAGCTGCTTTATAGATTAATTGAACTCATTCCATAATTGATGAACTTTACACAGTTATTGAACCAAACTGAATCAACACTGAACTGATTTCAACTGAATAATGACTGTTTACTATTGTCTTTTTAGAGCTGATTTACAACAGAATTGAATTCTGTTTGCATCAATGAATCATTTTTTTCCTGTTTATAAGCTTTTTTGAAACAGTCCATATTGTATAAAGTGCTAGATAAATAAAATCACTTGACTTGACTATCCCTAAGCTAACATGAAGTTAAATTTAAAATTTTAACTGGTGTTTCCCTTACAAGTTGAGATACATTTTGTGTATTTGGAGATAAAAGGACAACAGCTTTTACTCATAAGACACGAGTCATTTATCACATAAGATTTAAAAAAAATCAACATGTACAAAAACCTAATATATACAGTAGATTTTTTTTTAATACCATGGCCTATACTCTGAACAAGTTGATGTACAAATTCAGCCAATGTGTAAAATACTCTACTCTTCAATGCATGCAATGAAGAGAATATTTACATCCTCTTCATGAGCTATTTTAAATTATAGTGAGCATATGGGAGTGAAATCTTGGAGACAGAAAACTGGCTCAGTCCTGCAGTATATGGAAGTCATGTGTGAGGTCATTTATCAGGAGCTCAGATTTAACGGAAACACTGTCCTGGTTTCCCACAGAATCCACATTCCTGTGCGGCTTGCAGGCATTGATCTTCTCACAGGAACATCTGGAAGTTTTGCTTCTGCACAGATACCTGTATCTTCAACGTACAGTAGTGTAAATTGGCAATTGGAGGCCAAATGCTAGAACTTAGATTACAACATTTCACTATTAAAAAATAAAGGTTATTTATTGGCATCTATGGTTCCGTGAAGAACCTTTCCATTGCACAAAACGCTCTTTACAGTGGAAAAAGTTTCTTTAGATGTTCTTCACATTAAGAAAACAAAACGGTTCTTTTAAGAACTGTTCACTGAAAGGTTTATTGGGGAATCTAGAATGTTTTTTGGCATTATTCATTATTAAATGACATGAATGTCTCTGAATGACACTGTTTTTGTCGATTTACAGTGTGTCTTATCTGGAGCTGACCCACATTACGTTACATTCTATAAAAGCTAACGGGTGCCCTGCTGCTTTACAGCCAGTTAAATTACACTTTGATGTTTTTCTGCCTGTTTCCTGCAGTGATTAAATAGCCGTTCCTAGTAAGCATCTGACCTCTGCTAATTCAAAGACACAGCCAACTCCTTCAGGATGGAGTCAGTGTTCTCAGGGGAGTGACTGCTTCAAGCATGGACTCCAATTATACATTTTGCCTTGGTGTAAATTGATTTTCAAAAAAGGTATTACTGTAAACAGCGGTTTACAGAAAGGAAAATACCAGAGTATGCTACTAGGCTGGAGGGCTTTTGCAATGCCAACATTAGTATTATAGTACACCTGTATAAAAGATGTGATTTTTACATTATTAGATATCTTTCCAGAGGGGAAATGTGATAGTATTGAGAATCTTTAAAAATAAATGTTCTTTATTGGCATATTTGGTTCCATGAAGAACTTTTAACATTCATGGAACCTTTCCATTCCACTTCATAGTGGAAAAGAGTTCTTTAGATTTTTAGAAAAAAAAAAAGGTTATTTTCGTTGGTAACTTGTCACTGAAAGGTTCTTTGGGGAACCAAATATGGTTCTTCTATTGCATAAACACCTTTTTGGAATCTTTGTTTTTTAAGATTGTATGCTAAAAATAAAGGTTCTTATTGGGATTGATGGTTCTGTGAAGAACCTTTAACAACCATGGAACTTTTCCATTGCACAATAGGGAATTCAAAATGGTTATTTTAAGAACTGTTGAAAGAAAGGTTCTTTGGGGGGACCCAAAATGTTAGAAAGTTCTTCTATTGCATTGCTACAAAAACTCCCTTTTGGAACCTGTATTTTGAGTTTATAGTTAGGATGTGAGCATGTAGTTTTGGTAGTAGTTATTCCTGTAGCTCAAATAGCACAGCATGGTGCCAACAAAGCCATGCAAGATCATGGGTTTGATTCCCAGGCAGGGACGTGCACAGGAATTTTGAGGGGCAGTTGCTCTGACCTAAAAAAAAACAACAACAAACAAAACCAAAACAAAAACTCACGGGCTATATGAAGGACTGAGAATAACCGTGGTATAAGCGGAACAATTGACTCCGCTTCGAGTCGTGACCGAATCACCACCTCAGGTGTGCATTATTTTTCTAATAATTCAACGGCCGTCGTCAATTATTCCTTACTTGAATCACAGCTTAAATAGTGTTTTGACATCGACAACCCAAGTGCATTTTACCTCAAACTTGCGTCTAGTTAACTTTCTAAAGTAGCAATCGCTTCTCAGGTCGACATTAACACACTGACAAAATTATATTCAGAATTAAAAATATTTTTATACCACTTTTTAATGTGTGATTGTGTAAAGTTTTTCACGAGATACCAACCTTTCGCGAACTTGTTTCCAACACTCGTTCTCATGGAGGCGCGGTGTGCACGGAGGGGAGGGGCTGTGCGCGCGCGTATGTGAGAGAGACTCGTGAGTGAGAGACGCAGGGAAATGAAATGCAGCTGAACGTTTGCTCTATGAAAGACATTGACAAAGACGAAAACTAAGGACATTTAATCTATAATTTTATTTTATGTTAGTTAGTTTTGCCAAACACACATTACAGTTTTGGTTAGTTATCGTTTTTTTGTAATGCCTCGTTTTTATTTTTATTTCAGTTAACGACGATTTTTTTCCCCACCTAGTTTTCGTTTTTTCGTTCGTTTTCGTTAACGATTATAACCTTACTCACCTTTCCGACAACGTTAAGTCGTCTCACCCGACAACCGCGACAATCTCCTTCTTGTGCCGCTCATGCAGGTTCAGCTCAGGTGCCGGTCGCGTGCAGCGTTGCAGCCACATAAACAGAGTTTGCCCTTCCCCTACTGACTTTCACTTTCGGACGGGTGACCGAATATGGAAGTGAATGAGGCTTTGCGATTTTTTTTTATCTAGGCCTACGTGAAATTCTGCATCCATTGTACGATTTTTTTTTTTTCCCACCTCGGAAGGGCAACGTGAGTCGAGAAGGGCATATGGGCAGTTGCCCGGGCAACCTGAGCAACCCCCCTGTGCATGTCCCTGTTCCCAGGGAATGCATTAACTTGTTGAATTGTATATCTTAAAGGGCTACTTCACAGCTGCCAAAATGGGCTTTCTGCACATCTGCACTACCTGACTAGAGCAAACAGACAAAAATGCCTGTTGTTTTCCCTTTTGCCTAAAAGGTAGGAAAACTACAACACCCATAATGCACTGGGCATGTTGCCATTCAAGGTCACTCCCACCAGTCTGCTATTGGATACGCTTACGAGAGTCAAAGAGCGCCTTGCTTTAGTAGGAAATACTTCTTAGCAAACTTTTAGTCATAATGGTGTTGACTTGTATTGTTATTGGGTGTAAGAATTTAAAGAGTAAACGTTTAGCGGGAGTGAGTTACTTTCAGTTTCCAGTGAAGGATCTAGTGCGTTGTAAGCAGTGGATAAAGGCTGCAAAGAATCATAAATATGGAGAGAACGATGTGACAGAAAAACCTGTGTTTTGTAGTCAACATTTCAAACTGGATGACCACGAACACAGTGTTTTCGGCTAAAACGGAGGGGAAAAATTAAAAGAAACTGCTGTTCTGTCAGTTCCGCCCAACCGCTCGATTCAAAATGCCATCACGTACAGGTAAAAAAGCTGTTGCCATAATGTTGCATTTTTACCATAATACAATTTTCAGTGAAACCTACCCTAACAATAACTGTTCTGTTAAAAACCCTCTGTCAATCCAACTCTCCATGGGTGAGGATGCAAAAAAGCAGAAGCATAATCTGTAGTTTTCACAAAAGCCCTTGCTGTCAAAAAAAACCCCCTGACAAATAAACATGAATTTCTCACTCCAGGTAACACGGAGAATGAGTAAACATTGTTTATTTACATAAATCACCAACATTGTAACAATACAAAGTGGGTTGAAAATCAGCAAAGTTACACTTTAAATGCAATAAGTTGCATCTGCTAAATGCATAAATATTAGGTAATAAGTGGATCTGGACTTGATGCTTAAAAAAAGTAACAGGTTGAATCTTCATAGGAGGTGATCATGAAGCCCTTGAGCAAAATATTTTATCCCAGGCTACTACAAGTGGACTGTCTCTGACTAAATGTGCTGTAAGTCACTGTGGCTAAAGGCATCTGGTAAATGACGAGTAACCATTGTGCAATGAAGCTTAGTCATGAGGTGGGGTATTGCGTCAAAAAGTGCTGTTATATATCAAGTGTAAATGGCACAAAATTCTGCAATGTTTCTAGCAGTGCTTTCTTTTTAAGAACTGTATCTGATGAAATTCCATTGATTAGATTCTGCGTTCTATATGACAAGCAGAAAAAACCCAGAGCATTGCTAAAATTGCCAAACATTTGGACAGTTATCAAACCCAGACTATTGCTGTCAATGCAAAAATTGCAGCCAAAACCAAGCAGCTTTGGCTCTAAGATGCAAAACATGCAATGGCACTGTTTAAAAAATTTGGTGGTACGCAGAATCAGCATAACATGGGCTACAAAGCCAAGGAAAGACAGCAGGGTGGGACTGAAAGCGCTCACCACAGCAATTTTGATTATTTCTCTGCCAAACACAGAGACAGAGGAACTGTGTTATCACAAAATATTATTACATTTAAATCAATCTGATACTCTAAACAAAGTGTGAAATAAACAAAGTTATTGTGTGAAAATTGTTTATATACTTTGTTATACAAATGATAACTACCCTTTAGTTGTGTCACATACACCACAATCAACAATTTTGCCTCTAATAAAGTTTTAGGTTAGAGTTAGAGTGCCTGGTTAACAAGGAGCATGAGATAAAATATTAAACGTGAGAAGAAAACAAAGAAAAATCAAAGTAAATATCACATGTGAAAAGAATTGAAAAAAAAAAAAATCATTTGTTTTGGTATAGTGTATTTCTTTTGTTCATGATGTATTGTAAAACACATTTAAGATGGGATACAGGTAAGGATAGGGAAAGGTTTCATGGTATGGTTAGGTTTAAAGGTGGTTAAAGGGTAGGAAAAGGGTCAGATACATAAATTATTATGCGCAGGTATTTTTTAAATATATGCATGATTTAAAAATATGTATGGACAAAACAAGTGCATTGTATCAAATTATGAATTTAAATGGTAGTACATAGACTCAAAAATATATTTAGAACTATATTTAAGATTTATGTATTTGAATATAAATGATAAAATTTCCATCCATTTGGATTATACAGTTTTAACATAAACTAATAAACCTAATTTGTCAGCCATACATAAATTAAGCCTATATTTCTGTAATAGTACTAATAAACTAATGTGTTTTAAATACACAATAACCAGGTTTATATATTTATCATAAGTAAATCCAGTTTGTTTTTGCTCAAACATTTTAACTAGCTGAATATTGCTTGTCCTATAGCTAACTTTATCTTAATCATCTTCATACTTTTTAACTGAATAAATGTAATCATTTTCACAGGGACCAGGTTTATGCTGATTCTAAGCATTTTGAAAATATGATTATTCAAATAAAATCAAATAGTTATTTATAAACTATGCCATGCTTTTTTGAGTACAGAAATCTTACCTGTTTCATTTTTGTATGACTGACAATATGCATCATTATTTCTTTTATTTTATTATAGTTATAGTTATTTTAAGACTGTGTAATCCTAGATGGCAATTTTATATAAAATTCAAATACATAATTCTTAAATTCAGGCCTAATTTTTTAAGACATTTAATATAAAGTGGGTCTGAATGTTTTATTGTGCATCATTTCCAATCAAAATGTCATTTTAAAAAGTGTGAAAACAATAATTATGTTAATTTGGAATACATAAATGAAATTAGTCAGCAATACAAAGGAATCTGCCATTTTATCCAACTTTTTTTTTTTTTAGAATTTCAACATATTTTACTATTAAACATTAGTTGACTTATGAATGAAATCGAAGTCCAGCATCCTGCAAAGTACATCAAGAAATAAAATGAACGAACAATACACTGCTTGTTTGGTTGATTTGCTCAAACATGAGCTGGAAAAAGTTGAGCCTATATCACCCGTGACACCAGTGTTGTGTGCTTTGAACAGGCATGATTTGATTATTTACTTACAAACTGGGCATGTTTGTGCTTTCATCAATATACTGATTCAGGCATCCAACATGGAAAACATATTTTCAACTAAGATAAAGAAAGGCTTGTTGTACATTAGAGGCCCTTGAAGTGTAAGGCGACAATGGGTTGAGAAACGGGCCAACATAAACCCTCTTTCTCCTCGATATTTTGCTTATAGACACAAACACAAAAACCACAATTAATCCATTGAAATATGTCTGTTCCCAGGTAAAGATGGCACTGGACTGACAGACACAGAGATGCCTCAATCTGCTGATCCTACAGGTATGGATGGTAGTTACATCAACTTGAAAGATCCAGGGGTCAAAGGTCAAGCAGAACGCCCTGTCTCTGAACTTGGCAGTCCTCTAGACAAGAGTGAGGCTGAGAGCAATAAAGGCAAGAAGAGACGGAACCGCACCACCTTCACCAGCTATCAGCTGGAGGAGTTGGAGAAGGTTTTCCAGAAGACGCACTACCCTGATGTCTACGCCCGCGAACAACTAGCGCTCAGGACGGATCTCACAGAAGCGAGGGTGCAGGTAAGTCTGGTCATCTCATCTTTGAAATTGAACTTGATAGTTTTGCTGCATAAATTACATTAGAATAGGCCTATATATGAAAGCCCGCCCCCAGGAACACACAACAAAGGGGATGAGGCCATGTTGGGCTGCTTTAGAGAAGAGGAAGAGTTGTTGTAGTAGAGTGTTGTTATCATGCCGTCATTTTACGCCGGACTGCTTCACAAACGAGGGTCAATTCAACACTGGATTTGCACAAAAGATGAACATGACGGCAGATGCTAATCGATGAGTTGAATCAACTCCACAGCAACTACATAAATTTATCCACTAACCATTCAGAAACGTCCAGTTTCATTCTAAAAGTTGTAACTTCTTCCAGAGTCTCTCAATCAGTGTTGACTCCGATTTGAACAATGTAAGGCTGAACACCGTTACTGGCAATCCTCATTTTGGCTGTGTGAGATTCCCCAGCTTTGTTGTTGTTGAGCAACCGAAGCGCGAGCTGTTAAAGCTCCGCCCTCTTCTGGAAAGCGAGCCGGGAGCAGCAGCTCATTTGCATTTAAAGGGACACACACACAAGCGGCGTGTTTTTGCTCACACCCAAATAGGAGCAAATTTGACAATTTATACACAAATAATAAATGATCTGTGGGGGATTTTGAGCTGAAACTTCACAGACACATTCTGGAGACACCAGAAACTTGCTGTATATTACATCTTGTGAAAGGGACATTATAGGTCCCCTTTAAAATGAATATTCTAGGTTATTTAATTTCTATATACAGCATGTGCAGCCTGTTGACAGTTTTTTTTAAACTTTGGCCATTCATTTACACAAAAACAGCGTTTTGAGGGCCTGAAAACACAAACTTTTGAAAACGGGTTTCAAAGTATACGTTTTGAAAATGATACCGTTAGCATCTCTATGTAAACTACAAAGACGTGAATTTGTCAAAGCGGTGGCTTCATGCTACTTCTGTGTATATGCGTATAATGTTTCTTTACAAAGTGACATCGCCACCTACTGGCCTGGCATGAATAATACAGCGTTTTTAGTTGATTTCGCTGATCTGTGAACTGGATTGTTTTTTAGTACAGTGTTGTCATGTAAACGTACCCTCATTCTTCAGTTTATAAAACAGCAATATTATTATTATTACTATTAATAATAAAAAAAATATTATTATTAGTATTATTTGGTATTATTCTCAGTAAATCAATAGCGTGTATTTTCTAGTAGCTCGATTTAATACAGTACATTTGTCAATTTTTAAATCTATTCCTCAGAATTCTACAGGTCCCCCCCCCCCCCCCAAGTCTACAGATTCTGCTCTGCTAAAAAGAACATTAGTCTCTGCTGTGCATAACACAGATCTCAATTCTCACATCATGACAGAGAAGTTGGACTCACACATTTTTTCCAAACTTCTAGTCCATGTTTAATGTACCTCTCTACACCACAGTGTTTAAGGATGTTAAGAAGAGTTAGGGAGGAAAACACACATGCTCTCTGGCAGTTGAAGAAAACACAGTTTGAGATGCCATAATCAATTTCCATGCAGAGAATGAGGCATCGTCTGGAACCTAGCCATGTTTTTGAAGGTACAGTGCAGTAACTGCATTCGTTCCGAGTCCAAACAGAACCAACTATCGCACACACATGAGTCTAATTACCTCGAAGGCTGACAACACAGTGCAGACTCTGTTGAGTGACTACAGGGTTTGACCCGTTTTTCAAAAACATACCTACAGACATACGCAATTGTGATGAGCCCCTCCCGCTTTGCTCCCCAGCGCTGTTGTTTAGTGCTGGCTGTTGCTCTGTCCTGCTCGCTCTCTCTATCAAACAGGACTTTTTCCCTCAACACACTGTAATAGAGGATGTTTTGGATGATATCATGGTTTTAGTCATCGGGACATACTTGGAACACATTTTGGGATATAATTTGGTATTCATGCTTAAAATCTTGTGTTATGTGAGCGCATATGTGTAGTGATGCACTTATGTGTTATAAGTGTCCTTATACAATGAGAGTACGTGTATGTGTGTGTCTGTGGATCTGCACAAAAGGTCCACTGCTCTAGTCTGTGGGTCTCTGAGAGGTCAGAGGGGGCAGCTCTGGAAAGCCGGGGGCTTAGGCGTCAGGAAATTAAACATGAAATGTAAACAAACTGCAGCCTGAACATTCTCCCCTTTCACTTTCTAACATCCTTATTTCCCTTTAGAATTTGAGTTTGAAGAAAAGAAAGTGCAAAGGAGAAAGTTTGTATCAGAGAATGATGAAAAAAAAAATCCCAGAAAGAAGCAGAAGACATAAACTCGGAATTCTGAGAAAAAAGTCAGAATTGTTAGATGTAAACTCACAGTTCTGAGAAAAAAATGCTTAATTGATATGTTAACTCAAAATTGTAAGATATTGTAAATTTTATAGTTTTAATATTTTGTGAGCGAACGCAAACGTTTTTTCCTAGGAACGCAAAGGTTTTGCCAGCGAATGCAGAGTTTCTCAGGGGAATGCAAACATTTTGCGAGAGAACGCAAAAGCATTGCTAAACATGTTTTCCTCCCATTTCATATTCCCACCATGTAAGATATAAACTTGTGAATGCAAGAAAAAAATCTGAATTGTGTTATAAACTCGTGATTGTGGGGAAGTCTGAATTGTGAGATGTTAGCTCAAATTTGCAAGAAATAAACTCACAATTGCGAGAAATAGTCAGAACTGTGTTATAAACTCTGAATTGTAAGATGTTAACTCACAATTGCAATATATAAACTCACATTTGCAAGAAGTAAAGCCCGAATTGCAAAACGTAAATGTGCAATTTTGAAAAAAAAAAAAGAAAAAAAAATCTGAATTCCAAGATATAAACTTGGAATTGTAAAAAATAAAGGCTGAATTGTGAGATAAAAAGTCACAATTTTCACAATTTTCTATTTTGTGGCAGATCACATCTCTAAGGGAAAAAATTTAACTATTTTACAAGTTACCGATTTCGTATGAATTCGTACAATGTGAATTTAGAAAAAAGTAAGTGAGAAGGTCCACCCCTAAACATAACCATCACTGCATGGGGTGTAAGTAGATTGTACGAAAATGTATGATTCATATGATTTAGCCACCAATTCTCCAAAATGTGAAACAGTTATGAATTCCATAAGTACTTCTGTCTAAGGGTACGTTAACACGACAACAGTGTACTAAAAATGGAAAAGTTTTTCCTTTGCCTTTTTCACGTACAGATGACACCATTGTCAAAACGATTTCACAAACACCATTTCACAAATTCACGTTTTTGTAGTTGACACAGAGATGATAACGTTATCGTTTTCAAAAACTTGCACTTTGAAACCTGTTTTCGAAAGTTTGCATTTTTGCAGGCCATCAAAACACCTTTGTCGTGTAAATGATTGGACAAAATGCATAAAAAGCTTTACATTTTTTGTTGAAAATGGTGTCATGTAAACAGCCCCTAATTTAATGCCTTGCAGTCTGCTCAGCTGGTTTAGATTAGTTATTGAACTAAATGTTTAACTATTTCCCTGCCATTGACGGAGTTTTCCGGCTTTCGGTGTTTTAAGTGTTATACGGTAGGGGACGCTATTACTCATCTTCTGAAAGAGTACAGAAACTCCCGATCAAAACACATGCAAAAAAGAAGCAGAAACAAGCAATGAAAGCATTGCTTATGCACATTTTAGTCTTTGAAATAAAAAACGCGATTTTCTCAGCTTTTTGTTCAAAACGTTGCTATTTTTTATGAAACTTGCCCACATTTAAGTATTGATAAAAAAAGAATGCATGAAGTTAGAATGTAAAAGCTAGAAAGAGTTAATGTAAAAAAGCATTTACATTGTACATTGTCCTTCAATTCATCTTCAAAACATTTCCACCCTTGTAGAGGAAAGAGGAACAACATAAACTAAGAATACAGATGCTGCTCAGCTCATTGATCATTGGTCATTATCTCTGATTACTCTTAATTTCGTAGACCAAGGAAAAACAACATAAATGTCCAAAGAGACAGGGATTAAATTACAAAGATTCTCAAAACAGATGACATGATCATAATGGCACTTGGAGGTCAGGAGCAGACCATGACATCGGCCTGAACGATCATATTACTTTGTATACAGTTGGCCCCTATAGGACAACTTGAGCTAATTCGAGCAATATATTTTGTAACTCAAGTAAAGATAAGTTGAAATGCATTTCTTTTGTACCTTTTATGGTTCCCCATTCATGTGAACTCAGTGTGCCATATTCCGTTACCCTTCCATAATATTTCTGGGGTTCCTGGGGGTTATGGAAACTGTAATGTGATTGGACAGGGCTTTACTTCTCACAATCCAAGTTTATCTCAGTGGAACGGACAGACTGACACTGCACTTTGAAATAGTCAATGAAAGCCTGTGCATTTACAAATGCATAAGAGCTTAAACATGGGAGTCATTGTCCTTCCTAAATTACACACCAGAGACAAATCCATGAGTATTTGTGGTAATGGAAAACACATATTCACTATTAACTATGACTTTTGCCTCAATAAACTCTTAATTTACTGCGTATTAATAGGTAGTAAGGTAGTAGTTGTAGCATTTAAGTTTAGGTATGTGGTAGGATTTAGGGATGTTGAATATGGTCACCGGTCATTGACGAATAAGGATTTTAAAAGTATAAAAAAAAAAACATAATGGAGATATAATTCATTTTGAAGTTTTATTAAGTGTTAACAATGAGAGTATGTGGTATTTATAATCAATTAACACTGCTTTTGTAATTTTTTACAAGATGGACAAAATTTGTGACCAAAAAAGTCATTTGGTTTAACCAGAAATATCGGTTTTACCGAATGACACTTTTGGTTATACCGAATGATGATATTTTCAAACAATGCTAACAGGCTCATATCTAGCTAGCTAGCTAGCAAAAGGACAATCAAACAATTTATATTTAGTACCATTTTTTTTAAATATTACAACATTTTCCATGTTTTATAGCAGTTGTACCAAAATACCTGATGTTTCGGGACATGCGTATGAGCAAATGAAAACATTAATTTTTCAAATTGTTAAAAGAGAGTTACTTACTTTGCTTCACGACCATGTGGTCCTTTGCAGGTGTCTGAATGATGTCACATCATGTCACATGATATTGACCACCTGACTTGATCCAAAATGGTCCCTTTATATTGGTTACTCCGAATGACATCAATGAAATTCATTTTTTTTGGACATTCTTTCTCATAACAAAGCAATGACTTCTACACATAATTTTAATTCCGTTTTGCACTATGTTGATATATGATGTTATAAAATCATGCTTGAATAAAAAATATATACATTTATTACTTTCTAAGATATTTTAATCACAAATGAAATGTCTGTACTAGCCTTTAGATGGTTAAACCAAATGACCTTTTGACACTTCAAAATCTTTAAAATATCTTTATATGTAGCAAAATATAATTAAAACCTTTTGGAATCAGTAAAAAAGATATCTAATTGTACTACCTTACATACTTTGGATGACATATCTGTGTTTATTAGGGGCCAAGCACCGAAGGTGCGAAGGCACCTATTGTATCCGTTGGCGTTCTTATTATTATTATTCTGCTTCTTCCGCTCTGGAAGTCTATGGCAGCCCATAGAACCATATGGTAAAAAGTTGTGAAATTTGGCACACAGTTAGAGGTCAGTCTGACCTTTGTCCATAGCAAATTTGGAGTCTCTAACTCAATCCATCTAGCGCCACCAGCTGTCCAAATTTGCCCTTATGTTTATGTATTAGTAATAGACATAAGGCTGTATCTCCGTAACGCTTTATTATATTCAGACCAAACTTGGTGCAGTGTTTCAGCGCAGTGCCACCTACTGGTGCAGAGATATGAAAAATTGTTATTTTTGCTTATAAATTCTGATGGCTTTGTCCAAAAATCATAAATTTAGTCTCGCTAGATTTAGGGCATCATGCCGAGTCAAATGATATCAAATTTTTACATATCAGCCATTTTGGCCGTCGGCCATTTTGAATTTTGTGCTAAAATGCTGTAATTTACGAATGCATTAGCGTATTGTGACGAAACTCGGTATGCATCTTTGGCACCATGTCCTTGTGGTCAAAAGTTATAACAAAATTTACAAAAATGCTAATAACTTTTGACTATATTAACCGATTGTGATGAAACTGGTCTCAATAGATTCCTTGGGTCATGCTGAGAACATAGATATCAAATTTGACATAGTCGGCTGAACTTCCTGTCCGCCATATTGTTTTTCTTTAAAAACCTACTTTTTCGAACTCCTCCTAGACCGTTGCTCCAATTTTCACCAAAATCGAACCATATCATCTCAGACCATGCCGACAAAAAGTTATGGATTTCAAGTTGATATATCAAACGTTTTCATATACCGGAGCAACGATTTTGAGGCATGATGCAAAACTCACTCTTGAAGCTGTATCTCTGCAATGCTTTGACATATTGACACCAAACTTTGCAAGTGTCATTGTCACCTCACTCTGACCATATCACATTAATTTGGACACAGCGCCACCTATTGGTCGAAAGTGATGAACCGGTAAATCCTCATTTTTTATCATTTTTCAGCTCGTTTGCCTAGAATGATCTTAATAGGTCTTTAATTGCTCATTGTTGCAGTTGGTCTGATGCTCACAGCCACGTTGGCTGGCTTATTGTGCCATTTTTGTGCTTGACCCCGTAATTGCTGCTTGCAGCTATATTTATTATTATTATTATTATTATTATTAAGGCCTTTGGACAAAAAAATGACCCATCACGTCCTTGACCCTCACGAAGAGTGAGGCATTAATATGTGCTTTATAAGTACTTATAAACAGCCAATATGAAAGCTAATAAGAAACTAGTTAAAAGTGAGAATTGTTCTGAAAAACATGTTTTTTTGGGTAGAAAAGAAACAGACCTCTCTCTGTCAGTCATATTGTGAAGTGATGGAAATGGCTGAGGAAGAAACTTGACAGGATCATATTGAAAAACAAACATCTATAATATAAATACATGAAATCTGAACATGTGCATGTCTGTTGCAGACTTTGCTTCGCAGATTACAAGTCAATAATGAGTAAGTAAATAATGAATGAGATAATGTAAATGTCAAAAAATGACTTTGTTCCACTGAAATATAGCAACCGCAAAATAAAACATTGCATCCGGTAAAATTTGAAAGTAACAAACTGGATTCTAAAACAATTACACGTATTTACAAATCATAAAATATCAAAACATATGTTGAGGTCTGACAGCACGCAGCTGTGGTTCGGGGTTGTTGGTTTGTGTCACGGTGCACTAACAGCAGATCAGAACTGGCCTCATTGTGATTGATGAGGCGGACCTGCTCCAGACATGAGTGAGACTGGACCCGCTGGCTGAGGGGAGACAGACAGAGGAGCAGCTATCAAAGTGTAGAGCTCCAACCTGTGCTGGAGTTCAATTCCATACATAAATAGTGCAGTGCGGACAGCACATTAAAGACATCAGCTGGCAGTGCTTTCATGTGCCTCACGATTTATGGCTTCACATGGGCTCAGTTTTTCACTACAGGGAGAAGCCAGTTCTCTGTAGATTTTAGTAGTATTGTTCAGTGTATAAACGGCATCGAGAGTTTGTATTTCTAGTACCAAAATAGAAACAGCATGAAGATTTTACAGAAGAATATACTATATCTGTATTCACTCCAAATCTTGGTAGATATTTCAAATAATCAGATTTTTGGTTCATTTCCTGCAGGTGTGGTTTCAGAATCGCCGGGCCAAATGGAGAAAGAGAGAACGCTTTGGTCAGATGCAGCAGGTTCGGACACACTTCTCTACAGCCTATGAGCTTCCTCTTCTTACACGACCAGAAAATTACGCACAGGTAAAAGGAAAAATCTGTACTACCGATCATACTTGTATACCAAGATGCTATTTGGCTGAGTTTAGAAACTACCAGCATCAGTTGCTATTCACAAATCCTCTCCCGTGGCCTCATGGGATAGATAGTAAAGCATCAATTGGATGCGCGCTTCAGAATCTTGATGGAAGTTGGGGTACTTTTTGCCTACTGTTTTATGAAAACTGTGTATTTAGACATACTACTCATTCTACATACTTTCACACAGTGTTTTTTGCTTGCTATATGTGACCTGCGCTGGCAAAATGAGTCAGAATGCGCACGGGCTAATTACGTGCTACAAGCAAAACAAGTCAAAAATGTTTTGGTCAAATTTGAGGTTTTCACAAAAATTAGTTCATTAAGCCCTCATCTAGCAATCCAAATGCTTCAAATAGCAATTTAACATCTAAAAGTATCTTTATTTGTATGTTTTCTGAGAGGAGTCCCTTTCCTTTGTCCATGAAAAATGCCGTTTTTCTCTGCTCACTTCACCACAGCAACTTCCTCAATAGTCCAAGTTTGTTATCGTTTATCTTGTCTATCGTTTTCAAAGACAAGGCTTAAGCCTAGTCCCGGACTAAACTTTTTTAACTGAAAGCAACGTACACTGACATATCTTAAAAGACATTGTTTTGTCTCAAGATGCACTCCGGTAATGTTTTTTTTCTAAGGCACGTTTATAAAAGCTACTTAAATGCCCTAATTGAACTAAGGCCTAATCTTGGCTTAATCTAAGCCCTGTCTGTGAATCCGGGCCTTTATGTATTTAATCTCACTTTATTAACCACTGCCTAGATTCAAAAATTGAATTTACCTTGGCATAGTTGAATAACAAGAGTTCAGTACATGGAAATGACATACAGTGAGTCTCAAACTCCGTTGTTTCCTCCTTCTTATATAAATCTCATTTGTTTAAAAGACCTCCGAAGAACAGGTGAATCTCAACATAACACCGACTGTTACGTAACAGTCGGGATCATTAATATGTACGCCCCCAATATTTGCATATGCCAGCTCATGTTCAAGGCATTACACAAGGGCAGACAGTATTAACGTCTGTGCACAGCTGAATCATCAGACTAGGTAAGCAAGCAAGAACAACAGCGAAAAATGGCAGATGGAGCGATAATAACTGACATGATCCATGATTACATGATATTTTTAGTGATATTTGTAAATTGTCTTTCTAAATGTTTCGTTAGCATGTTGCTAATGTACTGTTAAATGTCGTTATTTTCATTTTTTAAACACTTGCAGTCTGTATAATTCACAAACACAACTTCATTCTTTATAAATCCCTCCCACAGTGTGTAATGTTAGCTTTAGCCACGGAGCAAAACCTCAAACTCATTCAGAATCAAATGTAAACATCCAAATAAATACCATACTTACGCGATTAGACATGCTGCATGACGAACCATTTTGAGGGTTATATTAGCTGTGTGAACTTTGTTTATGCTGTTTAAGGCAAGCGCGAGCTCTTGGGGCGTGGAGCACGAGATTTAAAGGGGCTGCGTACCCTCAATCGGCGCATTTATAATGATAGGCAGTTAAAAAAATTAATTAAAAAAAAACTATGGGGTATTTTGAGCTGAAACTTCACAGACACATTCAGGAGACACCTAAGACTTATATTACATCTTTTAAAAACATGTTCTTCGGCAACTTTAAAATTTGACAAGATTTTTTCGTAGAGGCGAAAAACTGTCTCCTGGTATTGCCATGAGAGCATGAGGGTGAAATTAGGATAGAATATGCCACCGCAACGTTTACCTCCACTGTTGTTTTGCCTTTTGTAGAAATAAAAACCATTTAATTCAGTTGGATAACGGTTGCTTCAGTCCCATCCAGCTCATCAAACACAAGCTGCAGAGTCATACATAGAGTAAGTGACTGACAATACCATGGTGGAGGATTCGTTGGACAACAGAGCCTAAGCATCTGACAAATGTCTTATCTTGTAGATTGTGTGCTCAGCACCGCTGCCCCCATTCATAGAGTACACACTATCGCGAAATAGAAAGCGAAAGTAAAATGCGAATGCGCATTAAAACGTGATTTCAATACCAGTGGCTCCTTGATGCATGCAAATATCTCACAATTTGAAAGCTATCTTAGGCTTTGCTGTGTAGTTGTAACCATCTCTCAGCTCTGTATCAGAAAATAATGGTCTCATTTTGAATATTGAGAGTATTTTGATTATGATCGCACTTATTGTTTGCACTTAATAAGACTAAGAGAAAACTGTTATTAATTTTTATTTATACTTTTTTTATTTCTATGATCAATTTGTGGAAAGGAGTTCAGTTAGGAGGTCAAAAGTTGTAGAAGCTCATAAATCATGTACAGTAAGGTCTGAAGAGACTCATATTAAATCATAATAGAGAGAAGCCAGTCAGTTGAGTCAGTGGCAAAACCTTTTACAGTGCTTGAGTATTGTTGTCTTTTATTGCATATGATAATTCATACTCAGAAAGTAGAACCGAAATTATATTCATTACAAGATGATTAGTTAAAACATTTGCATGCAGACTATTTTTTTTATAGCTATGTATTTCTTAAAAATACTAAATGTAAAACACGTATGCACACAATAAGTTCATTGTATCAAATGATGAATTTTAATGTTAGTACATGGTATAAAGTGGGATCAGGATTACATGTTTTCTTTTGCATTTTTCTTTAGATTCAGAACCCATCTTGGCTCAGTGGCAGCAGTGCAGCCTCACCAGTGCCTGGCTGTGTGGTACCTTGTGATACTGTAGCTTCCTGCATGACCCCTCACCCCCACTCCGCCAGTGGCATGTCTGATTTCCTCGGTATGCCAAGCCCAGGTGGGAACATGGGACAGACACACATGGGCAGTCTTTTTGGCAACTCTGGAGTGGGCGGAACCATTAATGGTTTTGATCTCAGCGTTGAACCAGATCGCAAATCCTCCAGCATAGCCAGCCTGCGCATGAAGGCGAAGGAGCACAGCGCCGCAATCACATGGGCCACATGATGCCTTCATCTGGGACACAGAAGACCAGACAACCTCAGCCCTAAGCTGTCAGCACTAATGAGGTGAAAGTTAATGCCATCTGGAGCCAATATGAACATGAGAAATGGAGGCTCGAAGCTTTAAAACACTTGGAGATTAAATTTTGAAGTTTTCTAGAGGAAGTGGATTGTGCAGTGGGAGCTTGAATGCGTGGAATCCGATGGGCCAGTTTCAAAATAGAGACTGATTTATTAATATACTGACTTCCCATGTATTAGCATTGAGAGAAAAAAATATCAGTATGCACTATTTGTCCTATCAATTACCAGACATGTACATTAAAATTCAAAAGTTTGGGGTCGGTAGGATTTTTTTTTTTATTTGATTTTATTTTATTTTATTTTTTATGTTTATGACCACCAAAAGTGCATTTATTTCATCAAAAATACAGTTAAACAGTAATATTATGATATATTATTACAATTTAAATTGGTAATGATTGTAATAATTAGAAAATAATTGTTTTCTATTTTAATATATTTTAAAATTCAATTTATTCCTGTGATCAAAGCTCATTACTCATCTTCAGTGTCACATGATCATTCAGAAATCATTCTAATTATCAATATTGCAAATAGTAGTGCTGATTATTATGCTTATTTTGTAGAAACCATTATATGTATTTTTTTCAGGATTCTTTGATGAATAGAAAATTCAAAAGAACAGCATTTATTTCATTTTTGTAACAGAGAAAAAGTATTTACTGTCACTTTTAATGGATACTTGCTGAAGAAAAGTATTCATTTCTTTTGAAAATCTCACTGACCCCAAAATTTTGAACAAAATTGGTTTTTATAAGAGATTATGGATTATCTTAAAGGTTCAACCAAAAAAAAAACCCATATTTTTTTTTTCTCATTTTGTTTCAAAGCTGTATAACTTTTTATTCTGTGAAACACACACACACACGAAAGTCACTAGCTGCGTTTCTATTAGCCTTGAAATTGCACAAATTTAAGTTGCAAATTGAAAATACGCCCAATAGAAACGCCAATTTCACACAAAAAAACTCCCATATATCACAAAAACGTTTTTACGCTCACATGAGGTGGCGACTCGAAAAAGGAATATTTCGCAAAACTGCAATGGAAACCATTTTTCCGCATTTACAGGTCACCTGGCGTTTGTAAAAGTCGATCATTCTTTAAAGATGGACACAAAGACGAGACATAAAAGACAAATTTATAGGAATACTGGATTCTAAACAAAAATGCCACAATTTACCAAGACCATAAAGTAGATAGTTGGGAGAAACACCCAGAAACACCTCATAAAGGGCTTTCCTTGCCATTAATGCTTGGATAACATGCCTACGTCTCCTTCGATTAAAAATAATGGCTAGTGTGATGAACCTACTAAGATCCATTGCCATGTTTTTTGGAATGACTTATCGTGAGAGGAAAAATTACGTTTTAGTCACATAACATCACTGTCATTTCTCAATAGTTTTTTATCGACATTTAGAAATTATTGCAAATGTTTTGCACAAATCTGTTATGGAAACCTGGCTACTGAGGCCCAGTGTTGTTTGGACCCCACTAACTCTCATTGTATGGGCAAAAACAGTTATAATTTTTTGTTTTCCATTGAAGAAAGAAAGTCATACAGATTTAGACTGACAAGAGAGTGAGTAAATGATTGTATTTTTCAGTCCCTTTAAGCCTCCTAAATACGGGCTAAATATCTAAATATCTATGCTTTGTGTAATCCAAGCCACAGCAGTAAAACTGCTCCACATATGAAATATTATTAGATAAAATAGCGAAATTGCACTCATCTTCTTGTCTGAATTATTTAAATTAAATACCTGAGCAGGACAAGTTTTTAGTAAGGCTTAAGAAGACATCTCTGGTATCAGTTCATATGCACCAGGCTTAAACAATTCAGTCAAGATGGAGCAGAATACAGAGGAATAATAAAACATTAGAAGAATGAGTGCTTCCCACCCATCCAATGTGGGACATTTTGCAGAGAGTTGAATTCTTACTCAGCCAAAGGACTCATCAAATGGTGAGAGCCATTCTATATTAGCCAGTGAAGTACCAGGTTTGGTCCGCTTCATTCTTGATATGTCAAACAGGCAGATTCTGTCCAGCTCAAGCTCCAGAAATACTCCCTTTAATCACAGCCACATTCTCTAAACCAGAGGTAATAGGACATTGTTTCCAGATAAATGGTGGAATGTTGTGTTTGTTTTGTGTTAACGGGACACAGCTCTATCGGTTGGAACATAAGCCTAACTTCATTAATTTCCTGGCTTGACGCTGCATCAGTTCCTTTGCACCAACAAAAGGTCTAGTTTCTCCCGCTGCAGGGTGGGTCATCGCACAAAACCCCTGGTTATCATGAAGTGTGAGAAGAGACTCTAGGATTGGCGCCATTAGGGTTCGTGGTCAATAATGTGCTGCAAACTCAATTATTTTTTTGTCATTTTTGAGAAAGGTAAATTCAAGTTGTAACTAAATTTATGACTAAACTGATCATCTAAGGCCTGTTCACACAAAACACGAAAACTATAATGACAACGATAAAGATATAGTTCTAAAAATCGTTCTAAATATAAAAATAGCACAGAGAAAGATATAGTTGGAATCACTTTTCCACAATAAAAACTTTAGCTGCTTTTCCAATGTTGGGTCAAACCGTCGTTCTCTTTGCTTAACCGTTCCATTCCTTGATCCGGTGTGGTGAGAAATCGAGTCCCCCCAGAAATCGAGTCTCCTTTAGGACCCCATGTGATCCCATTGGTTCAACAGGCTTTTAATGGGTAGCATTTTTAGCACCTGATTATAATTATAGTGTTTATAGTGTTTAAAATGTGTTATAATGACCATTAATGTCTTTTAAATGACATGGTTCATATAATAGTATATAACTGAAGCTGTAGGTTGTGAAATGAAGCATTTCTCATGCTTACGGTTTATTTTTATTTAGCTTTTGTACTAACATAGCATACACTACCTGATTAGCCTGCTAGCTTAGCTTATATTATATTAGGTATGATTTTTGCTTCCAATATAGTTCCCAATTACATGTTTCAAATTAATGTTTGTATGTACTTAGCATGACAATTAATTTATTACAAATGTATTATAGTATTACTGTACCACATTTCTATTATTGTGAACATAGTATGTTGCAACAATCCTTATCCTTATAAAAAAATACATTTTAAGGCATGGTTATGTTTCCAGTTTGTTTTATTATGCAATACATAGGCATTCATTTTATATTTCAAGCCTGTTGTTTGTGCACTTAATGTAATAAACATCATACAATAGTGAAATAGGTTATAATTAGTCAAGGAATCCCAAATGAAAATATAACTAGAATCATTCTTTACCATTCTTAGAATCGTTTGGCCCAACGGTGGAAAAGTGCCTATTGACAGCCAATCAGAATCCATCCTGCTTTAAAGAGCTTGAGAATTTAAAGCTGCAGGAGACAAAACTGCAGCACGCGCTTAGAATAAACATAACAATATCGTTCGCTGGTGTGGACGCTAATATAGTTATAGTTATCGTTCATGGTGTGAACAGGCGTTTAGTCAATTTTTAAACATCTCATTAGAGCTGCATGATTAAAGTAAATAGATCACAATCTCGATTCAAACACCCACACGATTTATTAATGACAACGATTTGCCCGTATCTATTAAACCTTTGACAAAATCATACCTGAACATTTAAATTTGTGTTTGTGCTGTTGCGCTGAGCCAGAGAGAGCAGTTTTGAACCACACATTAGTTATTTCTGTGTTACAAATATTCAAATTATCACAGAAGTACTGAGATAAAAGTTTAAAGTTAGGATATAAACACTGATGTCTACGATACAGCAAACTACCTTTTGAAACTAACTTGGCACTTCAAATAACGGTGTTTTAATTACATCTTACGACACTAGGTGGCGACAAGTGACTGTTAAAAAATGTGTTTGTCATTGAATCATTCACTCAAAAGATTCATTCAAAAACACAGATTCATCCAGTAATGAAACAAGTATTTATTAATGAGTCATTGAATACATTCAAACCATTTCTTTTATAATTCATTCAAATTAATTAAACATTTTTCCCAGCAATTAATATTTTGTTACATCCTCTAGTAGTCATGTTATTTTGTTTAGCTTATATTCAGAATCGTGGGAGAATCGTGATCTCTATTTGAAATCAATAAATCGTGATTTCTCATTTTATCCAGAATTGTGCAGCTCTACATCTAATAAGATAGCACAGTATATTAAATCGATTATGATTAGAGAAATTTCATTTTGTAAATCAGTGGAAAAAAGCACTTTACAGACTTCCTGATTGAAAATAGCTAGAGCTTCGTTCAATTTCAAGTTCAAAAATCAACTGGTCTTTCCACTTCTAAATGTTGGAGACAGAATGTAACAGAGAGAGGTCATTGTATTTTCTATATTCAGAGAGGGCAAAACTGTGTTTTTTTTTTTCTTGCTCCTCTATTACTTCCTCAGTTTAAATACTACTGAGACATGCAGTTAAAATATATTATCATCAGTTCTTTGTGTTTGTACAGAATGCACTTTGAATAATACGGTGATTTACTTACTATGTGTGTTTGGATTTATTGAGTGATATAGTTCTCCTGGTTTGGTTGTTATTCTTGATAACACAACTAATTTTCTTTTGTAAAACTGTCATTAAATTCTGTCCTGAAAATACTGTACAAGTTTGTACTGTATGTGTCTCATGAAATTCAGGCAATAACAAGCTGATGTAAAATACGAACATACCATGCTATTGCTGTATAATAGTGTCTATCTTGAAATAAATTTAAATGATTACGGAAACACTTGCAACCAACCTAAACGCATTCAAAGCTGTTACAAACATGCCTACTTTATTTTATTCTAGTTGAGAAGACAATAGTTTGCATTTCAAACTCAAAAAAGTGTACTGTTGTCAAGTCAAATCACCCCTTTTTGAGTAGTTTGAGCTTATGACTAATTGTTTCTGCATAAAAATACAGACTAGTTAATCATTGGAATGCATGAATTTCAATATACAATCATGTCACATAGCAAAAAAATGGCATTAGTCATCATCTGAACCAGAGAAATGGTGTGAAAAAAGGAAGAATGATTTACATGCAAATTGCTCCTCAGCGAACGAACAGTTCCCAACAACGTTAAACTGCTTTCCAATAGGATCATATTTTAATCCATTATATTTATATCCATACAGAGGAATTCAAATTTGTGCCTGCATGTCAAGTAGGTCATCTATTGGCAAGGATGCATATTGAAATTTAAGCATTCGATAGATTTGCAGGCTGTGGTCCCTCATTCCATTCTTAAAAGTTGTTAAAAACATGGAGAAAATGGATGCACTACATAAAATGAGCATTTCACAGGCTAAGTGCCAGAGTTCAGCATATTTCACAGGACTAAAAAGAGCAAAATTTGTCGTCTTCTGAGTTGAGCAACGGTTTTGGTCTGCATCCAGAGCTGTAAAGAGACAGCCAACACAATGCTTGTCACCCAATAAAACCTCCAGTGGGACCTGACAGCCTTCCAGATGAGGCTGGATCTCTCCCAAATGAATCCATCAGGGAAGATGTCTGGCACTTGCACAACCCATTTTTACTTTCTCACTCCCTGAACGGTCCAATCCCTTCGCTCTTCTTACATTTCTGGCAGAGTTTCAGTCCCTTGGGCTTTGCTAAACTCTCTCCTTCTCACACGCACAAACAGAAAACCAAACGCAGACAAAGATAAAGGAGTTTGTACGACTTAAGACAAAGTGTAGGGTGATAGAATGCAGAAAATAGGAGAAAAGTACAAAAAACTCTGTTTTATATGTCAGGAAGGTTCTGTACCTGGAAAATACTGCCACTTTATTGGCTGTTTAATCCACTAGATCACATTATTTAAATCTTCCTTGCACACACACTGTCCATAGTGTTTCAGAGTAAAAAAAAAAAGTCTATTAGGCCATGAAACGCTGCCCATTTCTTACTTTTCAAGATGTTGCAAAAGATTTAAAATGTTTTTTTCTTTTTTACGCAATACTATTAACTTTCATATGAGCTGCCTTCATTGTGTGTATGAAATTAAAGGGATGGTTCCCCCAAAAATAGACAAATAGAAACCTTTGCTTTCAAGGAAAATGATGCAGAATTTCCATGAGATCCATGAGCCATGATCTCTCAGAAGACATCCAAAGTGATCTATTTTCCATTTCTAACAATCTGCAGAAGTATGATCATATTACAGGAATATTATTTTATTTTATTTTATTTTATAAGGCTTTGCTAACTGCAATGTACCTTTTAACGGTGGTGTGAAATAATTGTGCTTCATCTCACAGCCACATGAGGGCAGCAGACATCTCCTCAGCAAATTTACAGGTAATATAAAAACAAAGAATTCACAAAAGCAACAAACCTGGGCTGTATCTACAAAGAATATTATTATAATTCTACTGAAGTTGTAACCACGTTCTTTTTACTCGTTTGCCACAGCCTAGCACAGAAGATATTGTTTTGTGTTTTTTTTTCTCAGAAAAATCTGTCAGATTTCAGAAACATGCACAGCACAAGCTTAATGCAAGAACAATAGCAAGTTTTGAGTTACTGATTAGCTGCTACGTGTGATCAGTTTTGTACAAAGAGTTTTGAAAATATACCACCTACCTGTGAAAATTAGCAGTTAAAAGAAATGTAACTTAGTCCTCACATATAGTTGTTTCTATATAAATGTCAAAATGGCTAGAAACATTCAAACACTCCTACTCTAGGCCAAATCCTATTACTCACTCCAACACTGAAATACCGACGACATTTGTCTTAATGTGGTCTGTTGACTTCATTAAATCAGGTATGGGTTTCCTATAAGTACTCTAGAGGAACAAAGGCATGCAGGTCAGGTGAATTTATACAGAGGCGGGCTTTAATGGCACAAAAGTGCCTTATAAGCTCACTTTAGACATTTCACATTTGCAGTTAGATCAAGTTATTTAATGCTGAATGTGTATGTCAAAACCTGAATGTTTAGATCTATTAAATACCCACTTTGGGAAAAAAAAAACATGAAAGACGTGGTGTGGGCTCAGTAGAGTCACTTGACCTTTTCTGAAATAATTACCTGCTTCCAGGTGAACTGCTTCCAGGTGAGCTGCATGCTTCTTCTCTGAGGGTAAATGTTTAAAATCCCAGACAAAAATCATTTAATTGAGCATTAGTAATACTGTTGTTATAGAAACAATCATTCAGTTTATGCATATCATCTGTTTATTTACAATAGAGCCCAGTGCAGGCTTGGGGTGGCAGAGACAGGGAGCCCTGGAACTGTGACAGCCAGGACAGCAACCAGGATCTCTGAAAGGAGGAAGCTATGATTGGACCTTTTGGGATCAGGATGGCCCAAGAGAGAATGCGGGAGTGAGTGTCACCTCTGGGACAAGGTGGCAAAGAAAGGGAACACTGGGGCAGTTGAGGCAACAACTCAGGGACCATTCATACTCTGATGATGCCCCAGATGTTAATGCCACTGCTGTCTATTTGGCGGCAGTGGCATTAACATCTGGAGAGGCCAGATGGATCCTTTGAGATCTGGATGGCAAGAGAAAGAGAGAGCTTTTGGACTGGAGTGGTGTTGGGCACTGGCAAATTTCTCTAGGACTGGAGCTTTGAGACCAAGAGACTGAAAGAGGGAGCTCTGAGGATGGTGCAGCTGAGAAGGCAACTCAGGGAGCAAGCAGACTATGACAAAGAACTCTGAAGTTGCCCTAGATGTTAATGCCACTGCTGTCTCTTTGGGGCTGGAGGCACTGACATCTGGGGAGGGCATCATGAGGGATCTAGATGGCCTGAAAGAGAGAGAGAGCTCTTGGACTGGGGCGGTCTTGAGCACTGGCTAGTTTATCTGGGACTGGAGCTCTGGTACAAGGTGGCAAAGAAAGGGAACTCTGGGGCAGTTGAGGCAACAACTCAGGAACCATTCATACTCTGATGATACCCCAGATGTTAATGCCACTGCTGTCTATTTGGCGGCAGTGGCATTAACATCTGGAGAGGCCAGATGGATCCTTTGGGATCTGGATGGCAAGAGAAAGAGAGAGCTTTTGGACTGGAGTGGTGTTGGGCACTGGCTAATTTCTCTAGGACTGGAGCTTTGAGACCAGGAGACTGAAAGAGGGAGCTCTGAGGATGGTGCAGCTGAGACGGCAACTCAGGGAGCAAGCAGACTATGACAAAGAACTCTGAAGTTGCCCTAGATGTTAATGCCACTGCTGTCTCTTTGGGGCAGGCGGCACTGACATCTGGGGAGGGCATCATGAGGGATCTAGATGGCCTGAAAGAGAGAGAGAGCTCTTGGACTGGGGTGGTCTTGAGCACTGGCTAGTTTATCTGGGACTGGAGCTCTGGTACAAGGTGGCAAAGAAAGGGAACTCTGGGGCAGTTGAGGCAACAACTCAGGGACCATTCATACTCTGATGATACCCCAGATGTTAATGCCACTGCTGTCTATTTGGCGGCAGTGGCATTAACATCTGGAGAGGCCAGATGGATCCTTTGGGATCTGGATGGCAAGAGAAAGAGAGAGCTTTTGGACTGGAGTGGTGTTGGGCACTGGCTAATTTCTCTAGGACTGGAACTTTGAGACCAGGAGACTGAAAGAGGGAGCTCTGAGGATGGTGCAGCTGAGACGGCAACTCAGGGAGCAAGCAGACTATGACAAAGAACTCTGAAGTTGCCCTAGATGTTAATGCCACTGCCGTCTCTTTGGGGGCAGTAGCATTAACATCTGGGGAGGCTATCATGAGGGATCTGGACTGGGGTGGTCTTGGGCACTGCTTAGGTTGCAGCCATTAAAGGGAGCTCTAGGCCTGGGGCAGCCAAGACAGCAGATGGGACAGGGTGCAGGATGCACTGGGACTCTGGAAGAGAGTTGTACTTTGGTGTACTGGCTTTGACAAGAACATCTGGGGCAGCTGTGAAAGGAGCAGCCTGAAAGGTTCCTGTCATTTTAATGACCCTATTTACAGTGTCACCTCCACGTCTGTGACCTGAAACAAAGTTTACTCTGTTAATATATTACAACTAGAACAGATTTGAATGGGCAACTTTAGCTTTCACAATAGATAAAGTTTTAATACCTTAAGCCAGTTGTGAAGGAGGATCTTGTCTAACTGAATCCGCTGCTCAGGATTATATTGCAGGAGACAACCAATCAAATGGCAGCATTCTGTATAAAAGATAGGAGAGATTATTACCTTAAACTTCACTTCTTCTCTCTTTGATAATGTTATTCTCAGTGATGAAATATTTTTAATTCAGAATTAGCTGAATTCAGCCATTTAGCTGTAATAAAGTGCTCACCTTTTGATAAGCCAGATTTGGACCAGAGATTTGCATTGATGACATCCAGGTCAGTGTTGGATGGATAATCCCCACACACCAATGCAAACAATAGTACACCAAGCGACCACACTGTCGCTGGCTCGCCATGGTACTGTCCCTCCATTGTATACTCAGGCGGGCAGTACAGATCTGTGCCTGAATCAAAGAAATTTAGTCTGATGTGCAAGTGTGCATTACCAAAAAAAAGAAAAAAAAAAGAGAAAAGATTTGATGCTCCTGACTTGACACAATAGATTGAGAATCTGAAGGATAATACGTACCTATAAACAAATTATATGGTGAGTTCACAAGAAGATCACCGCACCCGAAGTCGATCAGCTTTACTTCAAAGGTGTCCTCGTTAAACAGCAGATTCTCGAGTTTGATGTCGCCATGTAGCACACCACGTTGGCAGCACATGAGTGCAGCGTGGGTTGCCTGCCTCATGACAACCTGTGCTAACTCCTCATCGATGAAGCCTCCGTGGCGCTCTGCGACACCAAACAAGTCCTCGCAAGGTGAGGGCCGCTCTAAGACCATGATGTAATCGTCGGGTCGATCCTGCCAGTCCAGGAGTTCGATGATCTCAGAAACTCTGGGACCTTCATTGGCAAGAATCAACAGAGCAACCTCCACTGGGAGGGGTTTGGGATGCCCCGGCTAGAAGACAGAAAATTTTTTGGTATTTGGAGGTGGTTTCCCAAATAGGGAATCTGTAGACAATTTGTCTATGTAGTTTATATTAATATAAGAGGTGTGAAACTGAAAACAGTAACTGAGAAAAAACACAGCCTACTTACAATGCTGATATAAACCACATTCTCCGTCTTTGTAACAAATTTCACTGCTACCTGTAGAACAAAAAACAAACCAAAAGAGGGATTTATGTAAAATTTCACGTAAAGTTTGAAAGATTTAAATTCCATGCATGATTTTAAAATTATGTAGAGCATGTTTTGTCAGTCTGACTAGTTTTACAGGTGCTCTAATCAGTGGACATATGATACACTAAGAGGCTTTGTAAAGGATAGAGTGAGATATCACAAGGATGAGGATAAGACTAAATGATTTTCTAACTAAATATTGTTAGTACAAAAAAGAGGAAACCTTGACGCCATCTTCCAAACGACTCCCTTCATATACTGCTCCGAAACATCCTTCACCCAGCAAATTGCCAATTTTGTAGTGTTGAGAATTGATAACTGTTAAAATATAAACAAGCAGTGACATTTCATCAGGACAGGAAAGACAATGTCCAGAAGAAGACATAAAATGGTGGTACTATTTGCACATATTGTAATCAAAAATGTGTGTTGTGCCAGTAAACTGACCCTCAATTCTCGTCGCCACTTCCCCATCATTCTCAAAAGACACAAGGTCCTCTGTTGTACTGATTGATGTTTGCAGAACATCAACACTCCAGTCCGACACAGATCTGGCTGGAGCTTGAAGGATGTTGACACTCCAGTCAGATGCAGTAGGCGCTGGTGTCTGGAAAATATTGAGGCTCCAATCAGATGGAGAGCGGACAGAAGCAGTGAAGAGATCGGTGCTCCAGTCAGGCACAGAGTGGACAGGAGCAGGGAGAATGTCAGTGCTTGAATCACATGGAGAGCTGAGAGGAGTGGAAAGGATTTTGACACTCAAATCTGGCGCAGAGCAAACTGGAGTGGGTTCGACATCGGCGCTCCAGTCAGATGCAGAGCTGTCAGGAGTGGGAAAGATGTCAGCACTCCAATCAGGCGTGGAGTGAAGTGGAGTGGGTTGGACATCAGCACTCCAATAAGATGCAGAGCAGACTGGAGCGGGGAGGACATCGAGACTCCAGTCAGACCCAGAGTGGACAGGAGCGGGGAAAATGTTGGAGCTCCATTCAGATGGAGAGTGGACAGAAGCAGTGAAGACATCAGTGCTCCAGTCAGGCACAGAGTGGACAGGAGCAGGGAGAATATCAGTGCTTGAATCAGACTGAGAGCTGAGAGGAGTGGGAAAGATATTGACACTCAAATATGGCGCAGAGCAAACTGGAGTAGGTTCGACATTGGCGCCCCAGTCAGATGCAGAGCTGTCAGGAGCGGGAAAGATGTCAGCGCTCCAATCAGGCGTGGAGTGAAGTGGAGTGGGTTGGACATCAGCACTCCAATCAGATGCAGAGCAGACTGGAGCGGGGAGGACATCAGTGCTCCAGTCAAAAGCAGAGTGGATTGGAGTGGGGAGGACGTTGTCGCTCCATTCGCGAACTGTAAGATGGAGGCAATTATCATCAGCCTCAGGCTGGCCAGTGGGAAGGACTTTAGGATTACTGGTACAAAGATCTTGACGATCATGGTTCTCTACAGTTAGGATGGCATGCTGGAGAAAAATATGATCTAAATAGGAGAATGATACCAAAAGTTAAATATTGCAAATATTGGATACTGATCACTGCAACTAAGATACTTATTGTAATTAATGAAAGGCTTTCATTAAATATTTCATATCGACATTCAGAATTTCATATTAAAATAAATGAATTATTTCTATTTGTTAAAGTCTTGTGTCATGTGTAAAATAAATGTCATGTTCTGAATATCAGAATTCTGATAAGCAACTTTTTTTTTTTTTTTCAGTGTGTAAGTTACAGATTCTTATAACATAGTCATGTTATTTACCATCAGAACTTCTTGCAGATGGACCGTCTGAAGGTGTTTCGGCTGCCTCAGTATCCTGGTTTTCCTCACTACCCTGACCTGAGGTGGTCTTGAGGTATTTTTTGCCACCTCTTCGATGAGAAAAGGCCCACTTCCAAAACCTTCTCTTCTTTTTAAAAGCATCCTCCTTCCTTCCTCTCTCTTTTTTACCATCCACAATTGGATGTGGATGGTTTTCCACTTTACTTGTGGAAGATTGTGCTGGTGTACAGTATTTGTACACACTATCACAATCCTTTATTGCTGGCTTACAACATGAATTGAGTTGTCCCATATTCGCTGTTGTGAGTGAGCTGCAGGATGAGCAAAGTAAGGCTAGTTTTTGCCCACATGCTTACACATACATTATGATAACATTATAGAACTCTGTAACGTTCTGCCAGTTCATGAACGTGTGTTTCTATGCTAATTTCGACAGTACCAAAGCCAGTACCCTATTGGTTCGAACCACTACGTGGGCGTGGCTTCTCCTCAGCGCTAATTCACAGTGCAAATGTGTTACTGTAGCTACTTTTTGAAGGAGCAGAGAGCGATTCTTGAACTTTTGCGTGAAAAACGCGAAGATTTATTTGGGGATTCATCATGCCACGCCCTGTTTGATGAATAAACGATTTGTGATTCATTTTTTGTCGCTTCAAATCGGTTGCATGTAAGTGCATCATTCAAACTGTAAATAATGTCGCGAGCTTATTCTTGTATTTAAACACAAAACCATAATTCATTACTTAGCACGTGAAATATAAGTATCTAATCAGTCTTCTAAGGTTTTGTCATTTCAAAAGTGTTACAACCTTGTTTCGAGCGCTGTGATTATATCTGGCTTGTACTTTAATCGAGGACCATTTACAAAACACATAAGGTTAGGCTACTTTAACCAGTAACTGTCCATTTATAAAAGCTGGTATTGTACTGTCCTAGTTATTTTGAATAACTGTGTTACTAGGTTCAATGAAGTGGTTGCCAGTACGTTATCGCATTGTTCTTAAGATTCTCGTACTTGTTTTTAAGGCCATTCACAATTTAGCGCCTATTTACCTGTCTAGGATGGTCACAGTGTAACGTGTAACGTTACTCCGCCCAGATCCTTGAGATCTGAAAACAAATATCGACTTGCCGTTGCTAAGACAAAATACAAACACAAAGGTGATCGAGTCGCTATTAGATCCATCAAATCTTTATCTGTTAAAATCACATTTGCTTAAGTCTGAATGCAAATTCTAATTATGGAGAGTGATGTTTAATATGTTATGTGTGTGTTTTACATTGTTTTATTTGTTTTTATTTATACTTTTGTTTGCTCTTGGCACTGTGAAGCACTTTGGACAACTAACGTTGTATTAAATTGGTGCTATATAAATAAAATACAAAATGCAAAATACAAATACAAAATACTGCCAACCACTTCGACACATCTAAATCCGTCGAGATGTATTGATAGACATACAATACGGTAATAATATCAAAATGTATTAAAGAATGTATTTGAGATGACAAATGGTTACTTTTGCATGTCATAACAGTAAACCAAATACTTAAGCCACACTTAAATTTAAAATAAACACCTATGGCATAAAAAGAATATACCACAAACACACTTGTCAATCAAAACAATTAAAAACAACAACAAAAGCTTTTTTGGGTTTCAAAAAATAGGACATATTAATAATGTGGTCACTTGTTAAAAGTTTTAGGACTAGGAAAAGTTGTACACTAATACAATATATATATATATATATATATATATATATATAGAGGCAAATACGTGAAGGTATAAAATAAAGAATTTATGTCATCTTGTTGGTCTGCTGTGGCAGGTCAAAAAACACGCATCCATGCAGACCTATAATATTTCATGATGTATGTACAGCCACAATGTTATTTATGTTTTGGTTGTGGAAACCATTAAACTAAACCTTGGACTCCCAAAGGCATGATTTATTTAGAGACACTAAACAAAAGGTTCATCAGAGATTCCTTTAATGTTAGTCTTATCTTCAATACAAATGCATACACATCAATTTCAGCTAAAATCACATAGAATTACTATTGCAATAAACATCACAATACGAAAAAAAAAATAATGCTGGTCTTCAAGCAGGAAAGAGGTACATTCATCCTACACACACACACACGCACACGCACACACACACACACACACACACACACACACACACACACACACACACACAGGAACAGATAAAAATGGAAATTCACATGACTATACAACACTAATATAATGTGCTTGTGAAAGCTTGCATTCAATGACTGTGGTAATGTATTGGTGAGAGGAAAGTGGTTTGGTGTGTTGTTGTTTTTTTTCTTTTTTACTAAAAGCACAAAAGCCTATACAAACAAGCCAGCATTACTCAGTATAAATATTCTTCATCCAAAATCAGTGCAGCACCTTCTTCATCTGTTTTTCAGGCTTTATCTGGTCTATTTAACACCTGGTCGAAATTACGCATGGACTTTCTGACAAAAAGCCCATTAAATCTTCTTAGTATTCAAAGAATGTTCTTTTTTTTCGTCAATGTTTTATTTTTGTTACCTTGTACCTCAAAGGTCCAGCTGTGAAGTACAGGTCAATGATTCTTTTTTTTTCTTTTTTCTTTTTTTGTTGTTGTTCCTTAATCGTTTTAGAGATATAAAATGGAGTAAAACATTCTTTGAAAAGTGGTTCAGTTTTCTTTTGAGGTGTTTTCCTTTTTCGAAAAAGTCTTTCGGTGAACTTGATCTATTGGATTCCCCTGAACAGACACATGGCAAACACCATGGCAAAAAGCTGTTGAGAAAAGAAACACAAACCTTTTAATGTTCAATCATAGGAAAGTAAACAAACAATTATGAATCATTTAAACAGTTTTGTGTCACAGATCTTAAGGGACAGTTTGATTCTTTGGGCCCCTTGCATGTTAAAAAAAAAAGCTTTATTCAGCTTTTCTGCTAAATTAACATAGTTGTTTTAAATTTGTATTGTACACAGCATGATGATTTCAAGTTGCTTCTCTCTGCAGTCTCTCGATTCAGCTGTCTGCCTCCAGCACATTACCACATGAGGGCAGCAGCGATTCAAAGAAAAGGACTGTCTCTCTTCTGTTAAAACTCAAACTCGTGTATCTGTGGCCATTTCTTCAAGGTCTGTCTCATGTCAATTCTCTGAGATAATATCAATGAAACGGACATAATGTAATACTGTACCTCAATCGTGAGTACAACGATAGCCAGGGCACCAGCAACATAGATGTACATCTCAAAGTAGTCTACAACCGCTGAATAGCAGCCCTGCAGATCCAAACAGAGACATAAGAAAAACATTTTAGTTTATACAGTTTTGTTAAATTATGGCATTATCTACTCACCTACATGTTGTCTTGAAAGCTAAATAATAATAATAATACATTTAAAAAAAACAACCCTCATATGACTTGGGCAGTATATTCGACCATTTGGTGCTTAGTTATCATCAATTATTGTTGGTGCTTAAATATTATCAGTTATTATTGGTGCTCAGTTATTAATGGTTCTTATTATATAAATGTTGAAAACAGTTTTTGCTGCTTACATTTTTGTAGAAACCATGATGCATTTTTTTAAGATCTTTGATGAATAGTATTGATTATTTATTCATGCATTTATTTGAAATAGATATTGTTTGTAACATTATAAATGTATTTACTGTCACTTTTAAACAATTGAATGTATCCTTGTTGAAGTAAAATATTAATTTAATTTTTAAAAAAATCTTACCCTAAAATTTTGCATGGAGTTTTTATCATGAGTTCCATAAAAATTAAAAACTGTTTTAAATAGTGACAATATTAAGAAATGATTCTTGAGCAGAAAATCAGCATATTAGAATGATTTCTGAAGGATCATGTGACACTGAAGACCTAAGTAATGATGTGAAATTCAGCTTTGCCCTCACAAGAAAACATTTTTTTTTTTTTTAAATGTATTCAAATAGAAAACAGATCTTTTAAATTGTAATAATATTTCACAATATTACTGTTTTTACTGAATTTTCCATTAAATAAATGCAGCCTTGGTGAGCAGAAGAGTGTCACAGTGTATGTGCTAGACAACACCATAAATACAATATAGCTAGATCTGGAAGATCACTTGTATCATCTTTATATTTCGGCATATTGCAAAGCCGTAAAACATGGTAACTCACTAAGGTATCATAGACATTATAGGCATTAATCTGCTTTGAAACAATGTCTATTGTGAAATGAGCTATACAAATATATTTGACTTGAGACTTGGAAGATTTGAACTGGACTGGATGATTTAATAAAGAATCATATTGACTCAATGATCTGTGGCCGGTTGCATAAACTGCTTAAACTAGTCTTACAAGTCTAATTGTTTCTTCAAGACAGGTCATAACTTTTTAAAATCAGTTACATATATGTATAAAAAAAAAAAGATGGATTATTTGTTTTCAAGACAGTCTTATCATAACTATGTTTTCATCCAATGTTACGAAACGTAACTTTTGCGCAAAATTGGAATATTGCATAAAACATTTGCCAATAAAGCAGCGTTTCCATACAAAATTGTCACTTCCTGGGAAATTGGCACATAATAATAAAGGAAAGTTCCTGCAGTCGGGGAAGAAACTGTGGCTCTTTTGTCCACCATCATAAATGACTGGCGTCTCAGAGAACACAGATGAAACGCAACAAACGCCGTCATGTTCTCTTGCGTTCGGATGCTGGTGTTTGTGAACGCAATCATGTGAGACGCTTTGGGAGGGAATTAAACCGAATCATTCTGATGGCAGACTTTCTGCATTTCAGAACAACTAAAACAACATTTGAGATGCTGTGCAATGTGATTAGTCAGTCCAGTTATCCAAATACATCCTCTGTTGATGCAAAGTCACACGAGTTTTTTGTTGCAGAATTTATTTGATAAATGTGTTTCCATCACATTCTTCTTATCGGATATATAATTATCCGACTCAATTGAGCACATAAGTTTTTTATGCGCATTTTTAAAATTTATGTGTATCCACCATCCAGCATTTTTTTATGCGATATCCCAAAATGCGCATAAAAATGGGTGGATGGAAACATGGCTAGTGAATAGATGAGTCCAGATGACTTGGAATATAGCACACAAGTCATATGGACTCTTTTATAGTGTAATTTTTTCTTGATTTTTTATGAACTGTCTGAAGAGTCTTCAAATATCTAATAATGTATTTCATAGATGCTGCTCATATGGGTTTGGAATACATGGAAGTGAGCAAATGACCAAATTTTCATTGTTTGATGAGTCCACAATACAAGAATCAGAACATGAGAAAATGTTCTTCAGCTGAAAGTCCAATTGTAACTTTTTAATACAGATCTGCATGACTATTACTCAAGTTTTACTGCCCCGGCTCGCTTTCACAGAACTCTCTCACACGCTCACATTCCCCAGACACTGAGAACATGGAAAAGCACTAGTCAGCATTGAGAGAGCTGAAGCTGAGTGGTAACACTATTCCCCTCTTCCTGTTTTTCTGCTCTAGTTACATTTGAGCTAGAGCTTTAGACCAGGCCGAGGGGATGTGACGTATACAGCAGTATGAGAGCCCACCTTGTTGTTCCGGTACAGCATGCTGCCTAACAGGCATTCATCCCTGTTGCTGAAGCCGACTTCTCCGAGATGATTATTCCTACGGCAGCAGGCCTCGGGCACCACTTCACCGGGGTTTATGAACCTAAAGATGCTGTCCTCGAAGTCTTCGGGACTGTTCACTCCACAGCAGTCAAACTAGAGGGATGCACAGACGAGTTAAGATGAACGGGTGTCGATGAACAGGTACCTAAGTTTGGTAAATGCTGATCTACAGTAGTTTAGGGAACAAAAACGAGACATACTGTGTTCATAATGGCGTTCCACGTTGATGTGAAGACATCGGTGTTGTTGTAGCCTTGGTAGTGCCTCTTCAGTTCCTTAGTAAAGTATTCTCTGGTCAGCTGTACACACATACACCAATAAAAAAATATTAGAGATATTAGCAGCACACCGACACTGAAAACATAAATCCGTCTCAACATGATGGACACGGTCACTCACATGTTCCCGGAAGACGAAGGCGAGAATGGCTGCCGCCAACTCTGCCAGGAATATAATGAGGATCAGCATGAAGAACTGCAGAGAGAGGAGGATTTTGTCACACAGTCAGTGTTTGGGTCTGACAACCGTATTCACAGCTAACAAAAATTAGCAGATTTCATCCAAATGGGTTTTTTAAGGTCTGGACAGCCAAAAAACAGCAGACTGACAGTTGAAGGAGGTGGTTTGAATAAGATTTGCTAAATCGTGCATATGATTTACTATTTCGCTCCCTCAATTTGCTAAATTGTGTGCATGATTTACTATTTCCTTCCCTCCATTTGCTAAATCGTGCATAGATTCTTTGATATCACGATATTACTTTGGTCACTGTCGCTTTAAGGTTAGTGATAAGAGAATATGGGCTTGACTCCCGTTGCATGTTCATACAGACAGTTTTTGAGTTGCTGTTTGAACGGGACATTAAATGAGGTTGTCAATCCCAAAAACTGAAAGTGTGAACTTAGCCTAACTGAAGATGAATGTGTTTAGCAGTATAAAACAGGACTGGCAACCGGATTCTGCTACTGTATTTCAACCTGCAGTAAGTGGCACCAACTTTACTGGTTACGTGTTTTTGAAACATTATGTACTGTGACTTACAAAAAGCAGCAGACACTTGTTTTCTCGTATGGCTCCGCAGCAGCCCAGGAACCCCAGCAGGAAAAGCATGCCCCCCATGGCCAGGATGATGTAGACGCCTGTGAAGAGAAGGGGGTTGGCTGCCACTATCTCCCTAAAACCTGTGGGGTCCACCACTACCCACACCCCAACACCGAGGAGGAAGGAGCCGCCCAGCTGAGGAGATGGAGAGAGAAAGAAAAAACAGCCATTTAAGAGTACTACGGTCACGTTTGTGTCCTTTTTTACTACATAACACAAAAAACTGCTCATTTGCATGATAAGTAAAATTCCATTTTCATTAAACTTATTCAGTATATACACATAAAATAAGGAAAGTTTACTCAGGATAGACAAAAGGGCAAAGTAATACGGCAACATTTGTCACCATATGCAAATAGTTTGACCCATCAAAACATTTTAAGATTAACATTTAAAGGCAAAGTTCACACAAAAATTGTCATTATTTACTCACCCTCGTTTAGTTCTAAACCTGTACGATTTTTTTCTTCTGTGGAACGTTAAAGATATTTTGAAAAATGTCTCAAAATGTTTTTTTGTCCAATACAATGGAACAGTAACCAAAACTGTTTGGTTACCAACATTCTTCAAAAGTACCTTCTTTTGTGTTCCACAGAAGACAGAAAGTCATACAGGTTTGGAATGAGTAAATGGCAACAGTTTTATTGTGTGTGTGTGTGTGTGTGTGTGTGTGTGTGTGTGTGTGTGTGAAGCATCCCTTTAGCTTTAGGTAAACACTTAATAACTAATTCAATAAATAATGCTACAAATATTGATCCAGGCAATCTCAAATAAATCTTCATTGTGATTGGAGCAGTTAACATGGGGCCTCTTCACACACCCTTCACACTACAATCAATTCCCTACAAATTACAGGAAACAATTTGTTGAATTTCAGACATTCTGCATCTTCCCCACTTGCCAGCCAATTGTTATGGTGCTGTTTTTGGCCATAGTAGGCCTTTTCAAGGGGGCTTGAGCCTTTTCAAAGAGGGTTTTTTTATTTATTTTTTTTACCCAAAATAGTATGATTTCTAGTATATTTTTTACTTAATCGGCAACAACTGAAAAACCTTGTACAAGACTACAAATCTTATATAAGACTCAAAATAATGTAATTTCAAGATTTTGTAACATAAATATATTTTTTATTCATTTTAATTTTCAATTTAATTTTATTATTATTTTTAGTGCAACTAAAAGGGATAGTTCACCTAAAAATGAAAATGTTGTCATCATTTACTCACCCTCATGTTTTTCTAAACTTGTATGAGTTTTTTTCTAATGCTGAACACAAAAGAAGATATTTTGCAGAATGTCGGTAACCAGACAATTACGGAAGAGGATTAGGGCCAAACAATAATAAAAAAATACATTTCGAGAAAAAAGTCGAAATAAAATGTTGAGAATAAACTCGTTAAATTATGAGAAAAAAATCATTAAATTTCGAGAAAAAAGTCGAGATAAAATGTTGAGAATAAACATTAAATTACGAGAAAAAAGTTGTTAAATTACGAGAACAAATTCGTTAAATTACGAGAACAAATTTGTTAAATTATGAGAAAAATGTTGTTAAATTACGAATTTGTGACTTTTTTTCTCATAATTTAATGACTTTATTCTCAACATTTTATCTTGACTTTTTTCTCGAAATTTAACGACTTTTTTTCTCATAATTTAACGAATTTGTTCTCGTAATTTAACGACTTTTTTCTCGTAATTTAACGAGTTTATTCTCAACATTTTATCTCGACTTTTTTCTTGAAATTTACACTAGTTTTTTCTCGTAATTTAATGACTTTATTCTCAACATTTTATCTCAACTTTTTTCTCGAAATATAACGACTTTTTTCTCGTAATTTAACGAGTTTATTCTCAACATTTTATCTCGACTTTTTTCTTGAAATTTAACGCGTTTTTTCTCGTAATTTAATGAGTTTATTCTCAACATTTTATTTCGACCTTTTTTTCGAAATTTAATGATTTTTTTCTCTTAATTTAATGTTTATTCTCAACATTTTATCTCAACTTTTTTCTCGAAATGTAATGAGTTTTTTCTCGTAATTTAATGAGTTTATTCTCAACATTTTATCTCGACTTTTTTCTTGAAATTTAACAAGTTTTTTCTCGTAATTTAACGAGTTTATTCTCAACATTTTATCTCGACTTTTTTCTCGAAATTTAACGATTTTTTTCTCGTAATTTAACGAGTTTATTCTCAACATTTTATCTCGACTTTTTTCTCGAAATTTAACGACTTTTTTCTCGTAATTTAACGAGTTTATTCTCAACATTTTATCTCGTTTTTCTTGAATTTAACGACTTTTTTCTCGTAATTTAACGAGTTTATTCTCAACATTTTATCTCGACTATTTTCTTGAAATTTAACGATTTTTTTCTCTTAATTTAATGAGTTTATTCTCAACATTTTATTTTGACTTTTTTCTCGAAATTTAACAACTTTAATCTCAAGATGGTTTTATTTTTTTATTATTGCTTGGCCCTAATCCTCTTCCGTAGTTAATGGTAGCCATTGACTTCCATAGTATTTATTTTCCTACTATGGAAGTCAATGGCTACTACTAATGGCTACTAATGTCACCTATTCGATTACCAACATTCTTCATAATCTCTTCAGAAAAAAGAAGCTTATACAGGTTTGGAACAACTTGAGGTTGAGTAAATGATGACAGAATTTTATTTTTTGGGTGAACTATCCTTTTAAAGGTCAATTCACACACTGCAGTGACAGACGCCGACCAATGCAGACAATCACCAGGTTACAGTATGTCAAGTCTCAGACATTCCACGACCCGACAAATGCCAACTCAACATGTTCAAGCGCCGACCAACGGCAACAGATGCCGACAGGCAGCGGTAACACAGTCGGCACAAAATCAAAATTGATCCTATTTACTTTGTTAGTGCACTTTATTAGTCTTGTGGTGAACAATTCATCCATGCAAGCTGAGATTCACAAGAATTGTTTTTGTCTTTGTAATCTTTTATAAAAATCTGAAAATGTACTTCCTCTCTAAAATGGCCTTCCTTCATCAGTTTTGAATAGAACATCCTCTTCAACTGTCAGTCTGCTGCGAGCTTTTGACAGCGAACAGAACGGAACGCCCACTTTTCTAGATCCAATCAATTCCCAGCGGGAAAAAACAAGCCACGCCCTCTATTTTTCTAATTCAAAATTCTGTTTCATTTGGAAAATACACCACAATACTGAAGTAAAACTCAAAAAGGCCCTTTTGCTTTTTTTGTTATCATATTCACGTTCCATACTTTTTACATGATACCTATACATGATACACAATACTTTGGTATGTGTCCAGAAAAACATGTTTTGCCTTTGGTATTTGTTTTTTAGTGAATGCTTAAAACAGCTTAAAAAAAAAAAAATTCTACTAAGGACACAAAACAAAATACACTCTTATATTCAAGACACATTCTCTGAAAGCAATTTCCAATAATATCCACATTATATCCTCAAATCAAAAAACACTTTTTTATTTTTAACTGGAAAACAAATAATGATGATTGCTGATTCTTTTGCAGTGCAGGATTAATGATCCTAATAAACATGAAAAATTATTGTGCACCACAAATTGCTGAGTTGTTTGCACATTACTTGGTAAAGTGAACACAAAGGTTAACGTGCCACTGAGCAGAGAGAATACTAATGGGCTCTACTGCTGAAAATAAATCATTTTTGAGTAAACGGCTACTGAAAGTGAACGCTTCCAGGGAGGAGGGGGAAGGTGAACGGATAGAGGAGCACAAGGAGTTTTAACAGGCGAGTCAAAGACAGCCGAGTGGGGGCTGGGAAATGCTGCTGTTTCTTTTGCAGCTTCCCACAATCCTCTACCTGTCAAAGTGATACCCTTCCACCATCCCATTGCTCACAAACACACACACACAAATGAAGGCAGACACCAGACTGGTGATTAAGCAGCGTGTGTGTGTGTGTGTGTGTGTGGGTTTGTATGGTGGGTTTTAAGATAAGAGCCTCACACAAAAACATGTTCCTCAGTCTCTCTCTCCTGTGAGCCAAACCTGGAATTCCTTTCATGGATGGCATTAGCAATGTGTCTGTCAAGCGGAGTCCTGTCACAGCAGCTATTTCTGTCATAAACAGATTCAATAAACAGCTTGACAGTATCACTAAATAGATGTTTTAATAGTTTTTAGGGTTGAATAAATATGAGCAGCTGTTTTTAGCTCATTAAATGGATTTCAGAGAATTATATTAGCATTTATTTGAAAAAAACAAAAAACAAAAACAAGCTACTTTATTGTTGCCATTGAACATGTGTACATCACATTATTCTCGCTGTTGGGAGGTAATTAATTCAGTCAAACGAAATGAGTTCAAATCTTTCTCTGTCTGTGTCAATCCCACAGTGGGCATTTTTGTCGTCAACCTAGATAGATGATCAAAGAAGCACTTCCTGTCTCTTCCCCTATTTTGTTTTTAAATGTTTAAACAAGTAGTTGTTCTGCTATAAATCTGTGAATCATAACAGTGTGCAGGGTGAATGTTGGGGGAAATATATACATATAAAATATACACTTATGAAAAAGAAGCATACTTTTAAAAAGAGTACTTATAACGGATATAATATATCAAGCCACAAGCTGAATTTTCAGCATCATTACTCCAGTCTTCAGTGTCACATGATCCTTCAGAAATCATTCTAATATGCTGATTTGCTGCTCTTGAAAACAGCTGTGCTACTGAATTTTTTGTGGAAACCGTGATACATTTTTTTCAGGAATCTTTGATAGATAGAATGTTTTTATTTAAAATAGACATTTTGTGACATAAAAATCAATTTAATGCATCCTTTTTGAATAAAAGAATGTCTTTAAAAATAAAATTGACCCCAAACTTTTGAACAGTCAGAGCTCGAACATAAAAAAAACAATAGTCAGTCTTAATAGTCTGACTTTTTAAGCTTAAACTACACCTAAAAAAATAATGTCTCAACAAAATAAATTAATGCAACAGTTTGCAACAACAACTTACAGTGCAACTCAAGTTGGGTTGAAAATGGACAAACCCAGTGGTTGGGTTAAATGCTTGCTGGGCAGTTTTATTTAACTCAACTATTGTTTAATAATTACTATATGGCTGGCTTAAAATGAACCCAAAATAGGTAGGAAATTAAAAATCAGACACATAATTACTAGAGGCAATAATAATAATCAAAAGGTGAACATTTATTAATAACCAATTTAATAAATGTTTATTGTTTAATTATTATTCATTAAACGTATTAAACATATTAATAAATGTTAGTTTCAAACATACTTTGGGTTCATTTTAACCAAGCAATACAGTAATTTTTAAACAATAGTTGAGTTAAATAATACTACCCAGCTGTGTTTGTCCATTTTCAACCCAACTTGTGTTGTTTTTAGAGTGTACATTCAACCAACAAGCTGCATTGAGTTAGAGGAACTTAATAATTTGTAGCATAAACACAAGTGTTTAAGTTGATTACTCAAACAAATTGTAGTTGTGGCCCTGGAACCAATTAATCTTATCCATTTCAGTCAAATCAACACATGCTAACATAACTCATTTAACATGTATATTTAATGAACAAGTAAGATATTATTTGTCACTGGCATTAGCGCAGTCATTGCTTATAGAGTCAATAGTGTTTACCTTCATGTACTCTTCAGCACAATGGTAACCACAAAAACTTCAACATTACAGAAACTGTTTTAATTGTATTAAACACTAACAGGTCTTTCCCTCCACTAAAAAAACACATAAAATAACACTTAATTTCAACATTTATTCTCCAGTCCTATGTAAAGCATGCTGGGAATTAGAAATCCACTGCCTAATTTACGAAATTATCAAGACAATTTCATTATGTTACTACAACTTAATTTTTTAAAAAGGCAATTATCGCAGAAATTTGAGTTTAAATTACAGATGTAATGATCAACTTAACATAACTCAACAAAAATAATGTTTACAACTTAAAACATACAATTAAAACAATAAATTAGAATTTTTAACTTGCAACCATGCATTTATTTAAGTTGTGTTAATAGGTCCCCTGAATTACTTTTTAGAGTGTAATTGGCCATCTTGGTAACACTCACAAGCACTTACTGGTCTAGAAAATGTGCATTCTAGAGAAAAGAAACATCAAAAAGGTGACAGGCTGTTTCACTTGAGTTCCATTCTTTTTTCACATTCATTTTTCTATGAGTAGTCTGTCTCTTTCCCTTTATACTTCTCTGGTAGATCAAGTGAGAAGTGTATGTCAAAGGCAGGCAGATAAATACTCACAAAAATAAGGAAGTTGAAGACAAACATGAGGTACTTGATGCAGCTGAGGCAGTCTCCTTCCATGCTCGTCCCCCGCGCTGAAGCCTCCCCGAGCCCCTTGGAAGAAAAACAAACATAGCGTCATCTCTGAACTTAATCAGAAACATTCACAATCGAGCCTTTCATCTACATATTGACACTCGGCACACAAACATTCGTACGAAAGCGCTCTCTTAAAACTTAAAAGGTTCACAGTTTTTATTGCACTGAAAGAAGAAATATTAGCATGAAAAGGGGCTTTTCAACAAAATCCTGTTTTTAAAGTGCATTCAAACAAAATAAATTCAAGGTTCCCATGTGCATACTAAAATGGCCATACTTTTTTTTTAAAGGCACAGCCTCCCTTTTAGTGTAATTAATGATGAGAGGCTCTTGTGTTTCAGCAGACCATCCCTCTACCTGAAAAAGCACTCTCTAGGATGAAGGCCTATTACGGCGCCACTTTCCTTAAATGAAACAGGGCCTTTTTCATTAGTTCTAGGAGAGTGCTAACAGCCAGCACTAGCAGAAATACCCTACCATTACTCAGACAGCACAGAGAGGGTGCATTACATGAGGGTGTCATCCTTAAATATATGTTTGAGCACAACCTTATCTCGATGTGCAGCGCTAATAACACAAGTCTTACGGCAAACAACAATACATGATGGATCACAAGTATTATTAACAGATATAGTAATCATAGCAGTGAGAAATCTGTGGAGGAGAAAGGCTGGGAAAAATCACTTGTGCGTTGACTTGGAGCCAGAAATAGAATGTGGCTTGATGACAAGTACACTAACCATGACCTTTCTTTTTGTTTAGTTTTTTCCCCTTCCTTCATGTTTTCTTTGTATTTTCCTATCTTGTCAGATGCAATCCTGTTATGTTTTGGCGGCAAGTCTCAAAAGACTTTTTTTGGCTCACCCTGTGTTGTTTTTTGGCTCACCCAGTATCACCCAAAGTGGTTTCTGAGTGCTCTACAGATCTTTATTGAGGAGATGGGTCTATGTCTGCCAAAAATGGTCATCTAGAGCAGGTGATTAGATTCAAATTGGTGATTAGAGGGGAATCTGAGAAAAAATTTGAGAGAAATATACGTTTTTACAAATATATATATACATACTTGTCAGGTTTATGTTTGGTTTAATTGTCTTTTTGTTTCTGTTTCTTGTGCTTCATTGCAGTATAGTTTATTTGTTTACTTATGAGGTCCTTGTTTATTACTATGGTTACCTATGATTTACACCTGTGTCTTGTTTAATTGTTTAAGTGTTTTTAGTTGTCTTTTGTCTTAGTGTGACTATACTACTTAATTTGTTCCCTCGATTTGCTAAATCATGCACACAATTTACTTTTTCGTTTCCCTTGATTCGCTAAAACGTGTGCACGATTTACTATTTAATTCCATCGATTCACTAAATCATGCACACAATTGACTAATTCATTCCCTCGATTTGCTAAACTGTGCACGCAATTTACTATATAGTTCCCTCGTTTTGCTAAATCGTGTGCGCGATTTACTATATAGTACCCTTGATTTGCTAAATCGTGTGCACGATTTACTAATTTGTTGCCTCGATTTGCTAAATTGTGCGCACAATTTACTAATTCGTTCCCTCGAATTGCTAAACCGTGTGCACGATTTACTATTTGTTGCCTCGATTTGCTAAATTGTGCGCACAATTGACTATTTTGTTGCCTCAATTTGCTAAATCGTGTGCACAATTTACTAATTTGTTCCTGATTTGCTAAACGGTGAGCACGATTTACTAATTTGTTGCCCTGATTTGCAAAATTGTGCACACAATTTACTATTTCGTTGCCTCGATTTGCTAAATCGTGCACACAATTTACTAATTCTTTCCCTCGATTTGCTAAATTGTGTGCACGATTTACTAATTCGTTCCCGATTTGCTAAACCGTGTGCACGATTTACTAATTTGTTGCCTTGATTTGCTAAATTGTGCCCACAATTTACTAATTCGTTCCCGATTTGCTAAATCGTGCACACAATTTACTAATTCTTTCCCTCGATTTGCTAAATTGTGTGCACAATTTACTAATTCGTTCCCTCGATTTGCTAAACCGTGTGCACAATTGACTATTTTGTTGCCTCGATTTGCTAAATTGTGCCCACAATTTACTAATTTGTTCCCTCGATTTGCTAAATCGTGCATGAAATTTACTAATTAGTTTCCTCGATTTGCTAAATTGTGTGCACGATTTACTAATTTGTTCCCTCGATTCGCTAAATTGTACGCACAATTTACTAATTAGTTGCCTCGATTTGCTAAATCGTGCACATGATTTACTAATTCGTTCCCGATTTGCTAAATCGTGAGCGTGATTTACTAATTCGTTCCCTCGATTTGCTAAATTGAGCGCACAATTTACTAATTCGTTCCCTCGATTTGCTAAACCGTGTGCACAGTTTACTAATTTGTTGCCTTGGTTTGCTAAATTGTGTGCACAATTTACCATTTCGTTGCCTCGATTTGCTAAATTGAGCGCACAATTTACTAATTCGTTCCCTCGATTTGTCAAATATTGTGCATGATTTATTATTTCGTTCCCGATTTGCTAAATTGTGCACATGATTTACTAATTCGTTCCCTACATACAGTTAAAATAGGTCTTCAAACATTAAAAAATACATAGCTGTCATTGTATTTTGGGGTCCTTAGCATCAAATATTTAAAAAAAAAAAACCCTGATCTAGAGATGATTCTAGAATGATTTTTGTCTTGCAATCCTTCACTGGCCAACTAAATACACAAAGCTGCAGCTTGTGTTTAATGGTTTCTTTCAATTAAACTGAGGGCCCTAGTATTAAACGTGTCAGAAAAGTGCTTATAGCACCCTGAGGGCAATTAGTGTTTTAATTACCCTCATTCTTAATAAAGGCCAAACCAGGGTTTTAATTAGGGTTTGCATAGATTAAACCTTTCATTAGTAGCATCTGATGACCCCTCTTGAATAATTTGATATGTTCTTTGCAGGTCGGCACAACCATTAGCAGCTGGACGTGGAAGCGTGGGCCGAGAACGGCATAAAAGCTTTAAAAATGTGGGTCTGCAAAATTTGGATCCACATCTAAGAAGCCGTTTTTCTGGTCATGTGTAAAAACTTGCTTGCTGAGTGTGAGAGCCCAACACACTCCCAGTTGGAGCGCACTGGTGTAAAGCATCTTGGATCCCAGTATAAATCAAACTGCCTGCGGATCGGGGCTGACTCGGGAGAAAGTGCAGAATAAACAGGGAATTTTCCCAAGACTCCCACAGCACTGCAGTCATCATCAATCAAACATACATAGCTACATATAACAGGAAGGTCCGCAGTGAAACTACATGCTTGTTGCAGCACATTTAAGTCCAAAGAGCTTCAGTGGTGATACACACAAAACCAACAACATGATCAAGACTGATTTGAGTTCAGCTCATTATCCCAAAGCCTGGGGTCTCTGATTATGAGACCAAAAGCACAGTGTGGCTGTTTAGGTTACAAGAATCATCTTTGTAGTCTCTCTCACACAGGGAACACAGAAACACATCCATCAAATGTGCAGAAATATCTAAAGCAAAGCAAAAGTGCACAAGGCCAGATCAACAGCATGTGTGTATATGAAAAGAGACAGTTTCTTGTTCTCTCATAGACATTAGTTTACACGTACACAGTCAACATCCACAGAAAGAAACAAACATACCCTACCCCCAGTTTCACATGACAGTAAGCCCATACAACACTCTTCATGTGATACACTCACTGCTATACAACCGCTAACATTACAAAATCTTCTATTTTAGTTTTACTGACCTACAATCTAGAGCAAAAATAATTCCCGTTAATAACATTCCCCAATTGCATAATGACTTTTTCAGACTGCGAAAAACCGCAGACATACCAGCTCAAATTAACAGCAAAAAATGTGAATAAGAAGCTAACATTTGGATGGGAAATTTTCCATAAATGTGTTTCAGATTCACAACCTTAATAATGATGCCTTCACTGCAGGGTTTCTATCCAGGAAATGTGGTAGTTACAGTAATGATTCACAAGTAGAGGTCAATTGTGAGGCGCTCATTAGTGCAATTGTTTTCCATCTGTGTAAACTTTGCATTTCTGGAATACAGAGATTTAATGCTTATGCAAATCAGTTTATGTGCATTAAGAACATTTTTGTTTTCATTCTGTGCAAACTTTGCATTTCTGCAATACAGAGATTGAATACTTATGCAAACCAGTTGTTCTATTCCTGCCAAGAATATTTTCTAAAATAAAACAATGGTACATTACAATACTTTCAAGGTTTAATATTTAAATACACACTGCCTGGCCAATAAAAAAGTCGCTGTTTGGATTTAAATAGGAAAATAGTTAAGAGTCTATGATATGATCATTATTGCAGTGATTAATATGTTTCTAGCATTTTATATGTTTGGCACCAGTTATTCTAACCCTAACTGTTGGAGTGTGTAGCTTTTCATTTCTTAAATAACCATATATGAAGACACATCATGGCCATATTCCAGGATGACAAAGCCAAGATTCATCAGGCTCAAATTGTGAAAGAATGGTTGGGAGGGAGCATGAAGAATCATCTTCACACATGAATTCAGACCTTAAATTCATTGAAAGTTTTTGGGATGTGCTGGAGGAGACTTTATAGAGTGCTTGACTCTTGCATTGTCAATACAAGATCTTGACCAAAATTGATGCACCTCTAGATGGAAATAAATGTGATTTCCATCAAGAGGTGCATCAATATTTGGTACAAAATATGGCCATGAATTCTACATGGTTGTTTAAAGGTGCCCTAGAATCAAAAATTTAATTTACCTTGGCATAGTTGAATAACAAGAGTTCAGTACATGGAAATGACTTACAGTGAGTCTCTAACTCCTTCTTATTTAAATCTCATTTGTTTAAAAGACCTCGGAAGAACAGGCGAATCTCAACATAACACAGACTGTTACGTAACAGTCGGGATCATTAATATGTACGCCCCCAATATTTGCATATGTCAGCTCATGTTCAAGGCATTACACAAGGGCAGCCAGTATTAACGTCTGGATCTGTGCACAGCTGAATCATCAGACTAGGTAAGCAAGCAAGGACAACAGTGAAAAATGGCAGATGGAGCGATAACTGACATGATCCATGATTACATGATATTTTTAGTGATATTTGTAAATTGTCTTTCTAAATGTTTTGTTAGCATGTTGCTAATGTACTGTTAAATGTGGTTAAAGTTACCATCGTTTATTACTGTATTCACGGAGACAAGAGCCGTCGCTATTTTCATTTTTAAAACTTTTGCAGTCTGTATAATTCATAAACACAACTTCATTCTTTATAAATCTCTCCAACAGTGTGTAATGTTAGCTTTAGCCACGGAGCACCATCAAACTCATTCAGAATCAAATGTAAAAATCCAAATAAATACCATACTTACGCGATTAGACATGCTGCAAGATAAACACTTTGTAAAGATCCATTTTGAGGGTTATATTAGCTGTGTGAACTTTGTTTATGCTGTTTAAGGCAAGCACGAGCTCTGAGGGAGGGGAGCACGAGAATTTAAAGAGGCTGCAGCCTGAATCGGCGCATATTTAATGATGCCCCGAAATAGGCAGTTAAAATAATGAATTTAAAAAAATCTATGGGGTATTTTGAGCTGAAACTTCACAGACACATTCAGGGGACACCTTAGACTTATATTACATCTTTTACAACACGTTCTACGGCACCTTTAAGAAATGAAAAGCTTCACACTCCATCATTTAGGGTTAGAAGAACTGTTCCCAAACATATAACAAGCTAGAAACATAATAATCACTGCAATAATGATTCAGTCATAGACTAAGTATTTCCCTATTTAAATCCAAACAGTGACTTTTTTTTGGGCTGGGCAGTGTATATTTAATATATATATTTACAATTCAAATAATTAAAAAAATGTACATACACAAAGCAGCACTGGCTTATAAACACCACATTATTAGGCTTTATATGGAATGTAGGGCAAAAAGAAAATGCCATTTTCTGAAGAGAGTTAGTTGTTTTCAGAGATACATTCATATAAAGCCACTCACCCACACACAAATAAAAACTCCTCTGAATCTGCATGAAACACGTGAATTAACTATTTCAATGTCAAAAAATTGTGAATTTTGCCAAAATCCCTATAAGAGTTATTTCACTCGGTGGCCGTCTCAGGCATGCAAGTGCAGCTCTTATCTCTTTGAATAGAGAAACATCAAATTCTCCAAAGCAGTTTGCCAAGCCTTCAATTAAGTTTCATATTTAAAATCACCAATGAAATCTGACAACAACTGCCTCATAAATTTTGTTTCTAACTGCTCGAATTATGACAAAAAACACCATTTTCCAGGCTGGATCGAGCATGCGCAGTCCAAAGTGTGCATCACTATAGGAAGCGAACATCTAACTGTTTCTACAGGAACCAGAGCTTCTAACGGCCGCTGCAGTGACACGATTGGCTTATTAATAAGCAAGACTTATTCTGCCATATTGCATGTTGCACTTTCTCCCATTCATAATAATATAAGTGCACCATCTTTCTATACTATATAAAGTCTTCGATTTTGCCAAATTTGCAGGTATGGGCCAGTAATCCTAGCAATGGTCTAGAAACTAGAGACCTTGCATCGTTGCTGAGAGTTCTGCAAAGGTAATTACCACTCACATATCCTTCAGAAAAAGAAAAAAAAAATCACTTATTCTCTTTTAGGTGTTCTTTTTAAAAAACATACTTTTTTAAACAACTTGATTAATCCACTGTCTGCTTTAGTCATACTTACCCTGCTAACTGGGACAAGATCATTAGCTCAAGGACAAGGACACTGTGTGCTGGTCAGCCTTCCCCCATCAGCCATGAGCTTGCATACATAAAGAGCAATACAGCATAAAACACAGGATTCACAAGAACACTGAACTTCTTCACCCTGAATGAATAAGATGACTCCTAATTGTTCTATTCAATGCACAGCTTGAACAGCTAGTCACAAATACACTATGTCTATGTGAGTGTGTGTGTACATCAATAGTGCACCATTTGAGGGAATTTAGCAAATCTAATTTTCCACATAGGCATTTTTATAATACATGCAGAACTGGAAAACATGCTAGCTGGGACTGAATGCAGTGCCGGGGAAGGGGTATGACAGCATGGTCAACCCAGCAGGCATATATAGTACCATAATGAACCTCCAATTAGGGCAAATAAGTCACATGCTTCTCAGCTTTGAAGTCTGCAAAAGCCAATATGTTTATGAAGAGAGCAGTTACCTCACATATATAAGGGGACATGGTAATGACTAACTGCCATATTCAGCTATATAATTAATGAAAACTGTAGTTTATAATGCGCCTAAAGCTTTTAGTGGGTCATCAGTGATCATTTGGATAGGACAAGTGATAATAACCAATGGATTTCTTGTCCTTTGAAGGAGAATTTTAATGTTGAATTGGGCACAAAAGGCCTGCAGCGCCAAAGCTCATTCACCAGACCAGCTGACTCATAAACAATGACCTGATTTAGATTTAGAGAGAGCCTCCAGTAAAACAGAAATATGACTTTTTGATGAGATTCAGAAAAACAGCACAACCGGCAGTGTATTGTTACTTTTATACAAAAAATTAAATAAAAAGAAGTAGTTAATATTGCGTAAGTTAAATTTTAAGCACAATATTGCCAGGTACTTGGTTTTTGCTCAGCCAACGCAAATCCAAACAAAGCACCTCCAAGCAACACACAGTTCCTGAATGAATTGGCTGAATGAATGATTCAATGACTCACTCATAACGAGTGAGTGGCTGCTTCTAAAATTGCATACTCTCTAAGTAGGTCATTTGAGTTGTTTCACTGTCATTCACTGTCGTTCTACCATGGCCACATGGGATAGTAAACTGTTCATTTGATGCACACTTTAGAATCTCGCCAAAAGTAGTTGGTTATCCGCATACCTACAGTTTTATGAATACTGTGATTTTGGACATACTACTCTTTTCACATAAGCCCTAATATTTTTCACCCACTACACTGAAGGAAAGTATGCGATTTGAATGCAGCCTGTCACCCATTTAGTTTCTGAACTACTCAGCTTTTTTTTTAACTAATTATTGAATGAATGAATTAGGGGTGTTGCGATATACTGGTATTAAGCATAATCGTGATATTAAAAATTGAAATATCGCTATCGTATTAATTAGGGGTGTCGCAATATAGTGGTATTGATGATAATTGTGATATTTAAAATGAATAGTACACATATGATAATACAACGTGCAAATAATCCAGCGCCAATATCTGGCACTATTGAACCTTAAAGGGTTAGTACACCCAAAAATGAAATTTCTGTCATTAATTACTCATCGTCATTTGGTTCCACACCCGCAAGACCTCCATTCATCTTCGTAACAATTAAGATATTTTTGATGAAATCCGTGAGGTTTTTATCCCCCATAGAAAGCAATGAAATTACCTCATTCAAGGTTCAGAGAAGTAGTCAAGACATAGTTAAAATAGTCAAAGTGACTGCAGTGGTTCATCCTTAATGTTATGAAGCGACGAGAATACTTTTTGTGCGCAAAAACAAAACAAAAATAACTACTTTATTCAACAATTTGTCCTCTTCCCTGTCAGTCTAAATAAAGTCATTATTTTTGCGCACAAAAAGTATTCTCGTCGCTTCATAAAATTAAGGTTGAACCACTGCAGTCGCATGGACTATTTTAAATATGTCTTTAATACCTTTCAAGACACTCTACCTCTCTTTATGTTTCATTTACACTTGACACTGGAGGGTGCCCTCATGCAGAAAGTCCACAAGTGAGACTCATAGGAGTAATAAAACTTATGACATTCCAGGAAATCGCTAATATGGGCAAAGACATCCAGCTATTGCTGTAGTAGCTGAATAAAATGCAGATATATTTTGACTGATTAAATATGAAGAGAATTAACACACCATTGTGACAGTATATGGTTTATCTGTGTTCACCAAGCCATATAAAATTCACCTATACTAAATGCAATGTGCAGAAAGAGTCAATGAACAATTCCCACCAATATAGCTAAGTGTGAAAAGTCCCTGTGCTGTTAGACTGATTCAAGACTGTTTTATAACAATAATTATTATTCCAGTGAACTACATTTACAGTAATACTGGTTATTGAACATCTCATGTGAGATTGTGTGTAATAAGCTTTCTGAAATGTTCTGTAGTGAGAAATGGAGTTCATTACAGAGATCATTGTTAAGAAGCAGGTGCAGGTTTCAGATGAATAAAGCCACTTCATCTTTGTCAGTAGGTCAGTGAATGCTGCATTCAACGAGGAGAGAAACCCAGTGGACTTGGGAAATGGTCAGTGCCGGCCAAGTGAAGAAAATTAAATAGGAAATCTATAGAAAATTGCCAACCAGCAACTTCCTCTATGAGTTATGAAGGCCCAGCAATTCAATATAACGAATTTACTACTCAAATGCTGAATGAGGTCGATACAAAACGTAACTTCACATACATACTAAATGAGAAAAATTCTTTGTTGTTAAATATAAAAACACGGTTTAAATGCTTCTGTAATCCAGAGTTATTAATCCAATATGGAGGAAGATCATTATCTCAGCAAGATCGATAAGACATTGATCTGTTGAAGTCCTTGTCCTTTGTCTTCAGAGCCTCTTTCTGTCTTTCAACAGTGTGGATTCCTCATCCCACAGTGATCACATCAACACTAGTTCATTAGTACAACAGGGATTTCCCATGGCACTGGACTTTCCCTTTTTATTAAATTAAACAAGTCACTTGTACCGTGAAATTGGCTATTTAGCTAACACTTTCTTACGATTTCTTGTTTAAATCTGCCAAGTTGTGTACTTTTAAAATGTTTATTTTTTGTTCTTACACGCATTACCCTTTAAGTATAACGTCATATTTTTGGTCTTGAAAGGGAAGTTGCACAATCATTCGCTTAGTAAATCAAAAACATCCCACAGTGCATAAGAATCTGACATAAGCTCAATAATGAATGTCCAAAAGTGAATGAATTTCCTTTTAGGGAATGTTCCCAGGAACTTTAAACCTCAGAATCTCAAATAAAATGGAAGACATAATTTTCCACAGTTAAAATCACATTACAATGGATCTCTGTCTTCATCAACCGGCTAAAGAAACAGTATGTTTACTGGCACAGGAATAGAGAACATTTCACTGACTGCCAAGTTTGGTGACATGAACAAAAGCAATTGATAGTGGCGAAAAAAGTTGATTTTAACGACATGCAAATGAGCAGCAATGTGTGGGAATGCAGACAGTGATTTGCCACATTACACCACAACCAATTATAAACGGCTACCAGCAACCAACAGTACAGACTTGAGGACTTCCAGCTATTTAATCGCTGTTAGTGTGAAAGGGTACCCGTGATTTAGTGTAGGTCAGTTTGTTTCCTACAAACATTGACGGTCAAGCTGATCTGACCTAGAGAGTAAGGTTGGTATTAGTGCTGAAGTGTTATGTGAAGGGAGAAACACATATGGACAGTTTGACCACAAACACCGTGTTTGGAATGTCAACACAAAATAATCAAAAGTCCACAAGATTTCCTACAGGGCAAATATCTTCTCCCCTCCTTCTCACCTCTTTTCAAACATCACACAAACTCAAGAACGTAAAGTTCAAACAGTCAACTCCCCCACACGTGAGCTCTAAAGTTCATGTCTTACATCTTGGCTGATTTTGGAAGCAGGGAATATGTGTATTTTTGCCACAAAGCTAAAGAGAGAGAAATATCCCAAATATGTTCTAAGAACATTTTTTTAAATGTTCCCATTAAATTATAAAAAAGTTATCTGTGAATGTTTGCTGAAATGTTCAAAACATCCATTTTTTGAACAATGTTAAAAATGTGTTTTCTTGGTTATACAAATGTTAAAAGGGACCTAAAATGCCCCTTTTACAAGATGTAATATAAGTCTCTGGTGTCCCAAGAATGTGTCTGTGAAGTTTCAGCTCAAAATACCCCACAGATCATTTATTATAGCTTGTCAAATTTGCCCCATTTTGGTGTGAGCAAAAACATGTCATTTTTGTGTGTCCCTTTAAACGCAAATGAGCTGCTGCTCCCAGCCCCCTTTCCAGAGCTTTAACAGCTTGTGCTTCAGTTGCTCAACAACAACAAAGCTGGAGAATCTCACGCAGACAAAATGAGGATTGTCAGTAACGGTGTTCAGCCTTACATTGTTCAAACCGGAGTCGACACTGATGGAGAGACTCAGGAAGAAGTTACAACTTTTAGAATGAAACTGGACGTTTCTGAATGGTTAGTGGATAAATTTATGTAGTTGCTGTGGAGTTGATTCAACTCATCCACTAGCATGTGCCGTCATGTTCATCTTTTTTGCAAATCCAGCGTTGAATTGACCCTCGTTTGTGAAGCAATCTGGTGTAAAATGACGGCATGATAACAACACTCTACTACAACAACTCTTCCTCTTCTCTAAAGCAGCCCAACATGGCCTCATCCCCTTTGTTGTGTGTTCTCGGGGGTGGGGTTTATGTAAATTTTAAGGTTAGTGATGTCACTAACCCAGGAAGAAGCTCGTTATAGTCCCTAGTAGCCGTTTATTGTAGTCCTTAAAAAGTGATTTCTGTAAAAGAAAATATCTCCCTTTGCATTGAACTTTGAGCGTTGTAACTTTGCAGATGTTGTTTATGCTCTAACAGCAACATTACACACTAACTAAAGCTAAAAAAGTGAAATCATAATCAACCACCCCTTTAATGGAATATTCCATTTTATCATTTTGCAAACATTTTGCAAATGTTACTTTTGAATGTTCTCTAAACATTCTAAAACAAGCAGTAACATTTAAAATGTTAGATGTACGTCCAACTAAAACATTTTAGAAAAGAAAAAAAAATGTTCCATGAACAATGAATAATGTTTTTGTGCTAATGTTTTGAAAACATTAAAGACCAGATCATTCTGAATGAACATTCAATTAACGTTACTGGAAGAGTGTTTGTTCATAACTTAGAAAGAACCTTGACTGAAAGTTCTGAGAAAATTCCCTGTTAGCTGCAACATAAATCTGAATAAATATGACCTCAAACAAGGAGGGATTTCAACACAGTTTTATGATAGATTCCCCAGTCTAGGTTAAAATGGTGGGGGTTGAGATAAGTGGACAGCCCTTTGTTTCTAGACGGGTGTCTGGCGTACCCACTTAACACCAGTTCCTGTCAGAGCAAACACGGAAAGCAGCAGCCTTGTGCAGATGGAGCACAGCTTGGACTAGCATTTGTCTAATGAGTGATCACTCACAGGCCTGTCAAACATGCCATCTGGAGGAGGACCTCTGGTCTGCCGTGAAATATGGAGTTTGTTGACGCTTCGTGTTGAATCAGTCCCTAAGTGCATATGTTTGGTGATGACAGCCATAAACATAATTGCAGACAGAAGATGACAGTGATATAGTTATTAGAAAATATAGAGGAATTTAGTCTTGGTATGCATTACGGTTTGGAGTATGGAAATGTACAATTACTCTATTAGGAGGAAGCATTCCTTTAAGAAGCATTACATTTTTTGAAGCATTTGTGCCACAATAAACATATTAACTCAAATCATGTGCTTCTCCAGTGACAAAGAGCTCACAGAAAAGACTGTTCATTTATCTATCAGACTTACTGTATAATGAAAGATGTCCTTAATAGGAAAACGCTCCCAGAATCGCCAGGGTACACTCATTACACACCAAAAAGGGTAAAAATGTCTTGTTCGGTTCTTAATCCACTGACCTCATCCAAGCAATGTGGGGGAAGACGGGGCAAGATATAAACTCCACATTTAAAGGGGTCCTTGATTATGATTTCACTTTTTTAACTTTAGTTAGTGTGTAATGTTGCTCTTTGAGCATAAACAACATCTGCAAAGTTACGACGCTCAAAGTTCAATGCAAAGAGAGATATTTTCATTTACAACAGAAATCTGTAAAAATTCTTTTACAAGAAATCACTTTTTAAGGTCTACAACAAGCGGCTGGTAGAGACTCCATCAAGATTCTTCATGGGTTGGTGACATCACAAACCCCAAAATTTACATAAACCCCGCCCCCGAGAACACGCAACAAAGGGGTGAGGCCATGTTGGTGTCCGACTTCGGTTTGGACAATGTAAGGCTGAACACCGCTACTGACAATCCTCATCTTGGCTGCGTGAGATTCTCCAGCTTTGTTGTTGTTGAGCAACCGAAGCGCAAACTGTTAAAGCTCCGCCCTCTTCTGCAAAGGGGGCGGGAGCAGCAGCTCATTTGCATTTAAAGGGACATGGGTGTGTTTTTGCTCACACCCAAATGGGGCAAATTTTAGCTGTAATAAATGATCTGTGGGGTATTTTAAGCTGGAACTTCACAGACACATTCTGGGGACACCAGAGACTTATATTACATCTTGTAAAAGTGGCATTATAGGTCCTCTTTAAATATATAAACACTTATAACAGGCTAACCATAGTGAATCAGCAGGGTAAGACAAAACAAGTTCTGGAAGAAGGATTGATAATGTATTGACTCATTATTAAAATTTTGTTAATTTCGTACAAAAAAAGTTACATAGTGTACCTTTAAGAAAACGTCTTCTACAACTTCCCACTGCTTTTCACCTGATACATATGTCAGAGAATCATAAATGAACTGGAAATGAACAGAATTAAATGTGTTTTGAGCTCCTTCAGTATAATGTATAAAGGGAACAAGTCCCACATGATTAATGTGAAAATATTGATGCGCAAATTCAGAAATTACAGGCGCCATTACGCACCATCAGACTCTGTGTTTGAAGTGGCCACTTGAGAGATCCAATCTCCAGTAAGCATTGTTATAGATGGATGGCGTGCAGATGATTATTATGGAGAGTTACCATCTGTTATAAAGCACCATCAGTTTAACTTGAGAAACTGTGTTTGTGGCATCTACAAATGAGAGTAAGCACAGGATAGCTGATTTTCATTTCCATCTTTGGAGAGGCTTTCTTTACCAAAGCAACTTAAAAGGCACAAAGGGCACAAATAAAAGTCAAACCACAAATCTTCATCAACATTTTGCTTATTTGGCATTTGAGGGTCGGCTTTCATAGGGTGAACGGAGCGGTTGATGCATCTCTGTCAGCGAGACCTTTAACTTTGAGCACCGCGTATGTGTATTGCTGGTATGTGTGTAGAATTTTAATGCACTGAATTTTAATGCAAATCAGTTCCCCACAAAGACCGGCTCCCAGCCATGACAGAGAGAAATAATAGATGCTGCTTCAGTATAAGACAATCACCTCCCTGCTGTTGACAGTGTCACAATGGCTTTGTGCACCAACAGCCTTCCGCCAACCAAACAACGCTGTCAACAAGATGATTTCACTGCATTTCCACTCACTTCATTTTTGCAAAGCATTTCTTTTTTAATGAAGCTATCTGCTGGATATGCTGCAAGAAAAGTGTACTGTGTGGAAGAGGCTGCAAATGACTTGCATGTGCAGAGACTGGATTAATGTAGTATTGACTGATGGATTTAAAAAGCAATTAATATGTATGGCAAAATCTCATCTACACAGGTAATATCAAATGCCAGATGTATCGACTGTGATTATCAAAGCTGTGAAGAAAAAGGCATTCTTAAGCCGAGGACACACTTAACGATTGTAAGGCCGATTATGAATGTAAATGGATACTTATAACTGATTGCGCTCAAACGAATCCAGTCAGAGCCAGTTGCGTTCAGTCGGCCATTACAGTCGGTGTTCAAATCCCGTGTGTAAGTATTTAAATCTGCTTCAGTCGCAGAGCACAATCTTAGAATGTTTTAGCTGGTCGTTAAATGTGTGCCCGGCTTAAAACACAAAGAGAAGATGTACATAATGCAGAATACACACACTACATTTGTATTTGGAGGCACTGTTAAAAGGAATAGTTAAAGGAACATAAAAGGAATCATTATTCACATTTTTTCCTATACAATTTGGTCTTATCTGTCAAACTCCAAAAATGATGAAAAACGAGTGAGTGAAAAAACGAGTGAAAAACAAAACAACATAAAAGCACCATAAATTAAGTTCATACAAGTATTTTGAAGTGACATTTGTGCCAAGAACAAGTTGTTATTCACTTAAAATGTTTCCTTCAAATACATAGAGTGAAATCTAAGAGTTGTGGAGAACTGGAAATATTTTCAGTGAATCATAAGCTAAATTTTTGTCTTTTCTTCACACAGAGCTATGGAAAGATTTCAGATGACTTGTCACTTATAGACATTTATAGACATTTATGTGTGTTCTTGTATACAGTATATGGTTTATGAGGACACAAATGCACATAATGACATAGGTATTACAATGTAAACATGGTTTATGAGAACACTTCCTGTGTCCCTGTAAACCAAATGGCTTAAAAAACATATTAAATGGTGTTTTTTGAAAATTAAAAAAATGCAGAAAGTTTTTTTGTGATGGGTAGGTTTAGGGGTAGGGTGTTTGTTTAACAATGAATGGCAAAGAGCAGGGTAAAGATTCTTCAAAATGTATCTTTTTGTTTCAAATTTACCAATTTTGATCAATTTTTGTGGGCAAAATCCAGTCATTTCATTAGGAATCCACATGATCAGGAATTTTGCATGAGCAAAAGATTTGCATGAACAAAAGGTTGTTAATGTTGATCACGTGGATTTGCTGAATTGACCTTCATAAAGCTGCTTGGTTTGAAAGTGACTTAATACATTGTTACACTATTTACAATAGACAATTATCCTTTTTGCCCACACAATTTAGCAGAATTTGAAATGTGAGCACAGTTTACACTGAAAAAATATGAAGCGGCTACTTAAACGAGTAAATAGTAGTAGATACTGTTTGAACCATCTATAAATAGCAACAAATAACTGTATTTACACTAAGTCCAACTGTTGTTAAAGGGTTAGTTCACCTAAAAATGAAAATTCTGTCATTAATTACTCACACTCATGTCGTTCCACACCCGTAAGACCTTCGTTCATCTTCAGAACACAAATTAAGATATTTTTGATGAAATCCGAGGTTTCTGCCCTTACATAGACAGCAATTTAACCGACACTTTCAAGGTCCAGAAAGGTACTAAAGACATCGTTAAAACAGTTGACTTGACTGCAGTGACGAGAATACTTTTTGTGCACAAAAATAACAACTTTATTCAACAATATCCTCTCTTCTGTGTCATTCTCCTACGCAGTTTACGTTTAGCACTTCCAAGTTCTACATCAGAAGGGTGACTCATTATTGGCCGGCTCCTGCGTCAGCATCACATGATCAGCGTTGGCCAATACTGAGCCAGCGTTCTGATGTAGAACCTGGAAGTGCTGAATGTAACTGCATAGGAGAATGACACAAAAAAAATATTCACGTCATGTCATAAAATTAAGGTTTAACCACTGCAGTCACATGGACTACCGATGTCTTTAGTACCTTTCTGGACCTTGAAAGTTAAATTGCTGTTTATGGAGGAGTTTGACAGCTCTCGGATTTCATCAAAAATATCTCAATTTGTGTTCTGAAGATGAACAAAGGTCTTGAACGAAGGTGTGGAATGACATGAGGGTGAGAAATTAATGACAGAAATTTCATTTTTAGGTGAACTAACCCTTTAAATGCAATTCACACAAAGTGTAATAAGTAATAAAGGTAAAACTTTAGTGGGCAGAGTAAGTGAAATTTACTTTTCTCAAACAAAGTTGGACAAAAAAGTAACAATATATGGGTTTAGAACCGAATGAGTGTGAGTAAATAAAAACAGGATTTTCATTTTAGTTGAACTATCCCTTTAAGAACACACAGATTGTTTATGTAAATCAGCAAATGCACCTACCATGAGTTCTTTGATGTAGTTCAGGATTCAGGTCAAAGGATGCTGCGTCTCTCTACACTCTCTTTCCGTCTGTTGTTATTAGCTGTGGAAAGAAACACAACCAGAGGTCATGGCGCATATTTAAACACACCAAACAAACAGCTAAGCAAATTCATATCCACAAAAGCACAATAAAACATGTACGATGGAGGAAAAGCAGCACTCCTCCACAATGAAGACTCAGAGGAGAGCTTGGCACAGGCCATGCTGTAAGTACGACTCTTGGAGTGCGACGAGATTGAGGATTCATTATTGATGACATTCCCTGTGGTGCACTACTCTGAAACAGCATGTGCGTGAATTTTTCACTTTGCAGCTTGCGTAAAGAAATGAACTGGGACAGAATGAGCATCACACTAGCTTTAATCAAACTAAACCCACTATTGAAGCAGGTGAAATATTAATGGCTGCCGTTACTTATCGGATTCGTTTCTCGGTTAATTGCTCTTTATTGTTCGACGCCAAACTGATTGCATTTCGCCTGTTATGCTCGGTGCTACTAATCTTGATTAGTGTCGGAGGTCATGAATAATTTATTAGAAACAGCATTCCTAACTAATTACCTGTAGCTGATTCTCGCTGTCGGAGAAAATCTCCAACTGTGTGTAGATAACAAGCCTAAATGCTTTAACTTTCTGCTATTCGTTTTGTTTTGCCACAAGTGTCTCCCAGTTGCAATAAGCTACTAGCCAATTAAAATTGTGATGTTCCTGGCATAGCCACAAAAGCATTATTCATGGTAGCACTGAACGCTTTGCAAAAACTGCAGCACATTACTCTTAAATAAGGATAGATGAATGTAGGGAGAAGGATAACATAAAAGAGGCATAATAAAATCCAGGATGTCCATGTTTTATCTCAAGTAAACAAGGCAAGTGTTTTGTAGACAAATTCTATGTGGATCCACTATGACCCGGTAGACCAGAATTCCCTTGTTCTCCAAACACAACTAACAGCCTCCCTAAAAAAACAGTCATGTTTAGAATATCTTTAGTTCATACAACAATTGTTGCGGTAAGGACATCCATTACTGTTCTGTTTCTATAGACACACAGCAGGAGAAAGTAAGGCCATAAAACAACGCAACAGCCACAGTGTTTCACATTAATTACCTATACTGTGGAGGCTCGCCATAGTCTAATCTGCTGCCAGTTTCATAATGAATTTCATATTTTAAAGCTTCTCATAATAACATAAAAGGTGTCTAACGTTGTTTTTCGCCATTGCTTTGGCAAAGTATCTGTCAAATGAACTAAAAAGTGCGATATGGATTTGTAACCTTATCAAATCGCAAAAGACTGTGATTTAATTAAATAACTAGTTCCAGGTATAGCCCCATTCCAAAACTTTTCAACATTGATAATGATAAGAAGCACCAAATCAGCATATTAGAATGATTTCTGAAGGATCATGTGACACTGAAGACTGGAGTAATGATGCTGAAAATTCATCTTTGCATCACAAGAATTTTAAAATATATTAAAATAAAAAAGTACGGAGCCCTGCACATGACAAGCACTAATACGTTCCTTCAATTTGCTAACTCATGTGCATGATTTATATTGAGGGAACAATCTCTTTAAATTGTGCACATGATTTAGCAAATCGAGGGAACAAATTAGTAAATCGTGCACACGATTTAGCAAATCAAGGGAATGAAATAGTAAATTGTGCACGCGATTTAGCAAATCAAGGTAACGAAATAGTAAATCGTGCGCATGATTTAGCAAATCAAGGGAATGAAATAGTAAATTGTGCACGCGATTTAGTAAATCAAGGGAATTAAATAGTAAATTGCGCACGCGATTTAGCAAATTAAGGTAAGTAAATAGTAAATCGTGCTCACGATTTAGTAAATCAAGGGAATTAAATAGTAAATTGTGCACGCGATTTAGTAAATCAAGGTAACGGAATAGTAAATTGTGCATGCGATTTAGCAAATAAAGGTAACGAAATAGTAAATCGTGCTCACGATTTAGTAAATCAAGGGAATGAAATAGTAAATTGTGCACGCGATTTAGCAAATCAAGGTAATGAAATAGTAAATCGTGCGCACGATTTAGTAAATCAAGGGAATGAAATAGTAAATCGTGCTCACGATTTAGTAAATCAAGGGAATGAAATAGTAAATTGCGCACGCGATTTAGCAAATTAAGGTAAGGAAAACAGTAAATCGTGCTCACGATTTAGTAAATCAAGGGAATTAAATAGTAAATTGTGCACGCGATTTAGTAAATCAAGGTAACGGAATAGTAAATTGTGCATGCGATTTAGCAAATAAAGGTAACGAAATAGTAAATCGTGCTCACGATTTAGTAAATCAAGGGAATGAAATAGTAAATTGTGCACGCGATTTAGCAAATCAAGGTAATGAAATAGTAAATTGTGCGCACAATTTAGTAAATCAAGGGAATGAAATAGTAAATCGTGCTCACGATTTAGTAAATCAAGGGAATGAAATAGTAAATTGTGCACGCGATTTAGCAAATTAAGGTAAGGAAATAGTAAATCGTGCTCACGATTTAGTAAATCAAGGGAATGAAATAGTAAATTGCGCAAGCGATTTAGCAAATAAAGGTAACGAAAAAGTAAATCGTGCGCACGATTTAGTAAATCAAGGGAATGAAATAGAAAATTGCGCATGCGATTTAGCAAATCAAGGTAATGAAATAGTAAATCGTGCGCACGATTTAGTAAATCAAGGGAATGAAATAGTAAATTGCGCACGCGATTTAGCAAATCAAGGTAACTAAATAGTAAATCGTGCGCACGATTTAGTAAATCAAGGGAATGAAATAGTAAATAGTGCACGTGATGTGCACGCGATTTAGTAAATCAAGGGAATGAAATAGTAAATTGTGCACGCGATTTAGTAAATCAAGGTAACTAAATAGTAAATAGTGCGCACGATTTAGTAAATCAAGGGAACGAAATAGTAAATTGTGCACGCGATTTAGTAAATCAAGGGAATGAAATAGTAAATCGTGCTCACGATTTAGTAAATCAAGGGAATGAAATAGTAAATTGCGCAAGCGATTTAGCAAATAAAGGTAACGGAAAAGTAAATTGTGCGCACGATTTAGTAAATCAAGGGAATGAAATAGTAAATTGCGCATGTGATTTAGCAAATAAAGGTACAAAATAGTAAATCGTGCACACAATTTAGTAAATCAAGGGAACAAAATAGTAAATTGTACTCACAATTTACTTTTTTCCTGCATGTCGTGCGAGGCTCCGTAAAAAACAGCTCTTTTAAATTGAAATAATATTTCACAATATGACTGTTTTACTGTATCAAATGCAGCCTTTGTGAGTATAAGAGAATCAGTCCCTCATCACTCTCAAGCAACTTTTATTTTGGTATATATTTAAATATTCTGTAATACACTTCTAATATATCATCTTTTTATACTTCTATAATGAATTATACTTAATATTTCTAGATTCTCGTGTTGTTGCTTATTCGATTATGTCATTCTCAGTGCTTCATGAGAGGAGTAGTTAGTGTTTCCTCATGAAAATGTCTTTGTCTTTCTTTCTGGAAAAAATTAATGTGAAAAATACTTCAAAAACAATGCATATCATTTGCATCTACTCTAGAGGTTTCCTTTAAATAAAGCTCCTTTACTCCCAAATCAATGGCATTCAATGGGATTTAATATCGACCACAGAGTACACCGTTTGGTCATTCCCAGGTAAATTGATCTGTTTCTTCTGACCTTAAAGTCTGAGGGGACCGTTGTCTCTTTAATTGTGTTCTCTACACTTGCAAACATTGTTTCCTTCATCTAGAATCAACAAGGGGTTTAAACAATAGATCTCAAAGGGCATCTGCATCATGCTTATCTGCCTCCAAGCTAAAGGTCCCTTTTCAGTCTGCAATACATTTGAACAATGCAGGATGACTTAAAGTTCAATGCTAATAGATGGTCATAGAGGGGTGGGCAATATAAAGGATGCGCTTGTTGTTATTTGTCATTATACACTTTCACTGCCCTACCTCTTCCCCTCTCGGTTCATGATCATGCCATGTTATTCACATACACGATAAGTGACACATCCTACAGGACGTCTGTCCCTCTGGAAGGATGTGATGTCTAGTCATTGGAGGCATATGCCGCTTTTTCTCTCATTCTTCCTCTAATTAAGTTGTGTCCAGCTCATCAGAATTAAAAATTATTAAAAATAACACTATGTTTTTATGTCTGTTAGTTGCCCATTAAATTCATTTTGAGCTGTAATTATGTTCAATGTTTAAAATTAAAGCAATACCCAAAACACTACCGTTCAAAAGTTTGAGGGAAGGTTTTTGAATGTTCACCAAGGCTGCATTTATTTAATTAAAAATATAGTAAAAACAGTAATATTGTGAAATATTATTACAAAATTTAAAATAACTGTTTACTATGGAAGCTTGTTTCCACCACTAATTAAAAAAATGAAAAAGGTAATTGTGACTTTTTATCTCACAATTCTGACTTCTTTTCTCAGAATTGTGAGATTTAAACTCACAATTGAGGTCAGAATTGTCCGAAAAGTGAGAATTGCGTGTTATAAAATCAGAATTGAGAGATTTTTCTTGCAATTGCAAATTTTTATCATGCAATTCTGACTTTATATCTCACAATTCTGACTTTTTTCACAGAATTGCGAGATTTAAACACAATTGTGTTATAATGTCAGAATGTGAGATATAAACTCGCAATTCTGAGAAAAAAACGTCCTTTTCCCTCACAGTTTCACATAACATGCAATTGCAAGTTAATATCAAGCAATTCTGACTTTATAACTCGCAATTCTGACTTTATAACACAATTCTGACTTCATATCTCACAATTCTGACTTTAAAACCCGCAATTCTGACTTTATAACTCACAATTCTGACTTTACAACACACAATTCTGACTTTATATCACCCAATTCTGACTTTATAACACAATTCTGACTTCATATCTCACAATTCTGACTTTATATCACACAATTCTGACTTTAAAACCCGCAATTCTGACTTTATAACACAATTCTGACTTCATATCTCACAATTCTGACTTTATATCACACAATTCTGACTTTAAAACCCGCAATTCTGACTTTATAACACAATTCTGACTTTAAAACTCGCAATTCTGACTTTATAACTCGCAATTCTGACTTTATAACTCACAATTCTGACTTTATAACACAATTCTGACTTTGAAACTCGCAATTCTGACTTTACAACTCGCAATTCTGACTTTATAACACAATTCTGACTTTATATCTCACAATTCTGACTTTATATCACCCAATTCTGACTTTATATCACACAATTCTGACTTTATATCTCACAATTCTGACTTTAAAACCCGCAATTCTGACTTTATATCACCCAATTCTGACTTTATAACACAATTCTGACTTTATATCACACAATTCTGACTTTAAAACTCGCAATTCTGACTTTATAACACACAATTCTGACTTTAAAACTCGCAATTCTGACTTTAAAACTCGCAATTCTGACTTTAAAACCCGCAATTCTGACTTTATAACACAATTCTGACTTTAAAACTCGCAATTCTGACTTTATAACTCACAATTCTGACTTTATAACTCGCAATTCTGACTTTATAACACAATTCTGACTTTGAAACTCGCAATTCTGACTTTAAACACTGATAATTTAATAAGTTAAATGTAATCTTTAGCTAATCTTAAAATGACTATCTACTGTTCATACTGTATATTGTAGTGTAGTGTTGTCACGATACGGAACTTTCCAACTTCGACGGGATACCTTGAAAAATATCGAAATTCGATAGCATTTTCGATACCATGGGGAAAACTGTACCACCACACAGATAATTTATCTCAATTTCTTTTTAAATTTGGGTAATTAACCTCAATTTTATGAAGCGATGCGAGTGCTTTGCGCAAAAAACAACAACAAAAAACAATTTACCACTTTATTTACAAAATAATATTATCCAAAGCGTTCACACAACAATGCTGGCTCTCACGTGAACTCAAAACGCATGTGTTGTGCTCTCGTGAACACTCGTCAAAACGCGCATGCGCGTTGAGTTGGCGTGCAAGTTTGAACACAACATGCGCGTCGTGAAGCTCTCATGAATGCGCGTTGCAGATCAATATTTTCATAAATAAAGTGGTAAATTATGTTGTTGTTTTTTTTTTTTGCGTGAACAAAGTAGTTAATAAAATTGAAGTCACATGGAGTGCTTTAATAATGTCTGTCCTAACTTACTGGACCTTGAAAGTGATTGTTGGATCTCTATGGAGGGACAGAATGCTCTCAGATTTCATTAAAATATCTTTACTTGTGTTCCAAAGATGAACGAAGATCTTACAGATATGGAACAGCACAAGGGTGAGTAATTAACGACAGAATTTTCAGTTTTGGCTGAACTAACCCTTTAACAGCTTGTGGACTGATCCAATATACTGTTACACAATGTGCTTTCTCTCAACTAATTATGTTCCAAAACAGAATATTTACCCGAATACCTGGCAAGATGGGCATTGTGATAATTTTGTATGTATTTGACCATTTAAGCGCAATAACCCATGAAAAAGAGCTCAATTTGGTGCTCGTGAGCTGTTTGAGAGGTGGCTTCAAGAGAGTGCCACTTATATAGATCAGTAGTACACGCGCTTTTGGCATAAGCACGAAGCCTGTGGGACGAGTGAGAGAGAGGCGTCGGGAGCGTGTCAATTCACCGTCGGTGAGAAGAGAAAACAAGAACACGCAGCTAGTATCGGTGTAATGATACTGCAGAAAAGGAGTATTGGAACCGTTTCAGATATTTCAGTATTGATACATATCGAAATATCAATATTTTTGGCTACAATATTACAATGTTGTGATGCCTAAAAAAATGTTTTTAGTATTTTATTTTTAATATACTTTGACAAAATATTATAGAATTTTAATATCGGCTATTCATCGGTTAACTGCAATATAAAACTAATCATCGGCTTATAACTATTGGCCAGAATTTGAATATCAATGCATCGCTATTCTATATAAAATCATAATTCATAAGACAGTTAAATAAATATAATCTTAAGAAAATCTCAAAATGAATATACATTTTTCATAATGTGAATTATAAAGTTGTAATGCCTAAATCCACTCAAATTTAAAACAATTGAAACAGACAAAATATTATATTAAATCATCCATTTATCAGTTATTGGTCATAACACAAAAATAATTATCAACTTATCGTTACCGGCCAGAATTTTAACATCAAACATGGCATCCTCATTTTTTTTTTTTTTTTTTTTTACATAAAAATTATATCATGCCATTTCTTTCTAAATATAGCCCAGATGGAATCTGTGGACATTTTTCACATTTTCTGGACTAAAAACATTGGCTAGAACATTAACCCTCTGGAGTCTGAGGCTGATTTGGGGCCTGGAGAAGTTTTGACATGCCCTGACATTTGTGCTTTTTTCAGTTGTTCATAAACATATTAATGACACAAGTGTCATTACACTGTATTCAGCACAAACTAGGCTACCATAATATGTGAGGAACATGTGTGTACATGTTTGTGTTTTTGAAGGAATAACGTTTATGCGTGGTTACTGAAAAAACAAAAAACTTAAGTCACTGATATAAGGCCAATAAAAGTATATTAAATCTGTGTTCACAAGACTTTTGGGTATTGAAGGTTGTAGACTAGAGTTTTTGCTTCAAAATTATGTAAAAATTATGCTGACTACTCTTTCATTTATAACAATATACTGATTTAGTTTTTGTAAGACACTTTTTGCCAAGAAACACGGTATGCGAGGAGGCGTGAATCTCCATGAATAATGGCTCATTCTCACCTGTGAAGACAAAAGAATTGAATAGTAATGACCTGAAAAGACTTGCATATTAATGAGGCATTTCAGTCAGGTAGGCTGTGAAAAAAAACTTCTGTGATGTCTCAAGCTCATCATGGTATATGAAACATACAGAAACATTTTATTACAATATAAAATAATGGTTTTATATTATACTTTAAAATATAATGTATTTCTGTGATGCAAAGAGTCTGAATATAGGCTTTTAGTTTAAAAGTATGCACATTTGGAGAAATATAGGATTCTCATATGTTTATGTCAATTTTCTATACAGAGGAGTTATTTTTTATTTAATATTCATTGTTATCTCTATGAGCGCTGGTGTTTGCAATTCATACTGCAGCCGGAGGGCGCTCTGTGCATTTTAGTCCACAAATTCACCTAAGAAGAAGACGATATTCCATGAATGGTGTTTACCAATTCATACTACAGCCGGAGGGCGCTAAAGAAACAAAAACTCACTTAAAACTTATCATTAGAAGAAAACAAACAGGAATTTACTGAATGTCTTCCAGAGATCGCTAACCAAGGCTTTTTCATCCAGATAAACAATTTTCAAGGCAATAAATACACGATTGAGATGATGAATGCATGTGTTGTCTCTGAATTTGCCTGTGAATAGCGCTGGCTCCGTGGGTGTGGCCGCATTAGTGGGTAATGAGCTGAATCACGGACTTCTGACATGGCTCTCTTTTCATACAGATTACATAAACACAGAATGTTTGTTTTCGATTTGACTTGCACGATTTAAAACCTGACATTTCAACGTTTTGTTAGACATAAGTATGAATTTTTTGTGATTAGTATTCACTAAGTTACACTTCATTTTCTGAGAACTATCAGATTGGACTTCGTTCAGAGGGAGATGAGAGATCACGCATCATGTTAGTTTTCTTTATTTTACAAAAAGCACAACATTTTGTTTTTACTCTGAGTGTATACAAATAAAAGGAGATATTCTATAGTTTCAATTGATGTATTACTTATGTTTCTATGACAAAAAATGACGGAGTATTTTAAGTCTGTTTTGCTGCAATGTGAAAAAAAACCTGCAAAACGCGCCGGCGCGTTTTTAGACCTCAGAGTGTTAAACACAATCAAATCAAATCATACTTCATAAACACACAAGAGATGTATAGAAGTTTGTGAATGAGATCTGTGCACGCAGATTCCATGTGGGCCTAATACAACTATCCAGCACACAACAGTAGTGTGAAAGGTCTCTCACCTTGGTGCAGAGGGTCCTGTTGGTGCAGGTGTAGGTGTGAATGGATGTGCGAGTGCTGATGGTGGTGTGGCGTCACGTTGAACATCTGCAGCCGTGCAATGGGGTCGTTTGCTACAGAAGCCATCCTCTCAACATGTAGCCTCTCAGGGTAGGACATCTCAGGACGTAGCTGTGGCCCAGCCAGCGCCAGCCGTTCCCGCTCCAGTGGATTCAGGCCCGGGTGGAAGGAGGCAAACGGATGAGGGCCAGCCATGGGTGGGAGACCAATAGGCCCGTGCCGTGCAAAGTGCTCCATGGGGTTGGCGGAAGGATGCAGACTGTCCAATTCTGGAGGTTTGACCTCAAAGCCTGGCTTCATCCTCTCCATTCTCAGCTCCCTCTCTCGGATCTCCCTCTCCCGTATCTCTCGCTCCCGCAGCTCACGCTCACGCATGCCGGGGTCTGCGTTGTACAGACCGGGCATGTGGTAGGCCAGGAGTGGGTCTGTGGGGTTGAGTGAAACGAAGAAGGGATGGTTGCGGTTGGTGGGGGACATGACGTGGGGTCGAGCGTATTCGCTGAGCGTGCGCAGGGCAGGTGTGTCAGGGCCGATGTAAGGGGCACGGTGGCAATGGTGGTGGGTGGTGGATCAAAAGAGGTCCGCATATGAGCCGATCCCGCCATCGGGGGTTCACCCATGCGACCCTCATGGGAAGAACTGGAAGCTTTCTGTAAAGACAGAGCAGATATTTAGAAGCAAGAAATCAATAATGAACAATTTGTGCAGAAATTACCATATACAAATATAGTATCTAAAACATTAAACCAAAACTTACAGCAGCTCTCTCAGCCTCTTTCTCTCTCTCCGTTCCCGTTCTCTTTCTTTTTCTCGTTCCCTCTCCTTTTCTTTTTCTTCTCTTGCTTTCTGCTCTGCTTCTCTCTTGGCTTTCTCCAGCGCCTCCTCTCGCTTTTTTGCCAGTTTCGATGAGGCCAGTGGTGTGAAGTAGAAGTCTGTTCTGGCACATGTGTTGTAACCTCTGTCCAGATGCTTATAGAACCTGTTAAAAGGACGGATGAAAAGAATATGAATAATCTTTTAAAGTTACCACAGTCAGGGTCATTTTGCTGTGTGAAACCTTTCTCCATTCGTGACAGATATAAGCTGTTGAAGTGCAGAAATATTTCCACAGGCTGATTTTGCAGCCAGTTTAAAAGAAATGCAATCACTTTGTGACAAATAAATATCCTGTGGCATGTTCTATCGTTTATACTATACTAGAGCCACTCAATCTTTTTAATCGCCAGTGTCGTAATGAGCTGCTCTCTCTGTGCATTAGTGAGCTTATTGCTATTCACTGCAAGTAAGTGTAAGACAAGGCCACAGCAGCTCTACAAAGACACGCTCATGATCTGATGGAGGCTTTCATCGCTATGATGCAGTCATTAATCTGTGCCCAGTCCACGCTTGATGACTGCAGAGGAGCCGAAGCTGAGGCAGGTTTAGTTAGGACGCTACACTGATGGTACCATTTAATGTAACTTTTAAACCTTTTAACTTAACTTTTAAATTAAATAATATTTTATTACATTTTAATAAATGCAATAAAATATTTTATTTATATTAATAAAATGACAAATGATTATTGTTTTTTAATGATTTTTTTCATTTTATTATAACACAAATATTGATTAAAATACCATTTTAATAAAATAAAAAATATATTTGTATTATTTACTACACTTATTATTATTATTAAAACATGACAAGATATCCCATTCTAACAAATGTAATAAAATAGAATTTTATTTACTAAAATTATTGCTGTTTTTAATAATAATAATTTATTTATTTATTTATTTTTTTTAATATTATATTATAACATTAATTCATGTTTTTACTGTTGTTATTCTAAAGTCTCTACGTCCATCTGACGTTTTTCTTTAAAATTAGCATTTTAACAGGCTCCTATGTATAGGTTTCTACCCAAGTACCAGTACTTCTGATTGGGCTAAGGCACATTACCATATCAGACACTTAAAAACAATTCTATTGATGGAAAAGAAGAAGTTATGTACCGTGCAGACTGGCTGGCGTGACTGGGAGTGTTGACGATGGTGGGTGGAGGTGAAGGGCTCCTCTGTGGTGGTGGAGGACTCTCTGGCTCCTCTGCCTCATCCAGTGGCTCTTCTTTAATCTGTACAGGTGGCACAGTGGAGGGTCCCGGGCAAGGCGCACTGACCGTTGCAGGCAGGGGCATGGATATGGAGGAGGGTGGCTGCTGCAGCATAGCCATTGAGTTCGCCACAGAAGAAGGAACGGTAGACGGTGACAGGACGGGCGAGCTGCCTGGCATGAAAGAATGAGGAGGGAAGGGTGGCTGAGAAGGCGCCGAGTGTGAAGCAGAGGAAGAGGAAGGGAGCGGAGGAGCCGGCGGGGGTGCTTGACTTCCTGTCGCCGGAAGGTTTTGGGACTGGGTGAGTACTGGAGGTTGCACTGGTGGAGGCTGTAGCTGCTGGTTTTGAGACATGAGCTGAAGGGGCGGCGGATGGGCGGAGGGAGGGTGATGTGTGGATAGGGAGCTGAGGGGCTTCAAGGCGGGTGGCGGGGGCAGGTTGGAAGGCATCTGCGGGAATGGGGGGTGGCTGGGATGCTTGTGTGACTGAGGGTTTGGCATTTGTGGGATAGGGGTGGTAGGTGGAGGTTTGATGTGGGGCATAGGCAATGGTGCTGGTGGGAGAGGCTGCTCTCTGGGAGGCTGGCTGCCGCTCTGTGAGGAGGACTGCGACTGGGATGGAGGGGTGTGAGGTCGCTGTTGTTGAGACAGGGAGGCAGCTTGGGACTGGCCCGAGAGAGGTGAAGGGGGGACCTGAGACTGACCAATAGGGAAGGACTGAGCAGGTAAAGCATGAGGGTGAGGCATGTGTGATGGCCCCGCCTGCAGAGGGTGGCCCATGGGCGGCATTGGGCCGTGTAGTGGAGGCTGCAGGGACTGAGGGCCAGTCTGAGAAGCTGGAGGAGGCTGAGTCATGCCCTGCAGTGGGGAATGCGGTGAGGGCAGCCTCTGCGCCCCTGACTGGATGAGAGACAGCGGACCTGCTGGAGGTGTCTGCTGAGGAGGCATGGAGGTGGGGGGGATGGAGGGGGACGGTTGGGATGACAGCGAAGGCGTGCCTGAGGTGGGTGGTGTGGAGGCTGCCGCTGCGGAAGGAGGAGCCGTGGGTAAAGCCCCTGTCTGGCACTGGATGACCGGAGGGTGCTGACCCTGGAGGATCTGCTGCTGCGCCGAGGAGTCCGAGTCGCTCTCGTTGTCGCGTGGGCTGGGGATGCTGGGAGAAGAGCTGCGGTTGTCCTGGTCAATATCCTTGGGATCGCTGCTGCCCTCGTCATTCACACTGCGACCGTCCGAGCTCTCACCCTCTCCCTCTCCCTCACACTCTGAGGGCGAGTCCGGCCGAAGTTCCTGCGGGAGATGGAAGGAAGGAGGAAAGGTCAATAAACTTGGCCATACAGACGCTTACTGATGACGAATAATGGGTGCAGTCACTATCAAGAACAACCTTTGCATATCACAGTCATTGAGTTGTAATGTGAACTAATGACATTTAAAGGACATGAACTCACTCTAATGTGCAATCACATTGTTACTATAGGTAATGGCCAAAATAAATACAACCCTAAAATCTAGTGTCCTCACTGGACACTTGGTAAAATAGAGCTGCCATGAACCCTTCAGTGAACTTTCGTACAAGTTTATTAATGTCTTTTGGATTAATGGAGAACTCTTCTTCCAAGAAAACATCTAGTTGATCATTTTTCTCTCAAACACATCCCACATTTCCATGCTAACAATAATTTAGCCATATTATCACAGATCTTTAGCAGTACTCATCAAACTGCCATCTTTACTACAGCAGCATGAATTGTTATAAAGCACAGCTTAAAAGAAAAAAAGAAAAACTAAGATGTTTCTGTTTAGAGCTATACTTTCTATTCTTTCTGAGAGGTATACAAATTACTTTTCCTAAATAGGATGCTTGTTTACTAGAATTTCACTTACCTGCATTTTAGACTAGACTATAAAAATGTAATCATATAAATAACAAAAATATATACTTTTTCCACTCTTAAAGATGTTTCTAAAACTTCCTTTTCTACAGACTAAAAATGTAGAAACTACTAAATTCTGGTTAAAGCTAATCTTCATTTTCTCTTTGAGATGTATTGAGATGCTTGTTTAGTAGGAGTTCACTCACCTGCGTTTTAGATTTCTTGGCGCTTGCCCTCTCAGACTCCTCTGTGTCCGAGGCTCCTTTCTCTCTCTGACGTTTGGCACTCTTCATAGGCGATGGCGCCTCTTCCTTCGTCTTCTGTTTTGTCAAAATGAAAACATATTTCCTCTGAAAACAAATTCCTGTGATGCTCAGTGTGACTTTGATGCAAAAGTCTGTGCACATGGGTCGTACCTTGCTGGGTTTCTTCATCGAGTCAGTCTTGCTGTCAGTGCTGGAGGTGCTGGCTGCACTGGGTGAGGTGCGCCCGCTGGAGCGCAGATCCTCATTGGTTGGTGAGGCTCTGCCATCTGGACTGGCGGTTTGCTTCTTGCGGCCACTTCGTAGCGTTGACATCTGAACCAAACAACAAAATATTTGATGTGTGTTTTAGCCATGTGTTACATGTAGTTAAAATGGTGCTAAAAGGTAGCAAAGTTAGGCGTCTTACTGAGCCGCGGTTCCGTCGAGTCCTCATGCTATGCTTCCCACTGAGTCCATCGTCTTCCTCTTTGACAGGTTTGAACATAAACGGTGGCGGGTCTACAGGCTTCTCAATGGGAGGTAGTTCGCCGTACTTCTTAAAATGGATCCGGCAGTCGGTGCACAGCAGGATGTTCTCGCGACCCCCGTGGTGCCAGTCCTTGGAGGCTGTAAACACAAATTTAAGTTCAGCTGAGCTCTGCTTATTAAACATTACACTAACAGGAAGTGCTCTAAGGCTAGCCAAACACCTCATGGACATGCTAAGGTCAAAGTTGTTGTTTTCGTATCAGATGTGAATGCGATATGAATGCCAACTGCATCCAACAGGTCAGAGGATTTAATGAGGCAAAAAACAAATGAGTAACTGTCAGATTGGATCAAATTAGAAATGACACGCTCTGATGTCCGTCTGCCAGATGAAAGACAGGGCCGAGCACCAAACTGAGAGTAATTACAGGCCTGCAGAGGGGATTATTGAAGTCTTCTGAAGGGAGAACTCTTACAGAGTTTTCACCTGTCTCATGGTATCACTCTATTAGGTTAATACCTCCAACACTTCACCTTGGGAAGACTCATTGTTTGTTGTTTGTCACACTGTTGGTCACTTGGCAAATTAGAAAGAATTTGGACAAAATTATACAAGAGTTAGTGCCAGGCCTCTAATTTGATTGGACAAGCAGCATTCCTAGCACCAAACTTTATCTTAATGGCAAGAACGTAAAAATAAAATGACAAACGTCGAATAAACTTTGTGACAAGATAAATACTGTAAACAATAAATGCATAATAATGATATTTTTAAGTGTATAAATGTAAATGATTGAATAACTTCTTGTTTATTGAACTGTTGAAAGCAGTATTACACTCACAGTCATCCTGTTGGTCTGAATACCAGCATGGTGTGATATTGCTTAATTTAATTAAAATAAAATAAATGAATGTAGAAATATATAAAAAAAAAAAAAAAAAAATAAATATATAAATATATATATATATATATATATATATATATATATATATAATAATAATAATAATAATATATATATATATATATATATATATATATATATATATATATATATATATATATATATATATATATATATATATATATATATATATATATACAAATAAAATGTAGAAATATAAAAACATTCTGTTTCCATTCCAAAATGCAAGTTAATCATTAACTTGTTGAACTGCTGCATAAAGCAGCATCACACTTGCAGTCATGCTGTTGGTCTGAATATAAGATTATTATGATGTGCTATTACTTAATTTGATAAATTAAGCACTCACTGGTAGTGAAACAGTGGCGGCAGGCGTAGCCCTTCAGTTCCTGCTCGCTGTCTTCACTGTCAAAGTCATCTTCACTGGCTGAACTCAAGTCCACTAGAAAAGAGAAACATGCTGGTTAATAAAGATTTGAGACTGTAGTTGTCAAATGATGTTTAAGACAAAACGGAGGCCTGCAACACTTAATACACTATCAGTGGGTTTTTCAGGAGACAAGGATAGTACACATAATTAGAGCGATGCCTCCCTGTTCTGTCTCTTATCGGATATGAGATTTCAGCTGTTTACTTTGAAGAATCACAGAGGGGGATCTGTGCTATGAAAAGCCATATTAGTCCTGGGAGTTTTAGGGATGTCATGTTTAGCTGTGACAAGAGTCTGTTCTCTGTCTCTAGGGGGAAAAGAGGCAGATTGCACTTACAGAACTCGCTGGAAGGTGGGCGGGAAGGAGTGTTGACGGGGGTGGAGGCGGTGCGGGTCTTGATCCGGCGGAAGACGGGTTGTCTGCGGTGCCTGCGGTGGGCTCTGCAACTAGCAGCCTCTGGGGTCTTCTTCCAATAATAGTAAAAGGTGATCAGCTCCCCCTGTGAGACAGAAAACACAAAAACAAAATCACATGAGCCAGCTGATTTTAGACAGTCTCAGTGTATAAAATTGAACAAAGAAACTCTTCAACTACTATACAAAAATACTGTTGATCTGTTGGATATGAATATGGCTTGATAAGCAAATGAAAAGACATCAAATGTCAAACTGATAAGGCAGCTGCACTGAAAAACACCAGGAGTTGGTTGATGAAATTAGTTTAGTTTTGATAACAGATAGACAGGAAGGGAGAAGGTATAGAGTCCTAGACAAAGAATCCATGCCGGGTTTGCCAGCAGGCCGGCTTGTTGTGCTGTGGCCGTGTCTGTCCCAGGATTAGGCAGTGAAGCTCTCTGAATGCTGGGATATTAGGATCAGTACATTGGTGGCTGCCTGGGTGGCAGGCGTTTGAATGGAAACAAAGGAACATGTCAGGGAGAGCTTTGGCGCTACAAATAGGGAGTGAAATGGCTCCAAGCCCCTGCGCTAGAAGAGTCAATTGAACTTTAATCAAACATTCAGAGGGTGCGCTTGCCAGGGAGTAAGGCATATAAATCCCGAGCACAAAAGCCAGCCAGGAAATCAATACCCTACTGAAACATTAACACATGCAATCATGGATCAGAAGACGCTTTGCTGAGGCAGCCTAAGCAAATTAACTGTCGCTTTCCGGACACATTCAAAATAATACACATGCCCTGAAACCGTTGTCTAGTGGAAAAGCAATTAAGCATTTTTCCTGTGGTAGTTCCTCTTGTTTCTCTCTTGTACCTTTCAGTTTCTTTCTTTTGGCTGATTTTAGATATTCATTTCAAGACATTGCATTGGAGTGGCTTGCGTGTCAACGGCTGAGCTTTTAACATGCTTTAATGTGTTAATGTTGCAGGAATGAGTGAAGAGGACAGACATAGGGTCTGACAGGGTCTGTTAAACTCGGGCTGAATAGGGCTTGGGTGTCTTTAATGCGTATTGATTGCTTTCCCTCTTTGCTTCGGCTGTTCTTCTTGACATAAATTGGTCATTAAAATGCTGCTCTCCCCAACACATTAACAGCTTTACGGCAAACACTTCAAACTATTCTTGGCAGCAAGCGGAAAAACATGTACTTTGAATCCTATCAGACTATTCATAGGCTATTTTATTGCTTGAGTGAATTTTACTGAACCATATAGATTTGCTTCGGATGCATGCACTTGAGTATATGAATTACATTTACATAAATCTCACACACACACACACAAAAAAGCTGCAGTCTGATGGAAAGGCTATAAAACCGAGGCTGGCCTGCATGGGCAAACACACAAGTCTCATACTTGCATGTTCTTATGCTTTGACTGCCCCTTTTCCCATAAGTAATCACAGTACACCATAATTTCCTTTAAACCCTATCATTTCCCATTTAAAAAAAAAAGAAAAAAAAAGGCTTTGGCGTTTCAAATCAAAATCTCTAGTCTTTAAAACAATTGTGTAATCTGAATATGCCATTGGAAAGAAAATAAAAATGTGAAAAAAATGCAGAAATCACAGCTGAAGGACTGAAAAAAAGCACATTGAGCAGTAGAGGAAAGTTCACAAAACGTTTCCACATGCATCAGACTCAGAGTAGCTCATCTTTGAGCGACCCAATGGACACACGTATGAGGAATATCAATTATCACAATTACATCAATTACTTGCGGGTGGTATAAATGCTTGCCAAATGAGAAACACAAGGCTGACAAGCTCAACTTAAAAGTATCCCAGCCCAGCTTCTGTGGGTTATTTATCCAATATGATGAGTGGAACGTGCAATGGCGAAAGGCCCGGGCCCGCGTCTGAGCGCAAAAGGCTTTTTGGCGGGGTCGGTCAGGGCGCAGGTGCAGGCCAAAGGATGGCAGGCTTCCTGATGTGAAATTTAATTGAAATGTGCAGATCAAAACTGTTCAGCAGGACAGCGGGCTGGCTTTCTTCACAGCCTAATGACTGTTCGGCACCGCATCCCCCTCCCCTTCTTCATGGTTGCCCCTTGCTTTTTATTTTCCCTCCCTCTATTTGATGTGAGCTTTGAAGCATGAAACCTCAACTTAATGCTACAGAAGATAAAAAGAAAAGGTCATTTTAGCCCTCAACAATTTTGCCAGAGCACTTTATAGCTCTTAAACATCCTAGAGGAAGGCAGATGAAAAAAAAATTGCTCTGGTTCAGTGTAATAACACTGTGAAAGGAATTGCCGTGGTCATTCAAAAGTAATTTAGTCCATAGGCTATCAAGACAGGTGTCAAGGTTGGGAAAGAGCTGACAACCACAGGCGAAGATAACACAGCGACGTTTAATGCAATCTGCAGGAGCAATATGTAGAGGAGTGGGGGAACGAGGATGAAAAGAGTGATGAAATGTTTTGAGAGGATCATCTGTGATGATGACAAATTTCCTCGGGTGATAACTGTACGATGGAGAGCTATAGAAAAAACCCCTTTCAAGCTGGAGGAGAGGAGATGGAAGAGGAAATATGATTTGATTAGAAGCATGGAGGGGACGTGCCAAGTCACGGCTCTGGGTTTATCTCTCATCCCTCACCCATTTCAGCGCTGCCCATTCTTTCTGACAAGACGTTGCTGGTTTGTTCACCACACAGCAAAAAAAATTGCAATATTTCCCAAGGTGCTGCACAAAAATGTAGACGGGCAAAGAAGCTATTTAGTATTTCATATAGGGAGATGTCCTACTGAGAAGCATAATAAAAGATGACATCTGGGGGAGGAAATGTCTTCTGTGAGTTTCTGTTTGCAGTGGAGGTCTGTGAAGCTGGATGCACATAGTGAGTTAGTGTCAAGTGCTAAGACTGACAGCTTGAATAACAAAGCCAGGACTTGTGTGTCAAGGTAGGTTTGTTGGAAGCAAAAGTGAGATTTAACTCAGCTCTCTGTAGTGAGCATCAAAATGTCAATTTTAAGCATTTCCTTGTATTCTTTATACACCAAGGTACAAAACATTATGCCAAGGAAAAGTAAACCACCACTAATAAAAAAAATTAAAGAATTGTTCACCCAAAAAATAAAAAAAAATTCAGCCTTCATGTCATTCCACACCTGTGTAACAAAATATGTGAAACAAAAGATGATTTTGTTTTCGTACATTTGAAGTTAATGTGCACACTGTTTGGACCCCATGGACTTTCATTGTTTTGACAAAAATGGTTGAAACATTCTTCAAAATATCATACAAGATGAGATTAAATGATGCCAATTTTCATTTTTGGGTGAACTCTCTCATTAAGGGGTCTATAGCATTTTTAATATTATTTGTGGTAAAAATAGCATAAAATACATTCATTTTCCCGAATAGCCTGTCCCCCCCAGAGTCAGGATAAATGCGTAAAGCTATTTGTGTATGTGGAATTTCCTCCATTAGCCCTGAATCTCTAAGCAGAAGAGAAGAGTGTGTGCCAGGGAGCGAGAGATACTGACAACGTAAGCTTGGAATTATGAGACATTTCAGAATGCTTCCATCTGCAGAATTTTTCTGGAGGGTGGATTATCTGACAAGGAAGGGGCTTACCTCCTATCACGGCACAGAGAAATGCTTTTCCACTCTGATTTCACCTCGAGAAAGCCGCTGATGTGGGAGCATGCGTGCACAGACTGTAATTTCCAACAGATTACACTTCTTTTTCATTGCAGGGGACCATTCGGGAGAAACCGTAGCTGGACCTTCTGGTCATGTGTGTGTCTGTGTGTAGGATGGGTGTGAGGCCTAAACTCCTGTATTTATACACTCATCCACACTCAGGCCTGGACTTGAACAGATGGTTTCTGTTTTTCCTGGCAGATTTGTGACGAAGCCACAAAAGGCCCCTGCTTTGACAGTGAGCCAAACGGTTAAGGCTGTAGCTGACAAATACAGGGGAAGGAGAGCAGAAGAGAATGCAAGGGAGGGCAGCGAGGGGGGGTGGGGGTGAATGGAAGATAGCAACAGCATGAAGTAAACCTCAAGAGCATTTGCTTGGTTAAACAATGTTTTTGATACGAGAACATTTGGTCACTAGGTACAGACAGGCAATGTGCAGCTGTAAACATTAATTAGCTGAGTTGGCCCGTGTGCTTTCCGGTTCTTGCATGGAACCAACTGTGCCCATGTACATGCACGAGGGAGAGACATACAGAGGTAATGACAAATTCAAGCCTCTGTCACACAAAAAACAAAAATCTTTTGATTTGAAAGGTTGAAAGAAGTTTGACTCACTTACGGCACTGTACTTTTTAAATGCTAGATTAAAAATTAACTGCACTATAGCGCACACACACACACAGTCAAACCAAAAATTATTCAGACATTTTTTATATTTTATAAGTGGGTGCAGGACACTATAGTTCATTTATGTAAGTGAGGATAGCAAAATAAAGTAAACTGTGACATATTATACCCAAAAATTCTTCATACAGTAGACTACCAGTAAAATTGATAAAAAATTTGGAACCAAAAATTATTCAGACACTTTGACCTGACCATGTTTTGCTTAAGTGTTATCTGACATAATTAAGATTCATTTTTTCTGACACAGTTTATCTCTGAGATCTTGTCATATTTTGTTACCATTTTTTTTAAACTATAGTGAATAACTAATGAATGAAATGTTCAACATGTCTGAACAAATTTTGGTTTGATTGTGTGTGTATATTTATATTTATATAGACAAAATATCTGCATAATCTCACTAAAAAATATTTCAGTGTGTTTACAGTTACCACTAAGATTTCATTTGATAGCTTGGCATTTTTTTTAAATGCTTTGCCGCCACCATCAATTTTTGCTCCCACTCCAGGCACTCCATATTGACAGTCAAAATAAATGCCGTTGTTATACTGTCTGAGACGAACCCTGAAAAAAAAAAAAAAAAAAAAAAATTGCATTGAGAGGAGACGTCTATTACTGTAACCTTGCTCCAAAGTCAACAAAGCAATGTAGCACACTGCAAAAACAGTCTCCATTCAAACACGATTGCCCAACCTTGTGGTTAAATCAGGCAAATGCGAGAGAGAAAAATGTGCACTACAATGGCCTTGGCTGATAGAGCATGGTGTAAAAGGATGTTAAATAGACAGCGAATCCCTGCTGCGCTGCTGCTTTCTGTTGGAAAAGAAAGAATAAGCCGTGCGCTTGCAGGTCAACGAGGCACAAGCAGAGGAATCAGCAGTTGTGTTTCCCTGCTTTACGCGCTTTTTGCCAATGGAGGCAAAAGTACGCCACAGCAAGACTTTTTGATGGGGGTCGATCTCTTTAATCCAAAAGATCAAGTTGTACAGCCACAGCTTTGTTCAGAAAGCCAGACAGCAAACAACAGACAGGCTATGCATGCCCACTTTTCATACACACTAAACAGAAAGAATTATAATCTATTTGTATAGCCTATCAAGAGGAAGTTTAAACCATAAAAAATGGTTAAGTACACCAATATCAAAAACATTTCCATAAACATTTACCAAAACAAGCAGACAATTTTATCAGAACTGGACAGCTGCTGGCGATCGAGTTGACCGCCAGTTTTAGCCATTTTAATTAGTGCCCAACCCTGAATACCTCTAAATCACACAAGCGCCTCTCTAGGGCACTGGCTGCGGGGCTAACATCTTTGCAATGAATTCAATTTGACATTTATACAGATCGCACCAGGGCAAACATCTGCTACAAGGTTGTGCCGAGAACAGTTCTATCATCTTGGCCATCTTAGTTTGAAAATTACAGGGCCCGAGGGCCAGGGCTGCCTCCTTACACAATTGAATCTTCTGCAACGCCAGCAATGCAGCTGGATTACACCATGGCTGCTTTACGGTATGGCTATTTTTCCAAAATGATGGAAAATGTCCCCCATACATCTCATCCCACATTACAGAGTCTCTATTGTACAACCTAATGTTTTTTCTTCCTGCAGGTGCAATTTAATCAAGCTTTGGAGTGTTAGCAGTTAGTCTGCACCCTTCTAAAACAAGGGTCTACCTAGATTTAAAAAGCCTGGGGCAGATTTCCAAAAGGTTAAAGCACACAGACTGTTGTCACAAAGCACTGTAATCATGCCAAAGTTTTAGATTTACCAGGGACAGAGCAATTTGCCCTTTAATATGAGAAGCATATGGAAATTTTTAAAAAATAAAAAAATAAATTATTAATAAAAAATAAATTAAAAAAACAAAAATCAGATACAACAAAAAAAAATATATACAACACTTTTGGCATTTAAAATGCATTAATAATAATAAAAAATATGCAATAGTTTGTTTCTAATAAGATTTGAATTTGCAGCTTGAATTGTTTTTGCTGTGTTTAATGATTTCATTAGTAGGAAATAATTCAAAACGAATAGGTCTAAATCACAAAAACAAAAAAAAACAAAATATCAGAAGAGTACAAAAAATCTTTCTGGGACAGCACACTGGCAGAAACTGCAAAGCCGCGTTATCTGCGATCTGTAGACACATCATGCCGGGTTTGTTTGGGAACATTTCTTACACCAGAACACAAATTATTCCATGACGTTGTCTTTCAAGTGGAGGAAATGGTGGCAGCGAAAAGAGCAGAGACAGTAAGACGACACACCCACTTCCCTAACTTCCTCTTTTATTTGACTTCATATAAAAGCATTCCAAAGAGCTAGTCAGGCCTGGTGTGTTTGCACAGCAGTGGGTGCTTAGCCTTGGCACCGGCTCTTTATGAGAAACCCAGCTAATAAGTGCTGTGGGGGAAAATGGGGAGAGGCAGAAAAAGCTGCACTGTATCACCCTCCGCGGCCCTGGGCATTTAAAAACGCTACGGTCATATCAAATCCTGGACCAGATGACCTGGAAGAAATTCACAAGAAAGAGTCTTCACCAGAAAGGCTGGCATTTGAGGAGCTGGAAAGGTTTTCATCTTGGATGAATGAAGGAAGGAGTTTCAGAATATACTCAAAGTCACACAAGAAAGAGAGATATGGGAAAAGAAATGGGAACAAGGGAGAAGGACTGTAGAGAAAATAAATCAAGCTTTCCGCAGGGTATTGACTGGCACTTGCACATAGAGCTGGCTTTCAGCACAAAAGCGACTTCAATCTTAAGCAAAGTGGGGCTTTTTAGAGAACACTCGCTGTTCTTAGTGTATATTGAGCTAACCCCTCAACCCTGCCCTTGAGCAAGACTGTTGTGCTTCCATGTCTCCTTTTTCCATCATTCTCTCTTCTTGTCCTGGTTTTTAGAGGCTGGCTTGTTTATGTATGCATGTACGTAATGGATTAAATGGAAATGGAAATGTCTCCATTTGAATAGGGATTGATATTAAATCATTCTAAAATTAGAATTTTCAAATGTCCTGTCAGTGTTAACTGTAAACAACAACAACAACAAAAAAATATTTTTTTCAAATATTTTAGAGGCTACAAACAAAGTAAAAAACAAACTGCAAAACCATTATTTCTTCTGAATACTGCCAGTGATAAAAGAAAATAAAAAAAACTTAGAAACGTAGTATTCGGTCAATATTAAAATGATGAAACCAACATGTTAATTTGCTGGATTTAAACAAAAAGAAACTACAGGATTCTTAAAGCCCCACAAGTATTCTTTCCTTGTTGCGGGTAAACATAAAAATCAACGAGTAACAAATTTCAGCACAAAAGTACACCGCTCCACTCGCCAAACAGGTATTTGGGAGTGTACACACACTGAGTTAATGATTATTTACTCTGTTTCATCTGCAGGGTCATACAGTTCACTAATAATTAAAATGGGCTCATTTAAAATAAGAATTTATGTCCAGTGGAATACATGTTGTTGAGATTCAAACAAAACTATCAATGACTGTGGTACTTTAAGGGTGACAGGCCTTTACACAGCTTCCTTCTTGCTAGCAGGGATCTTCTTTATTGACTAATCATTGAGCCAAGTCAATACCCCATAAAGCATGCACTTGATAACCGACCTATTAGCCAGAGCTTGTGTTTCAGTCTATCTGACATGACACTGAGGCCAGTAAAGCTAACAGACGACCTGATAAAACATTGATAAAAACATGTTTGGTATGCAAAGCATACTGTACTTGTTAAAAAGGGTTCAACTTTTATCAACTGTAAACAACAAACAAAAATAAATTTATAAATTAAAATTAATAACATTTAAAATGTATTATATTTCAAATTTATTTACCGTACAAGTTAAGTGTAAACGCTCAATGAAAAAAACAAAAAAAAAACTAAACTATCTAAATATGTTCGTCAGCAAGCTCCTCATGTCATGTTGATAAAACAGAGGAATCCTAAACCTTAATAAATGTTAATGAAAACAAAACTTAAACTGCTACGAATACTGGTGAAATGCAAAGTAACATGCATTTAAAATTGAATCTGCCCAATGAATTAAAAAATGTGCAGTCTAAAAAAAAAAAAAAAAAAAACCTAATAAAAAAAAAAGTAAAATGACATATTTCTACATTTATTATTTGCAATATTACTTACACTGTGGACAAAAACAAGTTAAACAAATAACGCTTTGCACTTAATGTAAGTTTAGTTCTTTGAGCCATCAGTAATCAGGTGTGTAGCTGTACAGAGCTGTAACTAAATATTATATAAACAGTCATATTTCTGTTTTGACTAAACACGTCTCAGGGCCCCTGTTCAAGCACCTAACATGCTTACTGTTAAATCTAATATTCATGCACTCAAATTATGGCTTAAACTCATTTTCTTAACCTCACCGTTTTAGAAACCACTAAGACATAGCTTCGATTTCAAAACATGAGAAACCACAGTGAAAAGGAGTGAACTTGTTTTAGTGTCCAACGATGACTAATGTATTCAATTTGTCACAGGAAAAGAAGAAGAAGAAAAAAGAAAAAAAAGACTTACCGTCTCCTTGTTAGGGAGCAATTCTTTCCGAATCCTAAAAAAGTTCTTCCCGTACTGCCTTAAACCCTTTATGAATCGTTTCTGTTGGGGAAAGAAATGAGAAAAAGTGAAAATTAGATTTCCAAGCACCCGTAACAACTGACATAAAGCACTACACATACATTACATCGTGAACCGCAAGGGGAAGAAAACAATGTCGTGATCTTAATCTGAAAATCTCTGCTTGTGCTAGCACAGCTCTGTTACAGTGGAAAAAAATGAGGGGAAATGACAACAAAAGCAGGAATAGAAGCCGAGATTAAACCACAGCGGAGTAGCAACGCAATGGCAGCTCGTCAGAATCTTAGTGAAAGTTCGGCAAGGTGATATGCATACGAGGGTCGCACAGCACTGAAGTTCAAAGCTGAAACTGAACTTCAATAAGTTATGACGAATCACAACACACTTCTCTCTGATCTTACAATTTGCACGCTCACACTTCAAACAGCTGCCTGAGTCCTGCGCAAAGTACTAGAATTACAAACCCATTTGCTTACAGTTACTGCAAACAAACAGAACTTAAGCAAACTGTGTTCAAATAATCAGGTTTATGAATGTAAAAAAAAAAAAAAAATGACTGAAGGTTTAAACAAGCAAGTACAGTTATCAAATAAAACATTCACTTAATAAAACCATGAGAAAATAACTTTTACAACACGACAGAAGAGTACCTCCAAAAATAAAACGTGTTTACACAGACTGCTGTAATATAAAGGAGAATGTGTAGCTTGAATGCTTTTCTATTCCTTTAAGAGCCACAGACTGTGAGCCATAAAAAGCGGAGGCAGAAACATTCATAACCAGCGAAGCAGACAACCAGCAGATTTACTTTCTTGTTCCAGCGGCGAGCCCCGCTCCACAGTAATCTCAGTCAACGGTCCTCAACAAACAAACTGTTCGGAAAGCCTGTGAAAAGTCCACTCGGCACACGACCCAAATCTCTACGTCCACTCATAGGCAGTAAAAAAATTGAGGTGCAAATCCACAAAGTCTCCGAAGGTACGTCGTTTTTTTTTTACGAGCAAGAGATAGCTTGTCACTCTCTGCTCCTCCACTACAAAGGGGAAGGCTTTACATGTGATCTTTCTGCTAGAGAGCCTCTGGTCTGCGGCTGGCTGAAAAACCTGGAGCGGAGTCATTTGATGCATGGCGGATCGCAGCGGTTGTGTCACACATGCATGTTCCGAGAGCTCTTTTTAAGTGTGCGCACGCACGTACATCACCTCTATGTCTGCGCTTCTCATTACTCAAACTCCAACCCCCTCATGGTGGCTTTTACAAGGGAACCGTAATGTTTCACCAAGTACAAACTAGTGGGAGAAAGCTAAGGCAATGTTTGATTTAGACGTGGTTGAATGACACGAGTCAGCTGCAAAACCAGTCGTGGATTTCCTCCTACATTCTCAGACAACTTCTCAAATGCATACTAGTTATGTAACCATGAACTGTTTACACATGGCGTTTGAAAGAACAATCTGCGGTGAGGAAGGGAGGAAGTATTACTTGTTTCTCTTTAAGAGATTTATGCCTCCAAGCTCTGAAAAACTTACAATAAATTAGATGTTTGAGTACAATGAAATTTCCTAATCCTGCTAATTAAATCTATAAGCTTTTTAAACTAGATCTAACCCTGCAAAGGCCTCCATAATGGGTCGAGATACGCAAGCATTAGAAAAATATTTACCACAAATGGCACTTTTCATCTGCTATGGTAAAGAGGCGGATGATTAACCAGCAGGTGGTGCAATGTACAAAACGAGTGTGTGATGATCTTTAAATGCCCCTATGACTAAAGTACTAGTTATGAGTTAGAACATGTCAAACTCTCCAAGTACCAAGTTATTTTACTCAATGTTTTCAAGGGCTTAACACTGAAGCAAGCAAAATAACAAAAGCATCAGGGTGAGAAAATAAGAAGTTAACTGCTAAAAAAAGTTAAGGAGACAAATCTACTAAAGTTTAACTAGCTTTGTTTATACCCTGGTGACCCGTACCAGCATTTGGCACTGTGACCCAAGGCAACAACCACTTAACCAGAACAACTTTAATCTCACACTGATGAGTCTCATGTGTTAGTAAATCCCCAGCCTGGTGACTACAGGTCTAAGGTGTGAACATGTGCATTTTGTTGAACACATTAAGCGTTAAAGAGATCTGAACGTGCCTTCATTATCTGAGGTCCCGGATCCTGACCGGCAGGACAAAAATCAATTACACCTGCCAGAGCGGCACACGTTAGCGGCCTGATTATGTCACCTTAATTATGTTTCCACTACTGTAATATTTACAGTGCACTGCAGGCAGGCTTCTACGTGCGCGGTTGTCTCGTTCGCTGCATGTCGGCTCCACTTTAAGGCTCCATTTCAGCTGCCTGGGCTCGCTGCACTCGGAGCGCAACTAATAAATCATCCACCAATCTGCTCCCTGAATTGCTCTGCCTCTGCTACGATTGCTCCGGCCCACCGTTGCTAGGCAACAGGGCAGATAACGGGAGGGGCCAGAGAGCGAGGGGAGAGTGGAGGAGGGGTGAGAGGGGGAGGCGAGCGCTACCGAGTCACCAGCCGCCCGCTCTGCCGAAACAACAGGCTTCTTTCTGTCAAAAATTGTTCCAGTGCGCTGGCTCTGCTTTCTGCCTCTCTCTCTCTCTCTCTCTCTCTCTCTCTCTCTCTCTCTCACTCTCACTGCTCGACAGTGCTTTATTGTAAAAGAGAGAGGGGAGAAGGGAATACAGCTGAAAAGGCTATTGTGATGCGTGCGCACTTCCTGCCTAAATCATAATTGTTAAAAGCTGTAAAACTGGTTAAGAGCATTCAAGCATGTACAAACAGATGGTGTCAGAACACTCCATACAAAACACACTACGTGTGTCCAACACAAACACACACAGTCTGGCAATCTTCAAATACCAGGAATGCCTAACATTTAGCTCTATGGCACAAACACACGGGGGGGTCTTATGAAATCAGTGTGCTTGGCCTTTCGCTGAGGCTGACTCGCTATGGGCGAAGACGAATAACAGTATACAATTACAGTCGCAGATAGCACCACACACAAATATGACTTGACATGACAGCAATGATGATGGTGTTTTCACACACAAAGCGACCACAAAGAGAGATGAGAGCCAGCCCACATCCTGTCCATTTCAACCTTACATAACATCAAAACCACAATAGAAAAGAAGAGAGACATGGGGGAAAACTATGAAAGGTCCAGCCGTAGTACTAGTCCTATTAATATGAGCAGATGCCTGGAAATGCTTCTAAATCAGGCTGTCGCTGCCGCCACTTAAGCATTTGCTTAGCGCTTGAGTCTATAAATATGCATAGATTTAGCTTAACCGCAGCTTTTCTTGTGTACTGTGTAAAACCAAAGGTGACAGGAAATTCTCCAACACACCCTTCCTGCCTGCGCAAGTCTCATGGCAATAAAACGGTCTTTAAATCTGAGCACTATTGATTCCACTTTGCACACAACTAAAATAGTCCAAACAGGAAAATGTGTCCAACTATCTCAGTGGTTGTCAGTTTATATGTAATTTTACAGTATTATTTGAATTATAATATATAATAAATTGTATTTTTTAATTTTAATTAGAATATAATATGTTTGCATATAGTGCTTTACTGGATTTCGATCTGTGTTCAGTCTAAAAACACGCTGTCATGCAATTAATGTATTTTTTACTATTTTCATTATTTTTTTATTACAAAAAAATAGGTAGTTTACCATTTTCATTCAGTGTAACATTCAGTATATTTCAAAGCCGGATTTTAAGTAAATTTTTGTTCACTTCTGTATAATAATTTTTTGTACTGTGTTGTGTCACCATTTTATGTCCCATGTAAATTCTGGGTACTGAAGCAAAACCAGTTGAAAACCACTAAACCATGTAACCTTCCAAGTGGGTGGCCAGTTCCATATTCTGCAGAAAAAAAGTCATAATCTGCTGTACTTTGGGTATTCCTCCCTTCTACAAAGACCCACCTCCCTTTATTACTGTGCACTGAGATTAATATTAAAGAGTAGGTAGGTGTTCGTTTGGAGAAAATATGCAGGCTTCTTCGATCGCCACTGGGGGGCTACAATCTTGCCAGGTTGCCCACTACTGCACAGAGCACTCAACTATCTGGAGCTTGACGCTGTCATTCATCAACTTGTGACAAGCCTGAGATAATACACAGCAGGGCAGAGCAGCAGATAGCAGCCCTCACTATAGTCATATATCAGACACCCTGAAACAACACTCAGTGTCTTTTTTCTTTTTCTGTTTCAAAACACAGCGAGCTGAATTTATGGCCATCATATGCACATTCAAACTCACCCTCTCTTAAAGGGATAGTTTACTCAAATTAAAAATTATTTACTCACCCTCATGTCATTCCAAACCTTTATGACTTTCTTTTGGTCTTAGGAATGACTTGAGGGTGATCAAATTTTGACCGAATTTTTATTTTTGAACTATCTACCCTCTATGTTAGGTAAAAAAAAAACTACATTACCATTCAAAATTTTGCGGTCAGTAAGTTTTTTTTTAATGTTTTTGAATCTCTGTTGTCTCTAATATTTTAGTATCATGTTCACCAAGGCTGCATTATTTTCAGATAAACCATACAGTAAAAATAGCAATATTGGGAAATATTACAATTTAAAATATTTTATCATTTTAAAAGTTAATTTATGATGGCAAAGCTGAAATTCAAACTATTACTCTTCAGTGTCGCATGTTCCTTCAGAAATCATTCTAATATGCTGATCTGGAGAACAAGAAACATTTCTTATCAATGTTAGAAAAAGCTGTGCTGGTTAATATTTTTGTGGAAACCATGAATATAAAGTTTTTTGAGGTTTTTTTGCAAAAATTTAAGTCTTAACTGTAACTTTTGATCAATTTACTTCAGTTTATTCAAGTAGTTGAGCCCATCCTTAGAGGAAATATGACGAGGGACAAATATTTCTTACACTGCAGTACTAAAATGGCTTACAAGATTAAAGGGTGTTACATACGACATGCCATTTTAGAGCATTACCGCGGGATCTAAAAGAATTCTCCCGATAAACTGTGGCACGGGAAAAGAAATGAAATGGCACGCTCTTCCTCTCTGCGGCTGAAAGCGCTGCAGGCTAGTCGAGGAGAAGAGAAGCTCGGAGGGCCGGGTCGAGCGGCTGAGGGAAACGGGTGACAAGTGACCCTGAAGAGGGGATGATTCTGTCATTTCTGAGACAGTCACTGTCACTTTTATTCACATTTCAAAAAGGAGCGATGGAAAAAGAGCAGGAATAATGAGGCCATGGACCTGCAGGCAGAGAGAGAGGGAAAGCGCGGGATGATAAATAAATGAGGAGCAGCGGGGCTGGTGCGAGCGTCCAAGGTCAGGGGTACATTTACACCTGTCCCTCAAGGCTGCAGGGCTGCAAAAGCACAACTTGAAATCAGATCAGGGGGAGCGGTGTCCTTGACAGTGCAGTGGTGGCCTGGCTGGGTTACAGACTGGGAGGAGGGGGCAGCTGGCCTGCCCCAAACAGCCTCCTGCGGGGTGTGCGCACGCCACCAAGAAAAATACCAACAGTGGTGTAATCGAGGCCTGGGCTCATGCAGTATTTATTCAGCATCTCTATTATTCATCTCAGACAGACTGTTATACAGTTCGCTTCACACACGCTTCCCTGCGTACATTAAAAAACAGGCCCACACTCAGTTAAACATACCGATGTAAATCGATACACATAGCTAACTGATCTTTTTTAATGGGCTTGCTGGCACCATTAACATTGCCACTACTTTTAAAATTCAGCCTTGTAGCTTTTAGTGAATGTGTACATATGTACATATTAGTGCTGTCAATTGATTGAAACACAAACAAACTAATTAATCGCACATTTATTCTGCAGTTAATCATGGTTAAAAACATTGGAGTTTTTAATATTTTTATATTGTAATATCACAGTTACTCTCCAAATTATTGTAGAAACAACTTAAAGACAGTATATTTTAAATATTTGTTTAATGGCATCTTTTTATGAATGAAGGCCAGTATCACTGACACTAATACTGGTACTGATGCCTCTATGAATTTATTTTAAACAGTATACACTGTGTGCAGAATTATTAGGCAAGCTGGTTTTTTGATCATATTTTTTTTCCAAGCACATTTTACCAATTCCAATCCACATCAATCTTAATAACTACTATTAATATTGTTTTTAATCATTTATAAGTGATATATAATTGTTCATGAAGGCTGGAAATGAAAAATGCCTTATATTCAGGTGTGCAGAATTATTAGGCAGGTTTGCTTTTACAGGCAAAATGAGCCAAAAAAAGAGATTTAACTCAGACTTAAAAGTCAAAAATTATTAAATACTCACGAGAAGGACGCAATACTAATGCAATACTAGAAATTGCAAAGTTAAAGCATGACCAAGGGAAAGCAAAATGCTCATGGGGTCAGCGGGGTCATACAAAATCAGGTGGAAAAGAAAAGACACATGTTAACTGCAAAAGATTGAAGAATTAAGGTGAAGAATTAAGTGTGAAACCATCAGGAACCCTTTAGTCTCCAGCGCCACCATTTTCCAGAACTGCAGCCTACCTGGAGTCTCCAGAAGTGCAAGGTGTCAGGATCTCAGAGACTTAGGTTAGCTAAAGAATCCTAAAAAATGACCCGCTCTTAATAATAATCACAAGCTGAAATGTTGTGAAATACATGAAGACTGGGTTTTTATAGGCCTTATAGACAGACAGATTGAGAGTGACTCCTGAAGGACCAGCACCACATCCTCTTGTACCACTGTTTGAAGAATTTCTCTTCCAAAATCTGGCAGTAAGGTGTGGGAGTTCACTTTTAGTCCCTCTCTTATCCTGAAATGTCCGTCTTGCAGAGATGGACTAAAAATGATCTTCCAAAACTTACTGCCAGATTCTGGAAGATAAATTCTTCAAACAGTGGTAAAAGAGGATGTGGTGCTGGTCCTTCAGGAGTCACTCTCAATCTGTCTGTCTATAAGGCCTATAAAAACCCAGTCTTCATGTATTTTATAACACTTCAGCTTGTGATTCTTATTAAGAGCGGGTCATTTTTTAGGATTCTTTAGCTAACCTAACTAAGTCTCTGAGACACCTTGCACTTCTGGAGACTCCAGGTAGGTCGCAGTTCTGGAAAATGGTGGCGCTGGAGACTAAAAGGTTCCTGATGGTTTCACACTTAACTCTTCACCTTAATTCTTAACTCTTTTGCAGTTAACATGTGTCTTTTCTTTTCCACCTGTTTTTGTATGACCCCGCTGACCTAATGAGCATTTTGCTGTCCATTGGTCATGCTTTAACTTTGCAATTTCTAGTATTGCATTAGTATTGCGTCCTTCTCGTGAGTATTTAATAATTTTTGACTTTTCAGTCTAAGTTAAATCTCTTTTTTGGCTCATTTTGCCTGTAAAAGCAAACCTGCCTAATAATTCTGCACACCTGAATATAAGGCATTTTTCATTTCCAGCCTTCATGAACAATTATATATCACTTATAAATGATTAAAAACATTATTAATAGTAGTTATTAAGATTGATGTGGATTGAAATTGGTAAAATGTGTTTGGAAAAAAAATATGATCAGAAAGTTAGCTTGCCTAATAATTCTGCACACAGTGTAGGGTTAGTTAACCCAAAAATGAAAATTCTGTCATTAATTACCCACCCTCATCTCGTTACACACCCTTAAGACCTTCATTCATCTTCGGAACACAATGGTTCGGAGGTTCGGAGCATAAAAATCACGTCATTTCAGTAAACGAGGCTTCGTTACGTCATAAGTTTTTTCAAAATTTTAATAGTTCACATGACTTTGGCAGTTTGATACATGTTCCGAACCACTGATTCGAAACAAAACATTCGTAATGCTTCGAAGTAGTGTTTTGAAATCACCCATCACTAGATATTGTTGAATAAACTCGCCATTTTGGTTTTTTGGCGCACAAAAAGTATTCTTGTTGCTTCATAACATTAAGGTTGAACCACTGTAGTCACATGGACTATTTTAAATGTGTCTTCAGTAGCTTTCTGAGCATTTGAAAGTGTAAATTAACTTGCTGCCAATGGAGGCCTCAATGAGCCATCGAATTTTATCAAAAATAAATTTGTTGTCTGACTATCACCAGACCAAGCTCAATTTAAAATTGAACATTGGTCTGGGGAGTTTGTTACGTATTTCCTACTGCACAAGAGGCGTGATCAACGAGCATTATTCACGCAATTGGATAGTCCTTCAACCAATCAGATCAACGGGTGACGTACTTTTGCAGAGCGATGCGAAAACTTCAGACAGGTTTAGTTTGTATTGGTTTGTAGCATTGATCAGCGGTTTGCAGAAGCAGTAATGGCATCGAGCGATTTTTGCAGGTTGTGCAAAAAAACATGAAAGTGAAAGTGATATTTACTCCCAGTCGAGTGATTTGTTTGCTAAACTAAAGAAGTCATTTAGCATCGTTGAGAGGTTAAAAGGAATTGGATTGACGGTCGTGCGAGAGACGTCATCGTGTTATACCCGCCCAGAGCCATAGAAAGAGCTCTGTACCCGCCAATAGCGAGTAAGGTGGATAAGCCAGTCTGTGATTGGTTCCTGCAAAAGTGTAACAGATGCAGCAGAAATGAATGTACGGGTTTCCAGACTGAGTTGCCAGGCGAAATCAAATCGGCGGCAGATCAGGCTGGGTTTACCCAGTCTATTAAATTTGTGTTACGAAGATGAACGAAGGACATATGGGTTTGGAACGACATGAGGGTGAGTAATTAATGACAGAATTTTTATTTTTGGGTGAGCTAACCCTTTAAATATAGACATTCAACATTACAGAATAACTAAAAGCTATCAATTTCAACATTAGGCTTAAAAAAAATTACAAAAAAATTAAAGCGAAAACAATATTTACACAAACCCATTCTAATAAATGTCATATTTACCTGTGGCCTTCCTACCTGTCTAATGGTGCGTTCACACCAGACGCGAATGAAGCGTTAAGCGCGAGTGATTTACATGTTAAGTCAATGCAAAGATGCGAAAAGACATCCTGCGGCGAATGATGTGGCGCGAATTGAGCGTTTCGGGCGTTTGACTCGCGTAACGCGTGATTCGCGCGAAACGTGCAAGTTGAAAAATCTGAACTTTGGCGAAAATTCGCGCCGCGTTAACCAATCAGGAGCTTGCTCTAGTAGTGACGTGACGTAGCGAGCTGAGGCAGAAATCCGAAACAACATGGAGGACAAAATCATCGTCGCTGTACATCTTCATACTTTTATAGAAACAGGAATAAAAAGGATCGTGTTTGAAAGAAAGTGAGTGAGGAGGTTGGACAATCTGATAAGTTGTAAAAAACAGTCTTTACTCAATTTGAGCTATATAAATATACATATTGAGACTACAAGCTAGCTAAAACCGACCAATTGAGCTTATTTGCTGTAATTTACAACTATTTCTCTGCTGACAAGTTGTGTTTATTCAGAGGAAGTGTGCAGAAAGAAGTGGAAGAGTCTGGGACACATAAAGGAGTGGGAGAGCCCCTCTCATGACGCAAATTCGCGTCAACTACGTACGAATAGCGCGATTTATTCGTGCAAGTAGCGTCTGGTGTAAACACAGCATTACAGGTAGGAAATATACAGAAATTAAGTTATTAAACACTTTACAGTCTTCACTGCATAAATTATAAATTAAATATAGATTAATCCTTATTAAAGCTAAAACTTTGTTACCCTTGTTCTTTGATCAACATTAATGACAGACATCACAACAACTGGTTTATTAGGCTGCTGTGACTTTAAGAGCTGCTGCTGCCGAACATGACGCGGATCTGACGCGCATCTCATTTTTTCACAAATCTTTAAGTTCATTTAAGATGTTATTTAACTCATTTAAGACTGCTCCCATGAGGATACTCGACAAAACGGGCATTTTGGCATAATTCTCTATTATTGTTTGTTCAAGTGTGAAAGAGAACTCGATACTGGTGCGCGTGCGTCTTTCTATGCGCACAAGCCGTGTGTCACACAGACATGACATTCACAGACAGCGCGTTCTTGTTTGTCTTGTGGCGCTTAAAATATTTATAAGCATTTCCGTGAATAAGGGCGTGATCATATGTAACGCTAGCCAAATAACCTAGTAAACATTTAGGACACTTTTTGAACATTTGTATTGCGTAAAGTACATTTAAAAGAAATCTAGTTTATTTGATGACTATGAATGGAGTGAGTTTGAATGCAAGTATGCATGGAGTTTTGGCACTGGGTGCAGACCATGAAAATGTTATTAGGTCTTTTATTTATATAAATAAAAGGTTTACCCTGGGCTTCTACACTAGATGCCCGTGTTTAAAGGTAAAAGTATAATTGCTTTTCAGGCTGTTATCAAAACCTCAAATCTCTTTCTACCTTTGTTTTCCTTATACTATAAAGTTTAAAGCACAAATTGCTTTCAGGTACTCGGATCAAATTTAAGTCTCTAACACAAGCTGACCAAGACTTTGTTTCCCCCTCCTTTGCTTCTCCCTCACAGGGAAGATTTATTCCACAGGCCATAAACAGGATGCAGCTGCCCTGTTCTGCTGGAGGAGCTGGAATCCTGAGTGCTTTTCAGCGGACGACAAAGAGCCAGCAATGCAGCGAAATCCGGCCTTCCCTCTTCACATAATGAAGAAAGTTAACTCATTCACTCACCACTTCATCCTCTGACCAGCACTTCTCAATCAGCTTGGGCACTGGTTTCTTCACCAACCGCTGCAGGGCTTTCCCGGCATCATAGCTGCTCTCATGAAGCTGTGTGTGTAAATTCACATTAAATATTAGCCGTTTTGGAAATGTATCTTTACAAACTACTCTTTTTAAACTACAGTTAAGTTACTTTTTTGAAATGGTACACTACCACTTACTCATAAAAATCAGATAATTATATTTAAGCATTACATTACCTAACCAACAATATAATTTAATAATCTGAATGAATCTCAGCTAAAGTGACCATATTAAACTTACAATAATGTTTATGAAGTATAAGTGTTATTACAAAATGCTAATAAAACTTTTACCACAACAAAAGCAAACACCACAATTTAAACCCTAATGAGTGTAAAAAAAAAAAAAAAACTAAACTAAATACAACTACAAAACAATTAACCTTAACTTAAAGTGAAAATACTAAAGTAATAAATTGAGAAAAAACACAAATGTAACTTTCACTAAATACACAAAACTAGAACAACCTAATTTAAATCTAATGTGCATTGAACACTAATTTAACCTTAAGTTGAGTCAAAAATTCTAAAATGTAATAAAACATACTAATTTAACTATTGTCAAACAGCAGAATTTAATTAACCATTCCACAACATACAAAAAAAAAAAAAAGAAAAGTGTCATGAAGAACAGCAATGCTACTTTTACAAGACAAAAAAAAATGGCTTGTTACTGGCCATTTTTGAAAACAGCTAATCACACTATTAAAAAAAAAAAAAAAACAACAGCAAAAAAACAGTTAAGTTAGTAGTGTTGCAACTTTTAGTTAGTTACCCCGCAGTTCATTACAGTGTGGGGTAACTGACATATCTGATTGCAATCGACTCATTTTTCCCAGTGTAAGGACAGCCTAAACACTGTAACAGTGATTGGCTCTCTATAAAAGTGTCAGATAGGGTGAGTTTGGACAGCTGGACTGGAAATCTGAAAGCCATTAAGTATTGAGCAGGCAGATGAGCGTGAACTCAAATAACCTAAAATATACTGCCAGAAAAGCAGCCACGCATGCCTAAAGGATGATGACGCCGAAAAACACTGCAATATGACTCAGAACGTCCAGACAAGCTGCTTATTATACTAGCCGTTAACAATGGAGCATTTTGTCACAAACTGATGTCACTCACTATTTAAAGGCTTAAAGTTCGTGCTACGTGCTAAATCTTTTTTCCTGCACCTCCACTGGTTCAAAACACACAATTCGACATCAGCGATCGTTACTAATATGGCTAAAACAAAGCAGCTTGTCAAAGGCAAGCAGATACCTGACTGAGGCACGACACGGTTCACGCTGAAAGCACATTGGAATTGCAGATGAGTGGAAAAAGGTCAGGAAACAGTGAACCCCAGCTCACATTAATTCTCAGCTTATCCACTTCTCAGTCAAAATGGAAATGTCATGTTTATTGCATTTCAGGGTTATTTGTCGAATGCTTTTTTTAAGGATAGCAGATACAAACAGCGGAATGGGTTGGATAACGGCTCACAGGTTGTCCGACATGGGCGGCATTAGCATAACACGCTATAAGTTCTGTACTTGATCGGGTAACTAACTTGACCGTGTGGGGGGTGATAAATTTGGCTTTACAAAAAGCTCAGCTGTCAGCGACCACTGTGCATTAATGAAGCCATGAATTACACCCCTCTTGTTCAGACATCTTACAATCGCAGACATCACTGAGGAGCTCTTCAACGCCAATTTACTAGCGTGTTTTGATGGCCCCTGGTGCCTGTGTCTTTCCCGAGGCGAGGCTGTGTTCAGAGAGTGGCAGCCTGTGGTGCACCGCTGAGAAGGTGAACAAATGTGAGCGAAAACGCTGAGGGATTTTTCTTCATCTTTTGACAATTAGGCATGAAGCCTGCTAGGGACATCTTACTTCACTATGTCTCTCTGGTGCTGGGCGCTTAATTGGCCAAGACAAATTGGGTTTTAGCTGCTGTACTGCTTAAGTAGTGGGAACTTAGATGCACAGAAGAGTCTACTGTATAAAGATGGCATATACAGGCAGATATGTCACACTTAAGTTAGTTTGAAGGTCAGAAATATCTGTCTAGACCATACACCAAACGATCAATTAATGAAACTGGCAAGTAAATCTAGCCACAAATCCCATGTAATTATCTCTTTCAGACATAGGGTTATTAAAACTATTTCCTCATGAGCCTGAATGATTAGTTATATAGAAATTGGCTCTTCCTGAAACGTGTGGTCTGTTAAACCACTCCTCTGCCTGGACCTTTTTTTTGGTTTTGACATTATGACATTTTATGGTTTTCTTAACTGAGTAATGTGACTGGCTTAGTTCCTCTTTGTGTTTAGTCTAAATTGCTCCACAGTAAAATAACAATAAATACTAGTAATGGCATAACAAAAATGCACTCGGACTGAATCACCACTTATAAAGCAGAAGATCAGAGCCGTGCCTGAAAACGAACTCCGTTCAGCAGCAACATTTTATTGTGAGGAAAACAAGTCAACTGATACTGATAAGTCTAATAAATCTACATTCTGATGAATATACAAGGCTGTTTATTTGCATCTCATATTTGGTCCTTAAAAAAGTGACCAAATGACAAAAATAATGACTGAATAGGTCAACATGCTTTTACCATGGACCAAATAAAGTACATATTTTAAGTGTAAACACTGCCACACGATTTTAATAAATTCAATTATGACTGCTAAAAGCAATTACCCATGCAAGAGACAATTATTTCTTAGTAGTAGTATTAAAAACACATTTTTGTTTACAGTTTAAACCTTAAAGTATTATTTAATAATAAGAATTATTATTAATAAAATGTTTAAACAGCAAGCAAAACCATAGCCCCCCCTCCGAAAAAAAAAATAAAAAAAATAAAAATGAGGTAACACTTTATTTTACAGTGTCATTGTTACACGTTACATGTATTTACTGTAGATATAACAAGGAATTATGCATTTAATCCTAAACAAAACCCTCATCCTAACCCTAGACCTAAGGTAAATACATGCAGTTAATTATTATTACTCAGTACCTGAATGCATAATTACACGAATACTGACACCTTAAAATAAAATGTAACCAAATATAATATTATTATTATAAAAACAGCAAAACCATAATTTTTAAATTTTAATTTCTCATACAATAACCTAATACATTATGTGAAAATCGTTATTACATTGGAAAATCTTTATTACATTGAGTTCAAGATTTTATTGCATTATGACAAATTATTACATTATAAACATTTATTACATTAATAATGTAATACCTATTACATTATGTGCAGTTATTACATTATGAGTTGCTACACACCTTCTTAAAACATATCATTAACCCTCCAGGTGCACTGATTTTCCCTGATTTGCCATTTTCAGTTTTGTGTTCCTCAATGCTAATTTTAATGTTAGCTAAAAGAACACCTGTCATCTTAAATCTGGAGTAAGGGTCAGTTACATTGTGAACAGTGTGTGTCAACTTACAGTGTTTAATGCGTTAAGTGTAGTGTCGTCTCGTGAGGCGGCGAGACAGCCGTCCTCTGTTGACCCCCCATCACACATGCCTGCAAATGCTGCCATACTCCTGACAACCAGAGAGAGGGAATATTGATGAAGTTCAAGCTAACAACAAAACATTGTACAACATGACTGAAATGGTAGGTTGGTTACCAGGTAGTGCTTACCTGGCTGCCCGCAGGTACATGAGCAGGTCACAGTCATTGACCCCAGGCATCCAGACCAGCTCTTCATTCTCTGTCACTGTCTGACCTCCAGGAGAGGGAAAGGGCTGGAGCTCTGGCAGCTTGGCCTAATTTGGCAAAGCGCAGAGGGGACAGACAGCTGCGGTCACAACACAAATAGCACTAGCGATGAGTGCTAAATATCAATTTTCAAAATCATTAAATCTCCGCATGCATCAAGCTGATGGAGGGTTGTTAACAATCACAGGGGATTAAAAGACCTCACTTGAATCAAAGAGGCAACTAAACATTCAGCTTCCCCTTGTGTGTATAAATATTATGTTTAAATTTGACTTTTTCGTTTTAGGTGGTTACCAGGGTGCTGCTATGCAGTTTCTAAGAGTGGTTTTTAGTTTGTTAAAAGGAGGTCACGGAAGGCCTAATGCCAAAATATGAGCAAGCATAACTAATAGATATACACTACCATTTTGTTTGGGGTCGGTAAGATTTCTTTTTTAATGTTTTTGAAAGAAGGCTGCATTTATTCAATTAAAAATACAGCAAAAATGTAATATTGTCATATTACCAATTTAAATGAACTATTCTATGTAGTGTCACATGATCCTTCAGACATTCTAATATGCTGATTATCATCAATAGCATCCTTTAATGCATCCTTTACTTTTTTTTAAAAAAAAGTTACTGTCCCCAAACTTTTAAACGCTAGTGTATATTCACACACACAAAAAACATGGAGATGGCTTAAAATAGCGTTAGCATATTTTTACCCATGTTTCTTGAACAGTGTATCCTGAAATACTAAATTTCCTGATAATTTACTTACCCCTTTGTCATCCAAGATGTTTGTGTCTTTCTTTCTTCAGTTGAAAAGAAAGGTCACGCGTGACCTTTCCAACGTGATTACGTAATGCGTGACGAATCGCAGAACAGTGCAAGATGAGCATTTGTGGTTAAAAAGTATATACATTTTTATTTTATTTTATTTTTTAGAAAATGGCCGATCGTTTCGCTTGACAAGACCCTTATTCCTCGGCTGGGATTGTGTACAGCCCTTTGAAGCTGCACTGAAACTGCAATTTGTATCTTTAACCAGTTGTACCCCAGTGAAGTCACTATATGGATAAAAGTCCTGGAATGTTTTCCTCATAAACCTTTAATTTCTTTTCAACTAAAGACAGACAGACAGACAAACATCTTGGATGACATGTGGGTAAGTAAATTATCAGAAAATGTTCATTCTGAAGTGAACTAATCCTTTAAGCAGAATGTAGCCAGAGTTAAATACAAAAATCATGCGCTCAAATAAATCTTAATAGCAAACCTCAAAAGTCATTTCCTAACATATAACTAACATTCAGTTCGAAAGTCTTACAGATCCGTCCCGGGTTGGATCAATATCATGGTGCGCTAGCCTTTAATGGCCAGCCCTAGAGAGCTTTATTACCGCAAACTTCATCTAAAGTCATTTGAAGTAACCCTGGGCAGAGGTCCTGACACTGGTTTCACTCCACATGATAACTCGAACGGATCTCTGGGAGAATATACACTATAAAACATCTGACATTAATTGCTGGTGGTGCTCTGTCTTTTTCATCGTGTGCCATCTTCTTTAGCGATCTTCCTTTTGGCTTTTCAATTTCAGACCGCTGTGACCATTCCTAATTCCCATAAAACACTGCTGAATGTGTCTAATAAATCCCACACCCTCCGAGCAGCCAATTTCCAAAAACACTATTCCATATGGGCGCTGCGCTGCATGAAAAATCCATTAAGCATCTTCTTGAATGCGCTATGAGGACACGTCCACGTTAAGTATGCAGGTGACAGAAGACCAGCAGTAATATCTAAGCAGTCCTTGCGCTTGTCAATCAAGCCACTGCTTAATATGAGCTTCGGATATGTCTGTTCCATTCACACCACAAGCAATGTCAGGGAAGACAAGGTTTCAGATAACATCCTCAGCATTTGTAAAGAAACATACCTGGTGACTAGGACCGACTCGAATCTCCCCTTGTGTACTGTTTAATCGCCTGAGAGAAAGAAGAGAGAGAGAAAGAAAAATTAATTGGTTGTGAGGTTTATGAAATGTCATACAATGTGTTTGACTATTTTCTTAGTATTTAAGTGTCAGACAGTGTAGCAAATGTGTCTCAAGTTAAAGGGATAGTTCACCCAAAAATTAAAATTCTGTCATCATTTACTCAGCCACAAGTTGTTCTAAACCTGTATGAGTTTATTTCTTCTGCTGAACACAGAAGAAGATATTTTAAAGAATGTAGGTAACCAAAACAGTTGTTGGTCCCCATTGACTTCCATAGTATGGGAAAAAAAATACTATGGAAGTCAATGGGGACCAGAAACTGTTTGGTTACCTACATTCTTTAAAATATCTTCTTTTGTGCTCAGCTGAACAAAGAACTTTGTACATGTACAGAAATCTTGAGGGTGAGTAAAAGATGACGAAATTTCATTTTTGGGTGAACTATCCCTTTAAGTATTGTGCTTCATACAATGGAGATTGACATCCCTTAGTTAGTACTCAAATTGTATTAGCATTAAAAGCTCAGATTGTTAACCTTCAGGCTATAACAGCCTTTTAGCAGCTTTATTTACAGGTTTTTACCTCTCCGAAAACATTTTCAATGCCCTGATGGTGCTTTTAGGGAATTATATGGCTTTGGCAGCACAATAAAATAATCACATTAACGCAAGATTCACATTAATGCACAATAGAGCCTAAGAGGAAATGGTGTGGATTTAAATCTATACCACGAACAAAGGCACAAAAGGTGGCGAACAGCGCAGTTGACGTTTCTCATTGTTTTTGTGGAGGTACACTACAAAAGCCCCCAAAAGACCAGATGATAAGCAGGGGGAGAGGAGCCCTGAAATGGCTGCTGTTACAAACCCATGGCAGTAACCATGGCAACTACAATTTAATAATAGTGTTCCGATCTCCAGCTGCAGTGGATTAAAGAAAATGACAAGATGTTCCTTTTGAAAAGCCTTCCCCGCTCTGTTGCCACGGCAACAGCACTGATTTTCATATAGCCAGGCACAGAGCGGGGCCCAGAAACTGTCACTATGATTTGCGTCCAATGTAGCTCTCACTCCACCGCCGGGCTGGCTGCCCGAACCTGGCTGCAAAGTGAGGAGAGAGGTTAGGGCCTCAAATCATATCCCCCTTCATCTGGGCACATTTCATAAACAACCCCTCTCTCTCCCTCCAGCATGATCCACTAAAAACACAAGCTCTGTCAATGGAGGAAATTCCACACTGAAGCAAATATGGCAGACAGATGAAGAAAAAGCAGACAGGCCGGCATTAAAAGCTATTCAGCATTGAGCTGTTTAAAGTTTTAAAGGTCTGATTCTAACGCTCACGACTCCTATAATGAAAGACAAATCCACATGAAATAAATTGCCAGGCAAGCATTAATGCGCTCTTGTCTGAAACTGAATCTGCTGTGAGATGATGGCGATAGCGGAGGGGAGAAATCACTCGGCCGGGTTCCTGAACATTCTGCAGGCTCTGCATTTTTGGAGGGACTGAATTAGGCAGCAAAGCACACAAGAGCTGAAGACAGTCATCTGAGGGCCGCCAAGCTACAGTTACATCGCATACAGCATGTATAGCAAAGAAATCTCTCCAAAATGTGTCACGAAAATATGAAGAATTGGCAGACAACTAAAAAAATATTGATTTTTTTTAATAGAATTAATACATATGAATGACTAAAATGTTACAAAATATAGGCTAAATACAAGAAGATGTATTTAGATGAATATTACAGTAAATGTAAACCTAATATACTTCAACATGTAAAACATTTATAAACAATAATATTTTAAAATATATATTTTCCTCTATATGGCAAGGTTTGTCAAAAATTAAAAACTTGTTGAATTAAGTTTTTGAATCCCAGAACTTCAAAAGGATATAATTATATGCATTTAAAATTTTTAAATTTGCATTAACATTTATACATTTGGCAGACATTTTAACACTTTACATTCTATGGGAAACAATCTTATGACCTTGGCGTTGCTAGCACCATGTTCTACTGTTTGAGCTACAGAAATGTTTTCATATGAATAATATATAATGTACATAATTGATATTGATATTTTCCTCTATATATACACACACTCCACAAAATGTTTCATTAGTTTACTATTAGCACAGGCAAATATTAACTTCGATTCATGATTAATAAATACAGAATCAGAATTTTAATGAGCCACGTCCTTTTAACAGGTGTAACTACGACTCCTGGGCAAGCCTGACATGTCAAGTATAAACTTATACACCATGTAACAAACAATTTCGTAAATTACTTTTTCACTTAATAGGAATTGTGTTCAAGAACTGAAAAATCTCTTTGTCCAGATGCTGAAGTAAAGAGTTAATCTGAAGCGACAAACTAAAATTCAAACATTTAGTTCAATAAGACTCTGACTCAAAAAGTAAAACAGCAACATGTGTGAACACTTATGCAGCGACGCTTCCTGGCTTGACATCCTTTGAATCAAAAGGTCAGAAAATTGCACTGGATGGGCAAATGAAAAATACCAGCATGATATTCCTCAGTCACATGCTTTAAACAGTTTAAGATCACAAATAATGCCATATATGTGTGTCTATGCTTACAAAACTCATACCAATATAAACATTTTACATGCATACTTTTTGTGGTACCATAACAGAATAGTGCTAGATTTGCAAGCATGCTTGTTTCAAACCTCATATCAAAGCATATTAACTTGGATATAATAAACATTTTATAAACTCATGTTTATAAAACTCCCAAATACACTTCTTATACACTAGATCTGCTTTAATTACAACAGTATCTCTGGCACATGAAGCGCTGTCAACACAAGCACAACATCCTGCATATTTTGACTCGACCACGCGCAGAGCAATCAAGCCTGGCCCCGCCCCCTCCATCAATATCCTCCAATCACCGCACGACTCAGAGACGCTCATAACACACTGAATAAATACAGCGAGAGCCTCAACTTTATTTACACACCGACTAAAGCCTTCAAAACAATGGAGGCTTTGCATTATACATCTGAAACTCTATCCCTCGCCATGTCATTCCGACTGCTGACACAATATAGCGTACTGCGCAGTCATAATACGACCTCTGTCATATTCATATGTCTAAAACAAATTGAAGTTAAATCTCTTACGTCGGATATTTCGCACCGGCGTGCGTGCAAAACCGCTTTATTTGTCCCGTCCAAAGCACTAATGATGAAAGCACACAGCATTGACATTAGCACAGACGGCTAATGCTACTGACAGCAACATATAAACAATCGGACAGCACTGTCAAACCCGATTTTCAAGCACGGACAGCTGTTTTCAAGACAAACACGTATATAGCATTACAACAGGCGCGCGAGGCGGTACGTTCAGTATGACGCACGCCGATATCTTAACAGGTGAAGACGAGCATGCTAACGTACCTGCGCGGACTGAACAGGTCGTCCATGTCGGAGCCAGAGCTGCTGTTTTATTTGACAGAGTGAGGAATAAAGTGTCCTCTCGCACCTATTTGTGTAGGTACTCAAAATGGAGGCTCACGCATTCAGTCAGCTTTTACACTGAGCTTGTGCCGTGACCGACAGACAGCACTGAGCATGTGCCGCGACCTCACACACACACACGCAGAGAAATCACAGCCCATCTCTCCTGCTCACACACACCATGCTGCTGCTGCATACCAAACAAGCGGGAGGAGGGAGTCGAGAGGGCGATAGACTGTGATTGAGTGGGGGACCAGTGAAGGGGGCTCCCAACTAGCAACAGTACACCATTCCTCCTCTGTTTATCAGCCACAGCATCTTACTACCCCTCAAAACTTCCCCTCTCTTCTCCCCAGGCTCCTAATGCACCCCATTATTGGAGCATCACATGACTATGGTAATGGGTCCTACTGTAATTCTGCTTTTTCCCTGACACAAGCATCCAGGCTATGATTGTAATACACAAAGGAATGGGGGGGATTTAACTGTTCATTCCCATTATGCTTGGACATTTAATAGAGATGTCACATTAGAAGCGTGAAACAGATTTTTTTAAATCTGCAAATAAAAGCATTTTATTGCAAAAAATAAAACGCCACGGTGGAGCATACAGGTTTGGAATAGCATTAGGGCATATACACATTACTGTAAAGTGTACAATAAATAATGTAAATAAAGGCGAGTAAATAATGACTTGTAATTAGTAAGTAATAATGTTTAATTAATGATTCCATTTTAAATAAAATCTGCAGCATTTTTTTTTTTTTTTTTGCTGCAGCATTTCATATTAACACTATCCTAAAATAGATTTGCAGATGGTGTTTGGATTTTAAATATTTAAATCTATGTATGCTTAAATACATCTCAGATTACATCAGTTACATCGATTTTAAATTTGAGTGTCTAAATGCATACAGTCATTATAAAACATCACTGTCCTAAAACATTCAATGAACATTCTTTGAGCAAAAACAGGATTGCTACAGTAGGTAGTACACTTTGAGAAGTGTGTTATGTTACATTATTAATACTAGAAACAGTGTGACTAGCATTTCAAACTTGCAGTGAAAAGCATCCTACAAAATCTATTTCCTATCCTTTCGGCTGTATTGGCATTTTAATCCATCATAACATTCACCTGTGAGAAAACGACATCAAAGAACAAACGTACCGTAAAAAAACAACTCATTTCTTCCTAAAGCAAGCTTAAAATCAGATCCAAAAAACAACAGGATGTTATATTTTAATGCTATTAAATAAATGTGTAATATTATGGTTGAATATTACAAAAAAATAAATAAAATATTTATGAATCTTAAATATAAATTTTTATTATATACACTACCATTCAAGTTTGGGGTCAGTAGGATTTTTTTTTTTTCTTTTTTAAGAAATTAAATTTTATTTAGTAAGGTTGCATTAAAAATCATTTATAATGTTACAAAGGATTTCAATTTCAAATAAATGCTGTTTTTTAAACTTTCTATTTATAAAAGAATCCTGAAAAAAGTATCAGTTTCCTCAAAAATATTAAGCAGTACAACTGTTTTCAATATTCAATATTACGCACCAAATCAACATATTAGAATGATTTCTGAATAATTAAACATTAACCCCAAACTGTTTTGTGTTTATGTGCTATTTATAATGGAAAATTAAAGCATGATAAAATTCCCCAAAATGCTGGAGATAAAAATATAACTACCAGACCTCCATTGTAAAAGACAGGCTATAAAACAGATGACTGCATCCTTGATTTAATATATTCTCAAACTGCCTTCATGCATTACTGGACAATTTAGAGTGAATACAACAAAACCAGCCACTGTATACCTGATATGAATCATAAAAATCTCTATTTGTAAAGTATTGCAACAGAGGATCTGAAGACAGAACATGCCTGAGGAGGGCTGATTACTGAAGTCAGTAAGGGCTTACCTGGTTTCTGGGTTATATCCTAAGATGTAGAAGAAAGAGTCGATTCGTGCTTTGAACTCCCTGGCAGCGAATATGTCAGAAAAGTGTGAAATGTTACATTTCCCCCTGCAAAGAAATAGAGCAAACAAATCAATGTCATGGTGCAAATGCATTTCCAGATTTACTCAAAGGAATAGTTCACTCAAAAATTTGCCATTATTATTTACTAACACCTTATTTATATTAATATTATATTTATTTATTGAATATACCCAAATGCTGTTGCAAAACCATATGCTGTTATTTTGTCATCCGTTCCAACCTTTGTGTAAATAATAATAATTTTCATTTTGGGGTGAACTATGTCTTTAAAAGACACTGTCTGATAACCGACTGTTGCTATAGGTTTGTAAGTGTGGGTAATCTTACGGGTTACAGGATCACAGTATTCCTGTATAGTTGTTTTATTAATGCTCTTTCCCTTCATCCTGTTAGACAAACAAAAGGTGACAGACGCCACAGGCTTTTCAAACAATGCAGAGCGAATTGTGACATTTTTACAATGCACCCCTTTCTGCACTTTACATTTTTGACGTCAGAGGCCATCAAAATAATAGGCATCAGTGTTTTTGCACTGGTTCAATACCTTTCTCAAAAGATGAAAGGAACATGAGGTTTGGAGCAGGAATTACGACATGCTAGCGGAATTCATTGAGTTTATCTAAAGCTCTGTAATAAGTCAAATCAAAGGGGTCTCTGTGCAGCAGAAGTTGCAGCTAATTTGCCCTGAAATCAGTGGTTCAGAGCTGTGGCTGTGTGCTGCCTCCAGATGGTTTCAGTTAAGAGAGAGGGAAGGAAAGGAGGGAGGAAGAGAAAGAGAGAGGGGAAAATACATCACTTGGGTAAAGACAGACTGAAAAGGTCTGGTTTCTTGACAATAAGCATGCCTGTACTCTTTTTCCTGAGTCTCATCGCAAAAAAACGTAATTGCTTTCAGTAATGCTTTGCATGCAGAATCGCTGTGAAATGGTTGTCTGTACTGAGACGGCCACTCCTGAAGTGAACTGAGAGGATCAAAATGTCTGTTTACAGCTCTTAAATACTCCAGTCTTACATCCCAGAGCATCCGTATCTGCCAGAGGTTTCTTTAATGACCATAAATCATGGAAGCTTGTACTGGCTTTCAAATCGTAGATTCACAATGTAATTGTGTAATTATTAGACTAGGTTTAGAAGTAGCCAGTATGACACAATAGAGTATGAATGCCAATATAAGACACATTTAATACATTAAATTTTTTAAAAATGTATTGATTAAAAAAAAGAAGAAGAGTGTTTTATTACAATTTGTGATTCATTTCCATGAATTAGGTCAAACTGCTTGTTTCAGTGAATCACTTCAAAACTCAAAGCAGCTACTTGTTTACATGATCCAAAAAGGCCCTATGCAGGATGTTTCCTATATTTAAAAAGTAAATATAAATATAATAATAATTTTTTTTTTATTATTATTATTCAAAAAGGGCCCTATGAAAGATTTTTACTTATATATTAAAAATATAAAAATAATTATGCTTTGTTGTCTTCATTTAGTGAAAACTTTCACTTGCAGTAAACATTTTGAATCTAATTAACTACAATTGATGGAATTACAGTTCTTTTGATTGGAAAAAAAAAAGTAAACAAATATTGATGAGATTTTGTTTTCCTCTGTTAGGTGAACTCTTATTTATGGAAACTTGTTTCCAACACTAAATAAAAAAATTAAAAGGTAATTGCGACTTTTTTCTCACATTATGTCCAATTGTGAGGGAAAAAAGACTTTTTTTCTCAGAACTGCGAGATTTAAACTTACAATTCTGACTTTATATCACACAATTCTGACTTTAACTAGCAATTGTGCGTTTATATCTCGCAATTCTGACTTTAACTAGCAATTGTGAGTTTATATCTCGCAATTCTGACTTTAACTAGAAATTGTGAGTTTATATCTCGCAATTCTGAGAAAAAAAGTCAGAATTGTGAGATAAAAAGTCGCAATTACCTTTTTTCTTTATTTCATGGCAGAAAAAGCTTCCATACTTATGAAGCAATGTGCTTATACTGCTGTGGGTACATGAATGAATTCCTGACCACAGTTGAATTTAATTGTGTGTTTGTGTGTTACCTGAGGGCAGCAGCATGATAAGTGTCCACATAGTCTGAGATGAAAAGCTCTCTGCTCTTAACCACGGGATCAGTAATAACCAGCTCACGACCAGAGTCTGGAGAAAGAGACCGAAAGCAGACACAGAGCGTGAGAGGCATCCAGACTGTCGCTAATAAAAACGTGCACACATAATAAATGCAGACGAGACACAAAAGAAACCAGACAGATGCACATACACTTGCGCAGCTATGAAATATGACAGTTACAGACTTATAGACAATGACAGCAGCAGTACGGCAGCTCTCGGAAATAAACAATAAAAGTGAATAGAATTAAGCAATGGGTTTCAATTCATTAACAACAACAACAAAAAATGCTAAAGTGTATATTTATGGCCTTTCAGGCAAATATTTCCAATGACAAATGTCACAAAGATCCATACAGACAGTGTTGGATTGAACATTTGTCTTCAGATGGCATGAGCACAAATAACAATGGCCGCCATGTCAGACTAGTCGGTGGTGCAGCAGGTGGCGGCTGCTGCTCTCCAGCAGGCTGGCAGAAATGCAGGCCTTCTTAATGCTTTATTAGAGTGCGGTGTGAATCAAAGTGCCAAAGCCCCAGCTCGGCAGACCCCCTCAGCCTGTTATTACTGCCTGATGTGTGTATCAAGCTCAGATTTGCTGCTGATAGTCGAGAGAATGAGAGCTCCGAGGGCACATTACACTGAAAGTTATTTGCACTTCATGGCACCGCTGTCGCTCTTGAGGGAGCGTTACCAGGGAAACAAGGGCAGGAGGGTGGTATTTTTTCTGAATCCTCATTTATTTGAGATGCCGTTCTCTATGAAACTTCACAAACCAATAACCAGGGGTAGTTACATAAATGAAAAGGACTCTTCAAACAAAGTTCGTTATGTGTTTTTCGCCCATCACACACACACTTACCGTTCTCATTGTTGCGGTCCTGCACCAGGTGCTGGTAGACGGAGTCAGGTACCTCAGACTGGCGGTAATACCATTTCACATTCATTAACAGATGGTCCCGTTTACTCTGAAAGAGAAAAATAAACATTCGGTAAAATAAACAGATATCGTTTGTTAACGGCGTCGCAAATTGGGCTCTTGGCAAACGTGAGTCTGTGCCACCACTGGGTTTATAGTTCTAATCGTCCCGTGCCAAAAGCCCCGGGTAGAACAAAGTCAATTAAAAAGGGATTGAAGGCATTTAATTCTTTAATAAAGTAAATGGCTCCATGACCATATGTGGGAGGGAGGTGAAGAAACATGAATGGTGCATATTTAGGCAACTAAAAAATCTGAACAAAAAACGAGGCCAGCTTTGTCTAGCCAAACACATCGGTTGCCGCTCCCCTCATTTCCACAGCTGCACTTTGAACTCTGCCACCCGCTGTCTATCCAGGGGACTGCACACATTGCCCGCTTGCTTCAGTACCACATAATGACCAGCAAGTGGCAGCACTGAGTCGTGTCCAGACCTCCCAGAGGCACTTCCAAGAGGGGCCAGAGAGAGGGAAGAAAAGGGCAAAGCACTGTTTTTATTCCCTGACATGAAATATTTATTATCCTCTCACACGAAGCCAACTGACCATTCAAATGGTTTAAAAGGACATTAAAGAAACCACAGCTCAGCAGACGCTGGCGACAAGACCCCCGGAGCAGTGGCCAGAAATCACAGTCATCTTTAACATGACTACAGATTACCACATTCCCCACAAAAGGCCGAGTGTGTGCCACCGCGCCAGCCTAGTGAGAAAAAAAAAAAAACGCATCCAGGGTGGATCAGAGAGCCAAGGGTCTTTTTTTATTGAAAGCCTGATTCACTTCATGCAGCTCTGGCTTCTCAAAGGGGGGTGGATGGGGGCTGAGCTCATTGTTGAGATATTTCAAGACTCCTGCTACCTTTACTAAGGTCACTGGAAAATACAAGGAGACCACAAATGAAGTAAAATATCTGCTAAAGAACTGCAAAATGACAGAAATGTTTAAACAGAATACCATCTTTTCAAATTGCTCACTAAACAAGGTCAAAGTGAATGAATCCTTGGTGTTAAAAGAGCATGTGTAAGAGTAATCTAGGCAAAATAAAAAAAATGTGTGCTACTGTGGTATTGTTGAGATGGTTAAAACCCAATTTAAATGAGATTAAAGGCGCTCTTTGTAACTGGGCCACTTGTATGTGTCATCAGAGGTGTTGTCAGTGCTTATTACACCGCAGATGGGGAGACAACCTGTGCTCCTCCAGGGTATTTCCGAGCTTTCAGTGCCTTGGTTTAGCTGAGGATGTTTTTTTTTTTTTTTTTTTTTTTTTGAGCACTCCTGCCTTTATAGCATTAACAATAACCCTATAAGAAATTGAGTTTACACATTAATAAACATCTCAATGCCTCAAGAACAAACGCATATTGTTTGATAAGATATTTGTGCTGTCCAAACAGATCCCTGTGGCCGAATCATGCAACCTTTCCTGTCGCTCTAGAGCTGGAAATGACTGTTTCATTATCAGACCCTAATTATGTTTGCATGTTACACTGAACAGATCACTGTGCAGAATCAAATTATCAAGATAAGCACTCTGAGGCGGAGAGAGGCAGCCGAACTGAGGCAGCGGCGAGGAGCCCATTACAATTACAATGCTGAATTGATTAGTGACATTCCACACAGCATTCCCTCCCTTCCCCGAGTCGCTCCTCATCCGGCTGATCCCAGCACAGCTTAAAACCACCTCTCCAAACACATGACTGAATTAATACTGCTCAAGGGGCCTGCCAGCTCACTTTTAAACTGGGTCTCAGTCAGTGATGGAGACACTAAAGGGAGAGATTTCCCCTCCGTCAGAGGAGCGAGGCATACCAAAATATTTTTATTTTACAGAAAACTTGTATGAAAAAATGTGGGGTTACCTGTTAACACGCAAGCAGCCTATGACTACAAATAATTAGAAAGGTCAAAGGATTTATTATAAAATATTATATAATTATGATAAAAATCTGTGAATTTATTTTTGTCAGTCCATGTATTTAATAACATATATGTGCACATCTGTACACTGGAGAAAAACATCTTGATATGTTTCCCCTCAAAGTTCTTCAGAGAGAAGAATTATTTTTCCTATTTTTACCCTGAATAGGATTAAGTGAGCATTTGTTGATGCTTAACACGTCTGTTTCACACTGGACGCCGAAGGGCACCCTTGAGCAGATACTCCAAATATGTCTCGCAGAAGTACCACAATATAGCGCACCTCATTCCAGGAAATCCCCTATGGACATCATGCTATTGCTGTGACTGAAGAAAAAGAAGATAGAAATGCTTTGATTGATTAAACATGAATATAATAAACAGACGACTACAACAATACATGGCTTGTGTGTATTCTTCAAGCTTTCTCTGGTATTTACGTGATAATAAAGTATATTTATAACGCAGTGCTAATCGAAATGCTATTTCAAACACTCGACTGACGTTATGAAGTGAGTTTGGAGTAAAAACATGCTATTAAATGTTGTGTTTTGTTGGACAAGAGGTTCATAAACGCTTCTCATGATTTGGAAAGTTTATGTTTGACATGTGTTGCTCTTTTCCAGTGCTCTCAGATGGAGTGTCATTTACTACTGATCACAGAGCAGCTCTTCACTAACACGCTGTGTACATATCTGTCTATCTATCTATCTGTCTATCTATCTATCTATCTATCTAAAGAGGCACATAAACTCATATCCAATCCAAACATGCCTATTGTAATGCCTGACACTACATTCATGATATAAGCACGACCTAAAGAGGGCAGAAGAGAGAAGTGAGAAACGTTAGAAGCGTGGGGGAGGTAGGGCGAGACGAACAGCGCGGGCAGCACTAATTACAGCACAGCCAGTGTAAGAGTCCAGTGAGAGTGCTATAAGAGGCTGAAGCTGGACTTTATGAGGTCTGGCCAGAGGGGGAACAGAGCAGGGTGGAGTCTACCAGGGGTGTTAAGCAGACTCCACCGGCACGCCAACAGCTGGGCTTTCCACAGGGAGCTACTGCGCTAATAATAACCTGATGTGTGGCACACATCACAGAGAAAAGATGTGTGAGGACTATTCATTAGTGATGTGAGAATTAAAGAGCTGCACACAGAAGCGGGCTCTTGAGCCATGCTTGGACGGAGAACCGAGGTGGTAATGAGAGGAAAATTACATGAAGCGAATGCTTGCGCACACGCCGTTTGAATTAGTCACGGTTTATTACATACTATTGCTGAAGGTACCAACACGGATTCAACCGCCGTGGCACAACCTCCCACCCCGTGACCTGGCGCTGCGTGTTGGCGGCTGACATTTTGTCTGTTTAGAGTAATCATTAAACATGGCGACAGCTGCAGCAGCGCTGGCAGGTCTTATCTGTTAACATAGGCAGTTTGAAGCGGTCACATGGCTCCCACATTAACAGGAGATGGTAAAACAACCACAGCCCAGGCCTTCGCGCACTCTTCTCACATAACTAACCCGCAGCTAAGCAAAGCCAGACCCTGAAGCTATCCACCTAGAGCACATTAACAGGAAATGTGTGTTTATTTTCAATTTCAATGTTGTGCTTTTCTGTCATCCGGCACCAGAACTCTCCGGTTTTCTCAACCAAACCGGGCTCAGGCTGCAGAGGAACCGAAGAAAAGCAGGGGTTTTCACACTTCCTGGAGAAGGTGGTGGTGGAAAATGGTTTCTTGAAGGCTTTGGGCCGTGATCATGTTGCAGGGAAGTTATGCAAAGAATCCAAATGGCTTGAGCGCAGAAATTCAGGCTTGTTCCGTACATGTTGGTGGCATTGAGAGGGACAGATCTATGATCTACAAAACATAATATGATTAGTGGGAAGCAGGCAGACAGGAAGGGCTCACTCTCTCATGCATGATGGATGTGCACACCGAGACAGTTTCCGCCCATAAGCTTGCTCTCTCTTTAACTGCCTCTCAGACATAGACCAGACGCAGCTCTCTCCATATACACACACAAGCACTTCCATCTGGACCTCAGCTCACAGCTGTATGTGCCAGAGTGACAAAGAGAGGAAAAACACGTCGTTGTAGGCCTCCAAACATCTCTGTGAACAAAAATGTCCCATGTGAATAAAGAAATGTAGCATGCTCTTCCCTTTTTGATAAAGAGAAAGAACTGTCTCACGTAGACTCCTTTCGGCTTGAGCTGTTGAAAGAGAGCAATTGTGCTGCCCTGCCACCGTCAGACAAACTAATAATGGTAAACAAGTGCTGATGACATGTTTCTCCCCTGCAAAAGCCTGTGTACAGATTACTCCTCCGCCTGTCTACAAGCACAAATGGAGGGAGGGAGAGAGTCACAGCTGTGATGCCGGCACAGTCAGGACCTTTATGCTGCTAAACACCGGGCCCCTCTCTCTCTCTCCCTCTGCTGTTTAGATATTAAATCTCGACTCGCTTTGAACAAAGTCTGCCCATCTGTCAGCCACTCTCTATATTGGATTTGATGAGCATTAGGCAGTTCAAAGGGGGAAATTTTTAGTGTAACAAAACCAGGATAAAACTGCACCCCCCCAACCTTGTGACACAAATCCACTCATCTGAGCTCTGCTCCAAAACCTAGTAAAGCTGTCTACCTAGGTAACATTTTAAGGCATGTTCCCAACACAAAGGCAGGCAGCACCATTTTGCAACCTTACTCAAAGTCCACCCTAAAACCTAGTGAGCTGCCTCACTGTCTACCACCTACAGGAGAGCTTTCTAACTGAAATGGAACCTAAATACTGTTTTGGAAACATTTTACACTGGTAGCTTGTCATAGAAATAGCACTGCTCAAACAAAGAGCACAAGAATAAAGGCAATGTGATTGGAATGACATACTTGAATGTGAACTACTGTTCAGTCCGTAGGATTTTTTAGTCTACAAACCATAAGCAAATTCATAAGTCAACACCATCGCAGAGTATTTTCTCTTTAAAACTACAGTGATCTAAAGACAGTTTCAAAAATGTGGTTTGAAATAGCTGGTGTTTCTTCCATCAGAAACTACCTTGTAACCAATCACGTCAACATGCTGGTGGGCTTTAGCATATAATTAACTACGACTGCTTTGAAGGAGGGGAGTCTCAAGAGAGAAGCAAGGTTATCCCGGTATACTTTTCTGTTGATCTGAAAAATCGGGTAGACTTAGCAATATGGTGGGTGTATGATGTATATTATGATGTTATGATGAATTATATGCCTTTCTTCACTGACGTTTTAAGTTGTACAAAGATTTTGTAAGGATGCTGATTGTTAGAAGGCAGCTGTCTGACTCTGAACGAAGAATGTGAACATGGTTTGTGTAGCATTAAAGGTGTTATAGAGGATGTTTTGTTTTATACATTTTTGCAATATTAATTGAAACTGTCTTTACTAACTGATAAAAGACTATTTATTAGGTGCACTGAAAGGAATAATATCAATATACATCATCTGTGCACGAGGTAGGGCCTTAAAAACATCAACCAATCGTTTACGCGATCATCACGTAAACGACTGGCCCTCTGGCTTGTCAATCACTGCCATTTTGTTCCTTGTGAGAGACGTGCGCGCTCCAGTAACTTTCCACGTGCACCGCATGCAATGTTTTTGTCGGGAGTAACAACTTCAGATTATGAGTTACCTGCGGTGAGTCCGACATAACGAATCCACTAACAAGACACAGCGAATGCCGGTGGTAAACAAACACTCGTGTTCCAATACTCGTGCACGAGTTTTGGGAGGCTTTCCCTCGAAATGAGCTGTGAAGGAAGGGGGTTGTTCTTACGCATGCGCTCATTTCAAAAACTTACTAACAGTCTTTGGTTTCTCAGTCGTCGAAAACATCCCCTGTAACACCTTTAACAAAACATTAGCTGTTTGATAATGTAGTCAAGCAAAAGGCTAATCATGTTAATTACCGCCATGTGTCCGACGTTGTAAAAAGCAATACCATTGTGCAGCGTTTACCTCAGTAATATGACTGAGTGGATCTCTGAGCTTGTGCGAGTGAGGGTGTAGAGTTACATTCAAGCTATTTTAAGGCATGACTTTTTTTTTTTTTTTTTTTCCCACAGGAAAAAAAACATTTTAAGTTTTAATGTTTTAAGGGATACAATTATTTTAACATTTTGGCAAAGCTGAATTTTCAACATCATTACTCCAGTCTTCAGGGTCACATGATCCTTCAGAAATCATTCTAATATGCTGATTTGGTGCTCAAGAGACATTTCTTATTATCAATATTGAAAACAGTTGTGCTGCTTAATATTTTTGTGGAAACTATACTTTTTTTTTCAGGATTCTTTGAATAGAAAGTTCAAAAACAGAAATTATTTGAAATAGAATGCTGCCAACTGAGGCTGCTCACTCATTTGCGGTGACTCGAGTCGTGCTGGGTGTACAAATAATGCTAATTAAGATCTCCCTGCTACTGCTGCATCCGTTACACCAGACTAAACACTTAAAACACTCAACTCTCTGCACTTCACAATCTCCCTCTCTCCATTTCCTCACCCTGATTCTTGATCTTGCAGGCTATTTCCTGTAGCTGGCCGTTGGGCGATATCACGTCAGGTGTGTTTGATATGAAGAGGCAGTGGCTGTGATGTGTATCACAGCGTGTGTTGGGTTGCTACACACAGCAGGTGTGACCGGCTCATATCCCTTCCCCCCTTTTCCTCTTTCAAAACAGTTTTTTCCCCTCACTCAACCCCCCACCTGGTACTCAAACACTTCAGTTACTGGCTGAATGCTGGGGGCTGGACATGAAAGGAGGGGGTGTTTCCTGAGACATGATTGACAGCAGTCTCCAGGCAAACAATGGGTGAAAAGACAACGTTAATATTTAAAAGGTTGTTATTGTATTGCAATGAAGGAGAAACACTTTTCCCTTCATGAGACGACAATGATGGTACAGCTCTATTGTTCTCATAATGTTTTGTTGTGGGAGACATTAAAAGATGCCAAACCAGAGACATTTTTCAATATGCTTAAAACAATGTACCATAAAAAAAACACGAATGCTTTTATCTATAAGAAACAATCTGTTAAACATGTGGGCAGACTGATAAGATACCCACATAGTTTCTAAATAGCTAAATAAAGAATACTCTTTTTCTTTCAGTCGTGGTTGTTTTTGAGTGATCCAGACAATAGAAGGAAATGAAGAGCTCTGAATACAGCTATCAATAACAGACCAAATCAAAAAAAACTTTGCACACACACAAGCTTTCAATGTTGCAGCGCCCAGACAAAATTAATCACATTCCACACAATGTGTGCATTTGCAGTCTGAACTGAATGTGATTGTATTATTTTGTGGTATCCAGTCACATCAAACACAATAAATAGACATCACGCCTCGTGTAGTCGCTGCTGACTGTACTCAAACAACAGTGCAAATTGTCAGATTCACAAATAGCTATGTTCCACACAAAGTTGCGAATTTAACTTGCGTAAATTTGGAATATCACAAAACATTTGTGAATAAGGTGCTGTTTCCATCCAATTAGTCTAAGAACAAAATCGTCACTTTCTGATAAATTGGTGCTAAATATCACTAAGAAAAATGGAAGCTGCTGCAGTAGAAGCCACTGTATATAATAATTTTCATATATAATAAATTACTTAAGCCTCAGAGCAAGAGTTTTGCTATAATGTAAATAAAAAAAGAAAAATATTAAAATATTAATATAATTATTTTTTTTTAAAGTAAAAAGGGTAAATTAGGTTACAACAACTAATAATGTATTAAAACAATAATAGTATTTAGTATGCAATTAGGACCAGTTTTGGAGAGTAATGACTACTGTTACCACTGCCAAATTAATTTCCCTCTTTTTCCCTCTTTTTAGATTTGACCTCTTCCTTCGTCTTGGGTAACATCTTATCTAAAACCTGACTGTGCCAGCCCTAAATGGCTGCTGACAGCATAGATTTATGGACTAAAGCAGTGCGACTTGGAGGAGAATGCCTGCGAGCTCAGGGGACGCCGGATCCATGTTCCTGACCTCAATGGTCACCGTCGTAGTATAGAGTTACTCCATAATTCTACAGCTCCCTGACACAACCTTGTCACACCGCCGGTGAGATAATGTACTACAAGAGCACAAGCCTGGCGAACAGCCTCCCAGAAATGTGAAACATCTCAAAACATTTGAGCACAAAGGCAAAACACATGAGCCTGTGAGCTTATCCAGTCCTGAAATCTGTAGAGAGCGACGGCGGATCAGTCGCACAAGCAGCGGACTCGGTTTAGCCTTGAGTCCCTGCTCATGTCTCTGCACTTCCTGAATGAAAGCAGAGAGAGAGAGACAATGCGCTGCCTTGTTAGTCTGGCCTAATGACTGGGTCGTTTCACTCGCCAGGGAGGGGAGCAGCCATGCATTCATAGATAAACACAGACAGGATCATGGTAGGGTGAAAAGGGCTGAACCACAGGCAATGGTTGCAGCAAGAGTTAAACGAAGAAATGGCATGTTTACGAGACTGACGTATGAATGAAACACAAGCTTGTGGGGCCTTTATGTTAGGATACAGAACACAGAGAGCGAAAAACACACAGTGTATGTGTGTTTAAATGTGAACCATGCCTGGTTGGCTGGTTAATCCCAGCATTGAGGCTGCAGCATGGGCCGCTGAGCAGTGCCGGGTGTGATGGAGCGCGGTAATGGAAGGCAGGAAATGAGAAGTCTTGGTTAAGCCACGGCTAATCGATCAGTGTGTTCGGGCTGGAGCGAGCCAAGCTGATGCAGGGAAAGCGGCTTGTGGTAACAGACGCTGCGCAAACCCTTCCTCTCTTTTCTGTGCTGCTGTACTCTGACACAATAGTCTTTGTTCTGCTCTGGCTCTAATTGCGTCGCTGACTCACTTGGGTTCTGATTATTTGATTGGGCTGATTACAGTGTTCACCTTTCATTGGCCAGTGCGCATGTTGCTTGACGGTTGTGGATTGAGTACAAGAGCAGGTTTTGTATATAAGTGAAGCTGTTTGGGTTTAGGTAAGTGAAAGAAAGAGAGAGAGAGAGACTGATTTAACTCTCCCCCGCTGATTCTGCTAACAGCAGCTGATGGAAATATTTATAAAACTCTAGCTCTGTCCCAAAACCCAGTCTGCTGTCTACCAAGATAGCATTTTAAAGGGATAATTCTCCTAAAAATTACAATTCTGTCATCTTTTACTCACCTTTATGTCATTGTAAACCTGTATGACTGTCTGTAGATCACAAAAGAAGAATTATAATTACAACTGTTTGTGTCAACAGAATGAAAGTCAATGGGCTCCAAAACAACACTAAAACCCATTTACTTTCATTTCATGGAGAAAAAAGAAAAAGAAAAAGATAAGACATTTTTTGAAATATCTTTGTGGCACAGAAGAGAGTGAGTAAATAATGAAAATTATTTTTTTATTTTTGGGTGACTATCCCTTAAAGTCATAAGCAACTCCTGCTATAACATCTGCTCTAAAAAGTCTGCAGTAACCTCATGCTGCATTCTAAGACAGCTTGTTTTGTTCAGATTCTAAGGCAGAATTAACACCTTGCTGAAAAGCTGATCCCAAAATGCACTGCAGCAAACTCAGTGTTCATATTTCATTCAAAAACCAAACTATTTTTATTGATAATCTTTAATTATTTATTGTTACACCAACAATAAAAATAGATAGTGCTGAGAAATTAAACACTAAACATTTTAAATTATACCAGACACTTCATTAACAGCCCTAAAATGCAAATAGATAAAAAAAAAAAATAAATAACACTGATAGAGCAAAAATACTGAATATAACTGAAAAGACAATGAAAATAAAATGGCATTAAAAACTAAATTATACATTTAAAACCATATCTCTGCTTATGAGGTTTCATTTCAATTTGTATGCTGCTTTAGAAGGCAGTTTCCTATTTAGACAGTAGACAGCAATGTATGTCACTAGATTTGTAACAGAGCTATCATTTTTAAAAATAAAGATATAAAGAAAGAGAAGGGAGAAAAAAAAAATGCTGATCCTTACAAATCCTGACTGCCTGACAATGATACTCAGCAGCAAGTAGTCTTTACCAAGTACACTCTAGTGGAAGAAGAAAAATCAAGGCAGGACAAGAGCACAATTCCCATCCTCACTTGTGATTCATCACACACTCCTTTTACCCAGCATCCTCCCGCACTGGGTTTCCTTTCAAACATCAACCTCTGCAAACATTTAGACTCTAATATCTCTCGAATAAAGGAGCCAAAGCACTAAACAGGATGGCAGAGGGATGGATCCACATACTGATCCAACTCACGCATCCTAAAAGGTGGGCAAACGCTCAACGATCTAGAAGGACCATGGCGCAAGATCCTTAGGATGAGTCGGGGAGCTTGTATGTGTGGGGACAGACGGAAAACTAACTGGCCTGCGACATGCCAGCTGGAGAACCGCCCTCTGGCTCGACGGGCGGCGCGGTACCCAGTGGCCGAGGGAAATTACCGCTGACGAATATTCATACAAACACGACACAGACACAGGATATACATCTGAATGACAACGCACTTCCTCATGTAGACAGACAAGCGCATGTGTAGCCTCATTCTCTATACGTTTAGATTTTAATGAGCATGTGTGCATGGCTGAAACAGCTCCCTACGGGGTGGAGGGGGAGAAATAAAGAGGAGCGCCACAGGAAGCTACTTATCTGTGCTCCAGACTGTCAATCTGCCACAGGAGCCCTGCACTACAGGCATGAGGAGAGATCATCTGCCTTCTCCAATCCCTCCGTCCTCTTTAATTACACACGCGCACCACGTACAAACACACACACGTGGGACCGCGCATGCGCGCACCTCCACGCAACAAAGAAGAAACAATGCAGATCTCCTTGGCGAGTCTGGCACACCAGCTTCAGCTCTGCATCAAGGAGAAGAGGAAATGAATCTCTCTCACAGGGATGAGGAGAAAGGCAGCTGGAGTTGAGGGGTCACGGCTGACACTCAGCCCACGGTTGCCTTCCCAGCATGCATCTTTCAGCTGTATTTCAACCCTTACTCACTTACAACAAAAGCAAACATCTCTACCAGCAGCCACCAAGTCCGCTCTTTGTTTTAGAGTGCCTACACAGTCCTGTCAGATAAGAGCTTAGGTCAATCTAATTAGATGTAATGGGTGGCAACGCGCTCACAAACACACAGGCACGCATGCAACCGTGCAGACAATTTCCCATGCGCTAAAATATGAGCATATGGTTGGGGGAGGGCTGCAGAGACAGTCATTTGACATTTTCATCAAGATACTGTAGTACATTTGGAGTAAACTGATATCTCAATCAGCAGAGCGAGGTATCGGTCTCCACTGCCGAAGTAATGTCAAATCAAGCCTCTGTACTAGATTAGAACGAAAAGAAGAAGAGAAACGTCTGCGTGTGTTAACGTCTGCAGAGATGAAGGACGACACAAAGTGGGGGTGACAGCTCAATGTGGTCTTCAGTCTGAGAGTGTGCGTGAGGGGGGGTGTGGTTATTGATGGCACCCGGCTCAGCATCATTAGTGCAGCGGTCGGTAAATTATCCCTCCAGCCTTTTGCACAAGGTTCGCCCACTCACATACTATCCAACGAGCTTCAAACTGGATGATTGACAGCCCGAAACAGCCAGTGGCGGAGAGGCAGAGAGAGAAGATGAGGTGATAAAGCGCTATCAGAGCCGTTTTGTGTATGATGACTGAAAAGCACTGTTTGTTTGCAAGCCTGCTGAGATTTACAACCATTTGCACTGCCCCTCCCTGCATTTGTTTTTCTTTCTTGCTATATTTTTTCCCATCCTCCCTTTCTCTCTCTCTTTGCCTGCGTAGAGTGCTGCGTGCACAGAGGACATTTTCCAGCCTACTGTGATGATATTGATTGCAGAGCCTCCCCTGATTGCAGCCCTGAAGTATTGACCAGCCGGCTCTCCTAGAAGCAAACAAACACACATGAAACCTACACGAAGTGTGTGTGTGAGTGATTACACGCTGTCAAGCCCCACGTCGAAACGCTCCACAAGGAGAGTGTAAAAGCCCAGAGCTCCTGCTCTCTATTGCTTATTGGCTGCAGTGACAGTCAGTGGGCAATGGGTGTCTGCTGTTTTTCTTATTACCATCTTACTTTTGCAACAATTTTACCCTTTTTAAAAGGACTGCATTCTGGGAAAGCCATCAAGAAAGCAGCATTGAGACAGAAAATCTCATTCTCATCACTCATCTAATCCAGCTCACAGGCTCTTCACAATGAGTCTGATCTAACAGCTCACATTCTGCCCTAATGCACTAGTACTGCCATTACCCATAATCCCACAATACAGCTCTCTAATTAGACCTGCATCTCTGTGCAATTTTCACGAAAAAGAGTGCATGCTCAAACTCGGTCTCCTGCACATAGGTGGTTGACGTGCATTAATAAAACCCCCCCACGAATTTTAAAGCTAAAAATATACAAATACTTCCTTTTAGGACTACAAGCATGCACAATATAGGCAAAGCATATAAAATGAAGCCGCAAAATTGACCGTATTTACTTTATTTAAGAAAAAAAAAGCAATGATGCATTAAATTGATCATGTATAATGTTTATATGTAATATAACTCATTATTGTGTAATATAATTCATCAAAGAATTCCACAAGAATATTAAGCAGCACAACTGATCAACTTTGAAATGTGTCTTGAGCACCATATCAGCATATTAGAATGATTTCTGAACGATCATGTGACACTGAAAACTGGAGTAATGGCTGCTGAAAATTAAGCACTGCAACCACAGACAAAAAAAAAAAAAAAAAAAAAAAATACAATATATTCTAATAGAAACCAGTTATTTTAAATGTAGTATTTCTCAATATTACTGTTTTTACTGTATATTTGATAAATCTCAAATCCAGCCTTGGTGGACACAAGAAACTTTTCAAAAAACAAAATTATTTGGATGTCTTCTGATGTAGTAGTTCTCTCTGGGCAAATGAAGAACAACAACATCTTGTAAAATTAAGCATGTCAAGAGCTGTCAGATTTCTTTTACTACATGAAACGCATGATGTGATATTACATATGGTGACTGGCATGATTTGTATGCTACAGTGTATAAATCGGTCACGTCTTCGAATATAAAGACGATATTTGCCAAGAATGTGTGCGACTGCATGATATAATTCTCACGTCTTGCCTGTAATTCTTTAAATTTTCATGCTTAAATGTCAACCTCCCACACACAGTTCTCTAATGGCTGCCGGTGAGAGCGGTTTGACAGTGCTGGCTTATGATCGTTACAGTGTGTCGATGCCCCAGATCACAAGAGACTGTAGAGCGCAAACCACTTCCACTCAATCCTCTCTATATTCGCCTCCTTCTTCGTAAACCTTTATATACACTAAATCCCTTCCATCCATCCAGCCGTTGTGGGAAAGAGTAAAAAAAAAAGAAAAAGAGAAAAGGCAAGGTTGAAGCCATAAACCCCTGATATTACGCCTGCTCTGGCTACCACTTGGCATTTAAATGCCATTTGTGGCGGCAAACAGTTCACACTTAATTACAGCGAGCAAGCAGCTGTAGCGGCCAGCCTTTCCACACTGAAGCAAGCTGGGCAGCCAGCACCAGCCCTTTCAACTTCCCATGCCGCTAAAAGAGACCTCACCTTTTAAATACTAAATTGGCCCGCTGCTCAGAACATCTCAGCGAGGGTTTCCCGGCTTCTGAGATGTTGGCCAGCGCCTCGGTTCTTCAAACACTCCACCATCAGCCTGTCCTGCTGCCCCAGCGGTGCCTATAATCAATTGGCCTTTATACAGCACCATAAGCTCTGCCTTTGCTTTAGTGTGACACACACACAGATAGAGGCCTCCCCTGCGCTCTGAACCTGCCTGGATGATGTGTTGCACAAAGATGTTACAAAGGCGTCTCTGCCACTATCACTCTAAATCGACCTTGGAAAGGCAAAAGGAAAGGGAAAAAAAAGATTTTAAAAAATATTTAAGAGCCGTTCCATTTTTACCATTGTAAAATTCCACAGTTTACCACTGTAGGTTATCCACAAATATGTCATTCAAGGTATTAATGTCACCAACATACACACCAACTGCCTCTAATTAAAGCAGTTAATCTCAGTTTCCCCACTATTTATGTAAATATGTTCACTACACGTTGTTATATAAATAGACTGATTTAAGTGATATGAAACTTAAGTAGCCTACAAATGAACAGGGTTGTGGCTGAATAACTGAATAACAATGCAATGCATGATATTTGGCAATATATATTTCACAATGCAACATATTCTAAGACAATATCATAACATATGGTGCCTTATAGAAACAGTTCAGACCAAACTAAGAAATGTAGGTCATATTAGGGCCTTTCACACTTGAAATAGTTCACCCTGGGTAAACAGAATCCTGGGTTATCTTGCTTCATGTTTCACACTGCTCATAATTTACCTGAGGTTAACAATTAATCCTGGGTATTCATAAACTGACGTTTCACATTGTACATTCCTAAACCCTGGGTTAACGTTCTTATTTGGTCATTTGCGGTGTCGGTGTCATTGATTAGATGAACGCAGCACGTGACCGGTTTACACAGCTCTAGCATATTGCTGACGGTACTATCGAGTTTATACTAAATGGACATTTCGGACAATAAAGGTAAGAATGAAATGGTCTCTGGTTCACTCAAATAGTCGCATTGGACATTTTTCCTCTCAAACGCTGAATTTACGGTTTATATACAATGCGCAGTGTTTTACGTGACTGTCCAAAACAGGCAAATATGAGGACACGATTGGTTGTCTGGTGCTAAGCGCCTGGCTGTAACATTCTAACACCGTATAATTTCACACTGTACAAGTTTGGCACCGCAATGTAGGGTCAAAGCAAAAGCTCCAAAGCAGGGTTTCATAACACCAGGTAAAAATCGGTGTGAAACGTTCCTTTATCCGGCGTTAAAAGCGTTGTTTAAAACAATGATAACCTGGGGTTAAGCGCAGTGTGAAAAGCCCTATTAATTAACATAAGTTGGGTGACGCATCAAAAAATATCATCATGAATATTAATTAGGTGACATATCATTTGATCAACTGCTTGGATAAAAGGTAATCAGTCTAAAATACATTTCAGTCCATTCAGCAAAATAAATTCTTAAAAAATACTATTTAAATGTGGGTAAAAAAAATGTTGCAGGGTGCACCTAGCAACAAAACCACCAGGCTTTTCTCTATATCAGCAGCTAATCCAGGTCTTGCTTTGTGCTTGGTTGGCATTTCCTAACATGTGACCAAGCTCAACCTGTTCACTCCTAAAACATCAGGCCAGAGGAACAGACAGTTCAAGACCAAAGTAGGAGGATAAAACACTTCACCTGTGAGAGACGAACCGAGGACAGATATTGTGTCGGAGCATCATGCGGCTGTGCAGCTCACATATTTCTGAGTGGCACTGGGAATGTCAAAGAGCATGTGTGTCACACCAGGGAAACACACAAAGAGAGACTGGGGTCTTAATCTGTCTCAGCTAGTCACACACTCTCACACACTCACACACACACACACACACACACACACACACACTCTCTCTCTCCATATCACCTTCCAGGCAGGTCTACACATTAAATCAGCCCATTTCATCTTCAGCAGTTTTGTGCATCTCCTCGACAGCATGGAACAGTCTCAGACATGTGTGTCCGGCATACGAAGGACATTATAAATGGAGAGCATGGCCTCGTCTTCTAGCATGCCCACAGGCGCACATTTATCAGTACCACCAGGCAGCGGCAGAGCCTTTTCCAAAAAAGGAGAAAGAAAAAAGAAAACAAACATTCTCAACATGTAAGTGTGCAGAAAATGATCTGGTGCTCTTTCTCTCTCTATCTCATTACTTTTTCTTAAAGCTATAAAAGAGCTATTCTGCTACAAATGGCTCAGGCATAACGGCAATCTATAAATGGGATGTTAAGTTCAATAGCCCAAGGTTAGAGGCTGAGAGAGCTCGAGCGCTTCATTGCACTCTGCATTGTTCTTTCCAGAGTGCAGATGAGTCTGGTTTCAGCACACGGCTGAAGTATCAAGCGCTATTTATGAACTTTGTTCTGGCATGAGGAAGACGGTGAAGAGAAAAATAGAAGAAAAGGAATAAAAAAAATTCTGTCCATGATACGAATCCGTATCTGGCTCTTCTGGCATCTCGCTTCTGTTGGAATCTGCCGAAACTGATTTGTGAATTAATTTTGACAAATAAACAGATAGGGAATCTGTAAAAGAAGTAAAAGAAATCTGACAGCTCTTGACATGCTTAATTTTACAAGATGTTGTTGTTCTTCATTTGCCCAGAGAGAACTACTACATCAGAAGACATCCAAATAATAAAATAAAGGGAATGTGGGTTCAGCTGTGAGACAAAGAGTCAGCAATGGGGTATTATCTTTGGGAAATGTGCAGTTAATAACAAATGCCCAAAGTATACGTCATTACACTTACACTAAGGTATGTGTACAGTGTGTAGTACACTTGCTTAGCCAGATTTTTCTAACCACACGCACCTTGACATTTTTTTAAAATTAGTTTGTCCATAAGGTGGTTACACCGGCCTGGGCTGTTTCACAATCAGAAAAGAAACTGACGGAGATGGAGCGACTCAAGACAAAAGCACTTGTGTGAGGAGGTTAAGATGCAACTATTTTAAACAAGAACAATGACTTTTTTTTTAATAAAATCGGTCATAACATCTGGAGAGAATTTTACAAAAGACAGACACTTTACAAAGATGAATCTTTCAAACACGCATGTGTTGAGCGACTGTCAAATGGAGTATACTTTGTGCATTCAGCTGTACGCCAAGCATTCACTTCAAAATGAGTATTATCTGGGGTTAGCAGATTCACGATTTAAATTCACAAACTTGCAATTTGATTTGAATTTGATTCGATTTTGATAAAATTGGATATATGTCAGGTACAGTACATGGCAAACTAATACTGTAAACCAGTGGTTCTCACAATCAAACACACCTGATTCAGGCCATCAGCTCATTAGTAGAGACTCAAAGACCTGCTGAATTTCGTAATAAAACGGACAGAATTTGAAATCTGAGACTGTGTTTTATATCAAAAGTAACAAAGCACTAAGCTTATTAGATGGGAGGCACGCTACAATGTTTCATCAACTGAAAACAGCATGGACCAAAAGAGAGATTTTGGGGATTTAAAAATCAATATCGGTTCATAAAAATGAGAACCGGTTAAAATTGAGAATTTTTTTTGCCCAGCCCTAATATTTATACAGGCAAAGACTGTGTGCAAAAAACATGTCGTAGCTCAATATTAACTGCATGTAAAATGTTCTTAAATGTAAAATACTCCACCTAAATACCGTCATCCTCTTCAGCAGTCTCGCTCGTTCACAAAAACAATCTTTGAAACATGTCTGATGTGTGACAATTAGGCCACAGGTAAAACGACAACAAAAAAAAAGATGTTAAAATCACCCCTCAAGCATTCACACAAACACTACTTAGCATAAAACAGACATCTTTTGTGATGAAACAAGAGGGAGGACGCATACAGAAAGGAAGGGGAATGAATAACATGAGGGGCGTGAAGATGGAGGACTGTGGAATTTTCTAGCGCCTTATATTTCCTATCCTCCCCAGGCCAAAAAGCCCTCCCACTCTCCCTCTAGAGGTTTTTTTTCTTCTTCAGCAAGAGCTAATTTGCAACATGTGTTCTTTAATGGAGAGAGCCACCCGATGGAAGCATGTGAACTCGATACCACTGTAAATCTCCACTTCCACAGCTTTTTTTATTGGCATGTCACACTTTGGACAAGCTGGAAATTACACTCGGTGAACTGAGAAGCAGTGCCGAGACACTCTAGAAAGGCGGGGAAGAAAAGGAGAGGAAAAGAGACAGATGAGAAGGAAGCGGCGTAAGGTGCTGCGAGTCAGAGAGAGGACCGCTAGTCGTGTCGGGAAGGATCCAATTACACTGCAGCCAGGCCAAGCACATGTGTTTGGAGAACAGTATTGTTGCAATAAATATTGGCCGTGCAAAGACTGCACTTGGCTGATACACAACATGAAGCAAATTACTTGGAGGCAAAAATCTATTACAATGTTTTAGTTAACAAGAACAGGAAATCTAACTGGGGAATAAAAACAGTGTTGTTTGGTTGGTTTTGGGGGTGGGGGGGCAAATAATTTCAATTTCATCTATAATTGTTGTGAGAGAAAAAAACAAACAAACAACCAAAAAAAAAAAAAAAAAACATCAAGGCCATCAACATCAAGGAATACATCAAGTTTTCAATTGTAATTAAAATGCTGAGGATTACACTAGTACAATAGTTGTTTTTAATCACAGTGTGATTGAGAAAGTGTAAACATTCCCTTCGTGTTGGTATTTTTCTGTCATTTTTTTTCCCTTTGACATCAAAGCGGACGAAATAGAGAAGCCTGCCTTTCCTTTTTTAAGATGAAACAGTTGGGTTGAATGCCAGGGCTCAGCGTTCCCAGCTTCAGATGCTAGTGAAGACATCAGAAGAGGGAACTTGCCTGTGATGTGCCAAAAAACGGCATTGTGTCTCTGCGGCAGATTCCGGCAATCCAAGATGAGGAGAATGAAATTAACATAGCCGTTCCACCGAGACCCAAATGATTTCTAATGCATAAAAATACTTGACAAATACCCACCTCGCCACCAGCAAAGCAACGGCGGTAGTCCGGGAAGGGAAAGCCGCGATAATGAAACGTGGCGAGAAAGGCTCTGTTTAATAATTTAGTCTCGCCGTCAAGGATCTGCTATTGATTGTGCTTTCAGGTGTCTTATGAAAATGTTATCTCCAGCCTCGCGGTCTCTCGGCTCCATCTGGCAATGTAATCACCACCCCATACCCCATTGTTGACCCCACACACCTCCATTTTGATTTTACCCCTTGTTCTTGCTTTTCCTCCTCCCTCTATCCCTCTTTCTTTCCCCTTGGCCATACAACTGGTTTCCATAGTAGCGTTTACTGAAAGCACAGAGCTGTTAAATGCAAAAGGAGGAAAGAAAGAGAGAGGGAGGTATGATCTAGAAAAAAAACCCCCAAAAACTAAGGTTCTTGATTTTTTTCAAATTGGCGATATCACGAGTTGACTATTCTCTTTTCCTTTATCTTATTTGGCTACAATCAAGGTAGAATGCAAAAACACTGGTATTTTAGTATAAAGTTGATTGTATATGAACATAGGTCTGCCTTTATGCTGCTGCTATGAAACAAATTTGTATATTAACAAGAAAAACTTTTAAATAAAAGGAGTCCATTCAATACCAAATTAGTTTTTCCCTGTCGTACTGAAATTGGTATCAAGAACCGTGAAATTTCACTGGTATTGGTATCGACTACTTAAATTAGTATTGCGACAACCCTATCAATTATGTAATGATTTGGTTTGTTCTTTTGCCTAAATGGCTTCATTTTGGAGACAAACTAAAAAAAAACACCACCAAAAACAAACTGATACAAACAGAGCTTCAATTGGTTTTTGGAGAGATGCCCATTTGGAAGCAGTGCAGCATGGGCTATGTGTATTTTGCACAGTGCTAAGTACCTAATGTCATTACCACCAGCAGCATTAATGCTTCTTTTAGTGGAATTTCAAGTGTACAGGAGGGAGGGAGAAAAAAAACGAGTCACACACTTCATTCAAGAACATTAATCAAAACGGCCATTAACGTGCAGCATTTCACAGCAGATTTACTTACACAGGCCTGGCGCTTAAAGGGCTTTACACTCAGGTTTGCCGAAAAAAACTGCACCAATGAATAATTCGGGGTGGTGGTGGTGGTGGTGGTGGTGGTAGTGGGGGTGGCGGTTGGGGTTTCGCGACATCAGAACAATGAAAAGCCAATTCACCAAAAAACAATTTGCTCAAAAAATATGGCGGGAAATAAAAAGACTATTTGACTACCATTAAAGGTCCCCCCATTTAATTCAAAAAGGCCACTGGGGAAAATGCATGTTTTAGCATGTTGCTGCTTCTGCTGCTGAATTTAGCATTGAGTGTGATGTCATCCTGCTTGCTTGACAAAAAGTGCTCCCCCTCCTACAGGGCTCCCTCAGCACCTGACACTCGCTGCTAAACCTGTAGCCGCTCTGTATTTCTGCCCTACTCTAAACACGCTACCCTGCAGACAAAGTGCAAGCAGGGATATTTCAATCACGCGTACCCGAGCAGAGGTGCGGCAGAGGCTCTCTAGCTGCCAGCAGAGCCCACTGCCAGAGGTGCTTTTTCAGAGCCGCACACAATAACAGCACAACAAAAACCTGGGGGCCACTTGTGAGAAACGCACCTTTACATATTTATACATGCAAATGCAACGGCTCATTTTCAGCGGCTGAGCAGGCAGAGGAGTGACGGGCGGATGGGAGGGCGAACACGTCGAGTGTAACGCTGGGAGAGATAGAAAAAGCATAGCCACCCCTGTCCACACAGAGCCTCTTAATGACTGCAGGCTCCCTGATGTAAAGATGGCAGCGGCTGCCGCTCCGCTCAATAAATATTAACAAGAACTGCGACTGATGGCGCTGCTCACTGATCCATAATTGCATTTCAAAATGCTGGAGCTTGTGGGGGGGTGAGGGGGGATCCTGATGAGGCAACCTACGCACCTCCCACCCCCCCTAGGCCGGATGAGGATTTAATCAGAGCTGCAGAGGGCATTTAATAGAGACACAGGCCATCATTACACTTTTAGAGGGACAGGGCATCTAAAAATTACAATTAAATTTCTCATCATTTACTCAACCCTCATGTTGTTCCAAAACTGCGTGATTTTCTTCTGTGGAACAAAAATATTTGGGAATGTCTCAGTAGTATTTTTTTTTATTGTGCATACAATGAAAGACAATGGGATGTTTTGGACTGACCTAATGTTAATGTTCTGACCACTGACCTTCATTGTATTAATAAAAATGTGTTGCGTAGACGAAAGTCATACAAGGTTTAAACGACATGAGGGTGAGTGAATAATGACAATTTTCATTATATTGGATGAACTAATTCCTTTAATGTCACAATCAATCCATTTCCTGTTTGCAAGGACAAAGGTGCTTGTAAGAGTATTTGCTCTTATTATTATTATTTTTTAATCAGACCAAGCATTAACGTTCATTTTTTGTGGTGTGTGGGCAACCTTACGGGTTGGAGAAATATGCACGAGGATATTGCGCATACGCATCTCCTCCTAAACCCACTTTTATGATCATTCATGCATGTATGCACATATATTTGCATCTTCATGAAAGCGTTTTAATTAAGGCTTTGAATCATTAGCTTTTGAGGGTGCAGAGATAAGCACAAAAACCATCAGGAGTGAATTACACTGGGAGTTTATTTGCATCCCATGAAGGCAGGATCCAATGCATTAGGATGGGCTGGCAGTGGGCTTATCAAACACTCCAACCGCACGCTCTAATCAACAATATCCGCATTGCCAATAATCAATAGTCTGTTAATTGCCATTTCACAGCTAGCGTACAGATGCTTGGGCCAATGCAGGGCTAGTTCGGAGTGCGGTGTCCTTGCCATCTGCCAAGCTATTGTTTCAAGTGAATCATTAGGGGTCTATGTATAGCTCAGCTCAATGAGCAAACAATGTGTGGAATAATGGTGCTTTAGCAGGCCGAAAGACGAAACAGTTTTAAAAATGGATTTAAAAATGGTCAAATTTGTTTAACAGAGCTGACAGTACTAATATAACTGAATAAATCAAATTAGCTACAAAAAATAAACATTTATAGAACTGTTAAAAATGGGCATTTTAATGCCGCAGAAATCTGTCACATCAAGACTTGACAGATCTTCAAGATCTTATACTCAAAAAACTACCTCAAGATATTTGAATAAAAAGCCTGTTTGTGATTTCATGTGTTAAAGGGATAGTTCACCCAAAAATTGAAATTATGTCATTTATTACTCGCCCTCATGTCGTTATACACCCGTAAGACACAAATTAAGATATTGATTTGATGAAATCCGATGGCTCAGTGAGGCCTCCATTGCCAGCAATGTCACCGAACCTCTCAAGATCCATAGAGGTACTAAAGACGTATTTAAAACAGTTCATGTGAGTACATTGGTTCTACCTTAATATTATAAAGCGGCGAGAATACTTTTTGTGCGCCAAAACAAACAAAAAACACGACTTTAACAATATCTAGTGATGGCCGATTTTAAAACACTTCTTCATGAAGCTTCAAAGCTTTATGAATGTTTTGTTTCAAATCAGCAGGAGATATGCAATCCGAACAACTGATGCGAAACAAAAGATTCGTAAAGCTCTGAAGCAGTATTTTGAAATCAGTCATCACTAGATAGTTGAAAAGTCCTTATTTTGTTTTTTTGGTGCACAAAGTATTCTTTATAATATTAAGGTTGAACCACTGTACTCACATGAACTGTTTAAAATATGTTTTGAGTACCTTTCTGGATCTTGAGAGGTTCGGTGACATTGCTGGCAATAGAGGCCTCACTGAGCCTTCGGATTTCATCAAAAATATCCTAATTTGTGTTCCGAAGATGAACAAAGGTCTTACGGGTGTAGAATGAGATGAGGGTGAGTAATAAATGACATTATTTAAATTTTTTGGGTGAACTAACCCTTTAATAGCTGGGTTTCTATCCAATTTTTTCACAAAGAAATTTCTAAAAAAATGTAACTAGAGAGATTGCAAAACATTGCTACATTGTGCAGATTAATGTTGAATATAAAAAATATGTTAAATATGAAAATCACATTAATGCGCATTTGGGCAAATTTCCAGAAAAACTTCCTCAACCTGAACAACCTGTAAAGGTATGCTTTATGCACATATGAGTTTAGTCACATATGAAGTACTTGCATTCAAGGTTTCTTAAAGGGACAGTTCACCCATAAATTAAGAGAGTCATCATTTACACCATGTCTTTCCAAACCTGTATGACTTAACTTTTTTTTGTCAGTGGGGTCTAAAACAATATTGGGTCTCACCGACTTTCAAAATACAGTGAGCATTTTTCAAAATATCTTTTATTTTCCACAGAAGAAAGACATACAGGTTCGGAACGACATTAGGTTGTAAATAACGACAAATTTCATTTGAGCTAAAATTGCTTTAAAAATAGCCTAACGGACCACAGCGAATAACAACCTTTCTTCTTACTCCGTCCTGCTGCTGCGCTTCATTGGAAATCATGAGTTCTTTTTGATAATTGTATTGTACATCACACCTAATTAAATGTCCATAAGCACCAATACAGCGAGAAGAGCAGGGCATTTCTGCCTGCGGCCGAGCCCCCAGAGGCAAGCAGCAATCACTCCATTAGAGGCAGCGCTGCGCTGCAGCTGAGCTGGCCAATATCAGCAAATTAGTTTAGCCACGGGGATGGGGGAAGGGTGCCACGGCAACACACACCGACAACAACAGTGTCAGTCATCGGGCATATGCAGCCGGCCCAAATTAACAGGAGGAACAAGTGAGGGAGCAGACAGAGACAAAGAGGGTAGAGCTGGAGACTGTGATTGACTCGAGGATAAACGCTTGCGCTGTTTATGATCGATTCGGTGCTGAATTGTCTTTGTGTCTGAGCAACCCCTGAGAGATCTTTCTCTTTCTGTCTCACCTCTTCTCCTCAAAGCCGACAATGTCTCAAGGCTGTTTCCAGCCAATAGAGTGTCAACAGGACTCGCTGCATAGCTGCTTTTCCTATTAGCAACAGATACTTAACCGAATGTGTTACCCTCATCACATTAATACAGCGTATGTCTTATGCATGGCACTAATGGGCTGAGGCTGTAAAATAAATACACAGAGGCTGTCCGTGTCCTTGAAATCAGTATGCACCGCTGGCTTTTAGACACACAAAATGGTGCTGGGCTAACAGCGGGCCATTATCATACCTGAGCTGAAGGAAAGTCCAGTACTGTAGGAGATACAAGTACAGCTCGTCTCTACTTGAGAAAGACAAATCTTCAAAACTACACAAGATTATGTTTAAACAATATATTTTAAAAGAGCAATAAAATCTTACTATGATATCTTGCTGTTTTAACTATTTAAAGGTCCCGTTCTTCGTGATCCCATGTTTCAAACTTTAGTTAGTGTGTAATGTTGTTGTTAGAGTATAAATAAAATCTGTACAATTTTAAAGCTCAAAGTTCAATGCCAAGCGAGATATTTTATTTAACAGAAGTCGCCTACATCGAACGGCCAGTTTGGACTACATCCCTCTACTTCCTTCTTTAATGACGTCACTAAAACAGTTTTTTGACTAACCTCCGCCCACAGGAATACACAAGAGTTGCGTTTGTAGAGTGCGTTTGTCGCCATGTCGTCGAAAGGCTGTTATTTTCATCCCGCAGTCCAATCACCGGGTCTGATTCCGGCTCAAATTGCTCGTTACGTATTTCTGAAGGAGGGACTTCATAGAACAAGGAAGTCATCAGCCCGTTTTTATGACAGTGGAAACAGCGGTATACAGATAAGTAAATTATGTGAAAAATACTGTTTTTTTTTACACGCGAAACATGAACACATGTTATATTGCACACTATAAACACAATCAAAGCTTCAAAAAACCACGAAAAACGGGACCTTTAAGTATAATTATTAAAATTAAAAATAAAAATAAATATATATATACCTACCTGTAATGGTGAAGCTGAATTTTCAGCAGCTTTACTCTAGTCTTTAGGTGTCACATGATCCGTCAGAAATCATTATAATATGCTGATTTGGTTCTCAAGAAACATATCAATGTTGTAAAAAAAATAAAAAAAATAAAATAAATTGTGCTGCGTTATACTTGTGGAAAGTGATATTTTTTCCCCAGGATTTTTTGATGAATATAAAGTTCAATACAACAGCATTTATTTGAAATGGAAATCTTTTTCAAAATTATAAATGTTGCAATAAACAAAAATTGCACACACTCAAATACACAGGGCTTTCATTCTTACTAAGGCAAGTGTGCGCTTGCGTGAATGTAAAAGATGGCGAGATGGACAGAAGATATACACATGGCAGCAACTTACAATATTCCCACCCCTTCTTCCCCTAGCTAATCTCTTTTATTCTGTCTTTACCACATAAATGTTTACACAAGCTGAGGGGAGTTCAGTCAGCTGTGCCTTAATCACAGTGTGTGTATGAGGGGGTGACCGTGTGTGCTCGCAAACAAGGGTGGAGGCACCTGTCTTTGTACATCTTTAAGCCCGTTTAAGCAGGAGGCTCATTCAGAATATCAATATGATTGAGAGGGAAAAGGAAAAGGTTGAGTGAAAAGCGTGTCAATTAATAGTCTAATTTAGACTGAGTGAAGGGTGGAAACATCACTCTGACACTGTGAAGGTCTGTGGGTGTGTGTACATCAAGATACAAATGCACACACACACACCACTAAGAGATCTCATCGTGCAAAGTGGGCGGAGGGATTGATTGCAGCATGCAGGTTTTCTCTGCGGTGCTAACTGGATTCCCAGGTCATTAGATAAAGTACACGGGGTGACGTTGTTCAACCCTTAAGACTAGAGGAGAACCATATTAATGAGGTTGTTTTGCCAGAAGCGAGGCAATTTCCTCACCTCACGGCAGAAGAGGGTCACTGAGAGAGAGGCTCACGTGACGCTGCAAGAAACAGAAGCTCTCGAACACACGATAGCAAAAATACGGCTAAAGCGGACTGCGAGACGACCACAGAAACCCGTCCTCCAGAGAGCCATGATTGCTACGCATGTAATGAATTCACTTTATTATGTAGAACCACTCTGTAAATCCGCTAATGCTGGAACCTTTCCGATATCCTCATTTACCATTATGGCTCGCTATCCCTTTCTGCCCTCCTCAATGCAAGTGAATGAATCAACCCAGCGTTAAAAGCTAAGAAAGGAAGAGAATGCAAGAGAAGGGATGTCAATGAGGGGGGTGAGGGGGGTCAGGGCAATTGACCTTAAGGCTTTTCTACCATTTCAGTGGACAGATGCTCGCAACCCAATTAAGAGGAGAGGGGTGACAGCAGGTGCTCAGAGGTGAGCGGAGCTGTAGCTGCACATCCATTACACTTGTTTCAACTGAACTGAACATTGCCACAGCCATGAAACACACATATTCCACGTTGATAAACAAAAGCAGTGCATTTACTAAGAATGTGCAAAATTGGCTAATCTTCAAAAATAAAAAACACAGGGTATTATATATATATATATATATATATATATATATATATATACACACACACACATATACACACACACACAAACACATTATTATATTGTTGTTCATTACCACGGCAACAACTTGTGTGTCCTGGTTTGAATGTGCTTCTCCTATATGAAAAGTATCTGTACACATGACGGGCGGCAAAATTGCAAGACAACTATAGTGTGTATGTGTAGTGACAACTATACATTATTTAATCGTATTTTCTTATTGTTAGGATGTTGATATAGCAACTTTTCAAGTGTAAAGTAAGTTTCATTCATAATGTTTCTCCTTTAATCCAATATAAAATTTCATACTGTATTGTCCCTCATAACCGGTAGTATAACAGAGAGATACACATAAGACTCCTAGTTGACCTCACTAATTGGCTACCCAAAAACTGACTAGTTGTCCATTGTGACCCATCCCTAGCAATTACAAGACAAACCAGTATCCAAACAACTTCATGGCAAACAACATGGATTAAGGCAGTAATTAGATGGATTAAGGCAGTAAACGCTAGAAAGGAGGGCCAGTAAAGTCTTGTGACATTTACAGCCATCAGACAAAGACCCCTATATCTTGCACTTAATCAAGGTGAAGATAATCACAAAACATACTATATGTTATTCTTGGCAAGAGCAAGATTCTGCTGCCCTCAGCACTCTTCCAAGCAATCCGATTACAGGCTGCTTGGATGCCCGGGCTCTGGCACGCTCTCCCCTACCTACCCTCCCTTCCTCTGCACATCCTTCTCACTCATCCAGCCAGCCCTGAACCCCCCACTTCAGCTCCTGCGGCTGTCATAAGCCAGCCTGCCCTGTGTCCACCCCCTCCCATCAGCACCTTAGCTGTTCAGTACCATTAACAAAGCCTCATGGGTCTTCCTCTACACACTCTACAAGGGGGGTGGCGGGCAAGCCGAAGGACCTCTTGGCTAATTGTGTCCTGCTGTGGGGAAATAGCCATCAGAAAAGCCATAATGTGCTTATTTACTTGTGACATAACGTTATCTCAACATAGTGACCCATCAAATGTGGCACCCATGGAAGAAAAAAAAAATGCAGTTGTCTGCAGTTGCTGGGGGAAATAAATCATGGAAATATATTAGCTTAATAAAGCAGATTGAATCTGAGGTGATTTTGCTCTCTGATCAATGTGTCCTTTGAAGATTCAAGCTTTTTAGGTAGCAGATTAATAATCTATATAAAAAGCGTCAGTAAAGAGCGGATCAAGTGGCGAGAACTACGATCTGCAAAAGGAGTTTTTATTTCCCTTTCTCTTGCTTTTTTAAATGGATCAATTAACGGCATGTAAAACCAAGCTGGCGCTACAACGTAAACATGTGTGAGCTAGACGAGGCTTTGTAGAGAATATCTGGTGCTCCGCTTCACACAAGCTAATTAAACTTGTAAATCTCAGTGTTGCAGGCTGATTTTCCTATAGAGTAAAAACACAGGCATTAAAAGTAGAAAAAAAAAGCCAACTGTCAGCACAATTCATTTCCAAAAAACACTCATAAGCCTGGTTAACCAAGTGTACAGGAAAATCTGAAGGTATGAAACTTAATTTTCAACAGTGTAGCAAAATCGCGCCTGGACATCAACAGCAACTGGCCATCTTCCTTATTTGATGTGACGTATAGAAAAAGATAACAAATGAAACAATGGCAAGACGGTTACATAAGGGCTGGCGGAGAGGGAGCCTTGATCTGGACAGATGAGGGGGAAGGAAAAGCCGAGTCAACTCACCAGCTTGAAGTCCTGAATGCTACAGATGAAGTAGGGCGTGTTCGGCCGTCGGCTCTCTATGTACACACAATCTGTGAGGATAACAAACAAGAGTGTTACCAACATCATCTAGACTGTCAGATAGGATCTCAATGATCTTAATTTCTCAAAAAATCTGTTTCCCTTTGTAAAACACAACTGGAATGCAAGTAATAGGATTAAAGGGCTTTTGAATGCAGGACAGTCCGCCCTTTCCAGAATAAACATCAAGGGGAGTCTGAGAAAGAAGGTCAGTATTGTTCTAACAATTATGTGATGGCAGGGGTTTTTGTAGAGAAGAAAACAATAACCAAACACAAGAGACAATGTGAAGCTGATACGAGGCAAAACGTATCCTAAATTACACAAAAATGACGTAACTTTTCCTCCTCTAAACTGAAGCTGAGCAGAGGGCCTCTGTGTTTAAATTAAATGTGACTGGTGGTATGGCCAGGTCATGAACCTTTGTCTCCTTAACAAAAACATTCACACTGCACAGCCCCAACAAGAGAAAGCAGCTTCAGCTAAGGAGACGCACATACACGCACACACACTTCCTTCCTCTGCGGTCAATCTGCCAAACATTTGTAGAGTGCGGGGGATGAAAAGATCACCCTCTTGTTCCACCCGCTTCTCCGCAGAGAGACAATCTGAGGCGCTCTTGAAATGGAAAATACTTCAGTGCCGTGCTGTGCCGACATCAAAATTACTGTAAGTTATTTGGGGGGGAAAAAAACCTGATGTCTGTTTAAAAGAAAGGGAGTGTTCGAGCCGTTTGCAAGATAAGAATCTTATTTACACAGAAGAATGAGCCTCCAGTTTGAAGACAAGCATTCTTTGATAGTTCAAATGTGTTGAGAACACAAAGAGGGCTGTGCTCGGCTGCTTGGATCACCCTCTGTCAGACTCTGAGGTGCCAGCCACCGCTCCATTCAAAACACTCATTACATTACATTGCTATTTCACACTACAAATCCATTTTACACTGGCACCCAAGCCGGTATTTGTGTTACCTATACCTGCACAGTTCAGCTTGAGATTGGGTGATGGGGTTGCTGTGGTTTCAAGTCAACATGAAATCAAAACTGACCTTTTTTTTTTTTTTTTTTGGTACCTTAATAGACATTCCTAGTGCCAAATTCATCCGTTCACATTATTCTAAGTCTTTATAAACTTTAATCAAAAATGTACTAACTTGCTCCACCTCTGAAATGACTTTACTTTTTTGATGACATCACCTAGGCCATCCAGTCTATTAGATAATGTTAAACAGCTGACAAGCATTTTTGCATTCAAGTCTGACTACTAAATTTGTGTTGGGACATGCCACTTTTCACAATCCAATCAGCTTCCAGGTCTCACTGTTTATTTTTTTCCTCATTGAATGTACTGTTTCAGACAAAAAAAAAGTCACTGTAAAAACTAAAACGGCTCACAAATGCCATTGCATATTGACTTTAACCTACAAATAATTAATGCCTAATGACCTAGGTGGCGTCATCAGAGGCGGAGCAAGTTATTAAATTGCATTTCTGATGACATCACCAAGGCCATAAGATAATATCTATCAGATAACCAATATCCAAGTAGCTATTTCACATTCAAGTCTGGCCGACTTCAATTAAGGACCGCCCACTTTCCATGATCCAATCAACTGGTCACAAATGCCATTTCATGTTGACTTAAGAGCAATTTAAAAATGTAAAACGGTTGACTTAATTTTAAAAGCAGAAATCAAACAGCTCTTAGGTCATAAATCATATGTTAACATTAATATAATGCTAAAATACAAATTAACAATTTCTTTAACAGCTAAACTCAAGGACTTAGCAAATAGGATGTTAAAAAAAATGGCTTATCAGAAAGCTGGATTCAAAAGTCATAACAGATTCCCGAACCCATGATTCATTCACACTTCCAGGCTCGTAAACAAAGGCCATGCCGCATGTTAAAAACACAAGTCGTGCACTAACAAGCAAGGGCAACTCCACCATCTTGTCTCTAGTTCGCTAAATTCATAAGCAACACTCGTGTGTGTTGATGATGGGGTTGAGCCTCTCAGTTCCCGGCAGCCATATCTGAACACACAGCTTCTGGAGCGTGGCACAAACACACTCTCACACCATGGCGAGGATAGCAGCCTGTGTGTGTGTGTCATCGCTCTAAGCGCAGATCTGGAGATGCTAGAAGTCTTTGTGTCTCTGTAGTGCTAAAACTGCATGGAGATAAATGTTTATCTGAACGCTTTAGTATTCCAGGGATGAATTCACGTAGCGTGGGCTGAGGCGGCTAAAAGCTACTACTAACAAAAGGAGAGCGATTCCGTTCCAGCCTTCTTAGTGCACATCATCTTTTATTTATTTGTTTTGCCTGGTGCCGTTATTGATCTTGTTGCGTTTATCTGTTCAATGCAGCAGGCGGAATAAAGATATTTAATAGGCTGAGCACATTGTAAACCATTCGATGGGGGAAGGGGGGGGGGGGGGTTGTTAAGAATGCAAGGGGGCCATTTTGAGTGGGTTGCATGTGTGACAGGAAAGGCTTGTTATCAGAGCCCGTCCGCACAGAGTATTCTAAGGCTTTATAGTGTGTTAGTGGGGTGGGCTGAGCTCTGCCCGTCTGTTTCTACCTGTGCTCATCCTCTCATTTACCAGATAACGTAAGAGAATATATCCATCAGTGCAGTGACTGACAGCCTTCCACGAAGGGGGAGGGGAGGCTGAAGAACAAAAGAGACAAATCTCAATGAAATGAGATGACATGTTTCAGAACATCCCAGGCGGTGTTGAGAGGGATTTACCTTTGAGAATTGCGGCTTATAGTCTCTTAACCCGGCTGGTAGATTCATTTAGAGGAAATGGATTCCCAACATACTGACAAGGCAATAGATATCTCTGCTGTGAGCAGTAAGAAAAATACTGAGGTATAAAGGTCTGGTTTAAAATTCTTTCTAGGGGTAAATGAAGCTGTAAATGTGACTTTAGCCTATTTTTTGGCAATAAAGCAAAGGCAAAATCTTTATTTTTCACCATTTATGTTTTTTTTTTTAAATAATTAAAAAGGGATAGTTCACCCAAAAATGGGTCATCATTAACTCACCCTCAAGTTGTTCCAAACCTGTATGAATTTCTTTCTTCTGGTCAACACAGAAGAAAATATTTTGAAGAACATGGGTAATAAAAGAGTTGATGGTCCCCATTTACTTCCATAGTATGGAAAAAAAAAAATACTATGGAAGTCAATGAGGTCCATCAACTGACATATTTTCTTTTGTGTTCAGCAGAAGACAGATATTCATTCAGGTTTGGAACAACTTGAGAGTGAGTAAATGAGAGAATTTTAATTTCTCACTATCCCTTTAAGAATGATATTTAATCATTTTTAATTTCTCCAATATTAAACAAAATTAAGTATAACCAAAACAACATGGTCACATTTATCATTGCTTAGCTTTATTTCCAAAATCCAGTCATTTTAACAGGAATCCACACGATTGGGAATTTCACGTGAGCGCAAAAGATTTCTCCATGCAGATTTTGCATCGGGTTCAACTTGGTCGCACAGATTCGCTGCTCTGGCCAATAGAAAGCTGCTTGGTTTGAAAGTGACTTTTGTCTGAGCTGTGCTCCATACATCTCTACACCACTGATATTAGATAATGGACCTTTTGTGCCCTTAAAATGTAGCTAATGTGGACGCACATTAACATTGTGACTTAAGTTTAAATCAAAGACGTTATTAATGCCACCGTTTGCAGTCTCAAAATGTGATAACATTTTTTTGCCAAATAATAAAGCAACTGTGATGTGTCAATATTTTAAAACAGACAGAAGAATCATTTCTAAAGTCTGCAAAAAACAGCCAAGAAAATGTGTTTTTAAAACAACCCAAAAGGTACTTTTCCCACCCATCTGTGAAACTCGTTTCCAAACAAAAGGTCCTTGGGAAATAAATTGTGTTTAATATTTTACAATAATGACAGTCCTCACTGGCCGTGGAGAGTTGCGAGGCTGTAATTTGTGCTGTTTTTTGAGAGCGGACCTTTAAGACTCCAATCTGTTCAGCTGCGTTCCAGCCATTTTGTGCTTTTAGAGAAGCCCCTCTCCATCAGAGAGTGAGCAGGCAGAGAAAAAAGGGAAAGAGACCGAAAGAAAAAGAGAGAGAGGAGTGTCTGGGGGAGGGGTGGATAGGATTTGAGGGGATGTGTGCTGTTCTAGGGGCTTTGTGGACTCCCAAATGCCTCCCACAGGCCACAGGTCGCATCTCTCTCTCTCTCTCAGTCTCTTTACCTGACTCTCTCACTCTCTCTTTTAGTGGCCTGAGGAGAACAGAAGGGTGGGGGCTTTGCAAACAGCACAGATCCATTATCGACCACTCCACTGGAGCAGCCTGGCCTCATCCTTAGATTGAGATTTATTGAGCTGAAGAAATAGTCCATCACACGCCGAGACGCGTTCACACACACGTGTACCTGTGCTTAAAGAAACTGACAAAACGCCCTAGCGGAAGATAGAAGTTGTTCTGTTTGCAGCTATTATTTCTTAATGTATTGTCACCCGTCACTTAGCAACATGAATATTCATGCAGAAAGGGAAGAGGGGTAGCACTCATCCAATCCTCCTCCTTTTCCGCCGAGGCTTATTGTTCACTCAGCCATTCTTCTAAACCGGTAAAGCGTAGCTAATTTAAAACACACCTTTACCGATGAAAGAGACCTGCCCTGCTTTCAGTGTCAATCCAGTTGCTGTTTTAATCCACTCCACCTCCACGGAGGAAGACAGACACACAAAGGCTAAAGCAAAATATTAATATTTCACAAGCGCTCAGCTGTTTCACTCAAAAGCGGAGCGGTGTTACTGTCGATAATACCTTCTGCTAGGTGACATCTTGGCTCATTGTTAAATGCAGATGTCCACTGTGGTCATGCTTATCTTGAAATTAAAGTAGCCAAGGAATGCAATAATGAAATGGTAGGGGGTTTGGTCCAGGTGCTGACTTCACACTCCACGTGTCGCATTCACACCTCTCTTCCTACATGACAGACAAGCGGCGAAGCATCGACCTGCACCACTTGTGTCACATCGTACTGGGAAGTACTTCAGTGCAGGTGCTTCAGCTGGCACCAATGCCCCGTGTCAGGAGGAACAGGTCGGTCTTAACCCTGCTCATCCAATTTACACTGCTACTCATTTCCTTCGCCTTGAGACCAGCAGCTTCAAACATTCATGCACAAACTTATTCTTCTCTTCTTCCATAACCACTCTGTCAAGTTTGCAATTTTTGCCCCATCTCATAGCAGGAGATAAATACCTTCGGCCCAAATTATCAAACCTTATGCAGCTTTGCCCTCAGAGTAGCAGGCAGGAAAAAGCTGACTCCCTCTGGGCCGGGAACAGAAGCCGTTTGACGAGTGTGGTACACTTAGTCTGAAGCAGCTTTCTAATTTGTAATTGGCAGGTGGTTCAATTTCACAAAAGCCTCTACAGTCTCCCTGTCATACAATGCTACATGGAGGGAAATTTCAGAATAGATCTGGCTCTTTTATTTCCAGCTATCGGCTTGGTACGGATTTCTCTGCACACTGTTTGAAATGTTGTAAAGGAAGAATTTTGGTGACACTTAAGCCTTTTATTTTGGAAAGAAAAAAACTTGACATATGGGGGTTTAAAACGAAGAAACAAACAAAAGCGGCTAACAATACATGACTGTTTGTATATCTTAACGTAAATGTATTGTGTTCAACACTGTGCTATTATGCATAGCGAGTCAATCATAACAGAGTTAGTTTACCTATAGAAATATTAAAAGACACAGAAACAAAACAACTTGTTTTAAGTGTCAGATATAGGGATGCACCAATATTTAATTTCCTGTTGATATGATAAGCCATTATTTTTCATGTTAGGGTTGATAAAGAAAGTCAATATTAATTTTAAATATTAAAATATAAATATATAATATTTACATATAAAAATATATGTATACTATTGTTTAAAATTAAACATTAATATCAATCGTTTTAATAGCTACAAGTGAATTGAATATGAAAAAATGGATAATTTTGGAGATCTGCTAAAGATTACAGTTAACAGTTACTAAATTAAAGGGTTAGTTCACCCAAAAATGAGAATTCTGTCATAAATTACTCACCATGTCGTCCCAAAACAGTAAGACCTTCATTCATCTTCTGAACAAAAATTAAGATATTTTTGATGAAATCCGTGAGCTTTCTGACCTCCGATAGACTGCAACGTTATTACCACCTTCAAGGCCCAGAAAGGTAGTAAAGCCTTAATGTTATGAAGCAACGAGAATACTTTGTGTGCAAAAAACAAAGATGATGTGTTCCGAAGATGAACGAAAGCGAAGGTCTTACAGGTTTGGAATGACATGAGGTCGAGTAATAAATAACAGAATTCTCATTTTTGGGTGAACTAAGTGAGCGTTAGATGATGGCAAACAATTCTGCATCCACATTTCTTCTATTTTTACATTTTAGATTTAAAAATGTTCAATATAAAAAAATAAAACAAAGAAATCAATAAACAATGTGGTACAGATGCATCCTTAACTCAGACTGAGGGTCACAAACTAAATTATGACCTTTCTGGCAAAAAAAAATCCTTAACATGAGTGACCCTCAGGGGAAAAATAAATGCTACAAGAGTTTAAAATGTGGCCCATTTAATTGAACCCATTTGATGATTTGATTTAAACGGCAAAGCTTCTGTTCTCCACTTCAAGACAAGGATATGAGGGTCTCCTTGTCGCCTGCTCTGCCTCCGCCTGCTTTTCATCTCCCATCTCTCTTTCTGTCTGTCTAAATCTTGAGACAGCTGGAAGCAGAGTGGAAGACATGCATGGAAAAGTTGTCTCTCTACATGGGGTGATACTGTTGCTGTCTCCTCAGAAGAGCAACAGGGAGATGAAGACTGCTGCTTGATGACTCACTCAGGTGGTCAAATGCTGTTAGTCTCACCTCGCTGAATAATACATGACTCTAAGCCAAGAGAGAGCCTGGTTTCTTCCCCTGACAACAAACGGAGAAGTTTATTTCAGCAATGGCCCGAATGCTCTTTGCCAAAGTGGTGCATGTCCATTTTCACCCCACCAAGTGTATTGTGTGTTCATTCTTGTCTGTGTTCCAGGGAAAGATCTGAAGCTTTGTTCGCTTGTTAGTGTTTCTATAACCTCTCTCTACTGTATCCACTGACAAACATGAAACGTACACCGAGCCACTAATCAGGCAAAATTGTGAGCAGACAAAGAACCTGTTTTGAAATGACATTGACGAGTTGACGAGGAACCACTCAGCTCTGTGTGGAGGTGAGGGTGATGTGTTCAAGCTCCTGGTGGAGATCTCAGCCGTACGGAAAAGACTGCAGTCTTTGGGTGGCTCCGTAATTTGGTGACAACTGTCCAGACACCAACAGGCAGCCAGGAGAGAGAAAGGCAGGCCATCGTCAGCGACGTACTCATCCCTACTCAACCTTTCGCAGATTCAACATCTAGACCTCCACCTCAATCGTAACCACAACAATAAGCTCTGTTCCAAAACTTAGTGAGCTATCTTGCCATCTACTTATACACAATCAGCTGCCTAAAGAAACCTCACAAGTGACTGAACTGGAACGTCACACAAATAGAACTCCTAATGTGATGCTTACAAGTTTACATGACTCAATTCCATAGTTGCGTCCCAAATGACACACTATACACTATGTACTCATAAGTGTAGTGTTTGAATTTTATAAGGTTATGAGTCTGGAAGCCCCATCCCTTCCGCAACGAAATTAATGCCGTGACAGTTGAGTGCATGAAGTGTCCAACATTCCACACTTCATTTTTTTCTGATAATTTAGTGCATCATCTGAGTACTTAAAGTCTACTTTTTCTTTTTGGAATTTTCGGTGTGAACACACTACTCGCACTATTTAGTGCATAAGCACGTGAATTGGGACGCACCTCATGTTTAATGTTAGCATGTTGCCAAGCTAACCACATGATAGCATGTGCAAATATTGGGTCTTTTTTTTTTTTTTTTTCTTCACTGACCTTGTCACAATACATTCTGGGCATCCTGGGATTGCCTACACTGAGAAGTATACAAGCAATACTGCCTTAGACATTAGATAGGAAAGTATCAATATCATTCTTCATTGTAATTTACAGAAAATGTAATAAATTAATGTTATTGATGTCTATCATTATTATTCTTGTTAATAAGAAATATTATTCAAATAAAACTGTAAATACAGAAAAAGTTCAAATGTAACTTGTTTAATTATCATCAATAATAATTGATTTTATTTCTAGTTATTTTTTATTATTATTAGTAATAATAAAAAAAAAGACAATAAAATTACTATATGGACTAATAAAAAACAACTCTCAGCTAATAATAAATATAGGGTATTAATTTGGAACAAATAATCATGCTGCTAACCTTTCTAAAACAGTGTTTTCATCAAGAGCGCACCTATGCCGCCTCAAAACGCTCTCTAGGTAGGCAGCTCACTTGGTTTTGGATGAGAGTTATAATGAGCACCATAAAGCCCACCCCAACCCTCAGCCGAGCCCACTGTGGACATTCACCTCTCTTTATTGTCAGAATTCTCATCACACGGGTGGGAGTGGTACTCATCCAGCCAATCCCGCTTGATGAGCTCTCCATTTTAAAAGCCAAATGGCAGCCAGGGAGACAAATTGCCGTCACAGTACAAGGACATTGGTGCGACTCCAGGTTGTAAAGACGGACTGCAGACAGCCACGGCCAGCTCGCAGAGGCCTGAGTATTGATCTCATGTGTGTATAATCTCGCGGCTGGATCCATAAGCTGCCTCTGTGTAGCGAATATCCGCAAAGCTACAGGGAGCATGGACACGAGAACGCCACTCAAAGGCCTGATCGATTCAGATGCTTTACTCTTCCTTCCATCCGAGCGGCCCTGTCTGCAATACAAATGCCTCTCCATCTCGCTCTCCCCATCCATATCACACTCACTCCTCTTCTCCTTCCCTTCCTTCCTCACTTAAGCACACTCAATCTCTCCAATGATGAGACTACGTGCCTTTTTTTTTTCTTTTTTTTTCTCTCGACATCCTAATAAACGCACACTAAGCTTGCTATAAAAACGTTAGAGGACAAAATATATGAGGGAGATCTCTGTGTTGGCTTTCAATATTACTTCCTCTTATCTAGTGTCATACGTGCACGCGGCCGACTCTCTCGAGCCACAAAAGCAATTATTGTCTTGTTTCAGTTCTTTCCCTTGATTACACTCTCTCTTTTTCCGTTGGCTTCTCACCGTTTTTAATACCCACTCCAAGGGTGGCCGGTTTTACATATTGTGTGTCACTAGACAAATATAAAAGGATTTAACATTTAGCAGAGTTTAATCCAGCACAGGCTTTGTGTCTACTTAAGCCGCCCGAATCAAATCTGATTGCAATAAGGCTGCAGCAACTGACCGCAAACCAAATTCATGCACATACAACGAGACCTGCACGATTAATCGAAATAAAACCGAAATTGTGATATGGCTTAGTGCAATTATGTAATCGCAAAGGCTGTGAATTAAATATATATATGCTGTGTAAGGCAAGTGAAATGAGCCTTTTACATGCAAGCAGCTCACGATCTGATGTTTTCAGTGTTTCAGAGCAGCGCGGTTCAAAGATTTTTATTTTACAGTGAAATATCACAATATTTTTTATGTTTTTATTTAATAATAACAATAATAAATAAGTTGTAAATATCAATAAACATTTACGTATATTCAAAAAAAAATTTCAAACTGTACAGCCCTACAAACAACATGCAGTTATACAAAACACAAAAATGTCTCTAAAGCATTAAAAGATCAGCTATATGATGTAGAGAACACTGAAAGTCAAATGAAAGGTTCGCTGTATAGATAGAATAATGCAAATTCTTAATCCTTGGATCCCTAAAACAACAAACAAGATCTACGGCGGTGCAATTAAAATCCATTCCTGCCTCTTTTTAAATAACTAAGGTGCAGCCATCTTCAAAAACATGGTGACATCCCTTTCTATTCTCTACTGCAGCACTGAAAAAAATCAACTAACATGCCTCAGACGAGTGTGATTCAATTCAATCTTATCTAAAGCAGAGCAGCAGTACTCTCCAAAACAGAGCAGGGAAGGGGTCTGCTGGGTTATTACCGAAAGATAGCTTCAGCAACTGTGTTTTCAAGGACCTTCAGCAGATAATACCTCCAACCTGATTCCACTGGGGCAATGGTGGGAGGAAGAAGAGGAGGAGGGGGGGGAAACCATCACACCATTCCCCACCTTCCCCCTCCAAGCAAACACATCTCTGCTAAGCAGAAGAGATGGAGTGGAGACATAAGATTGGAAATTACGCAAATGGCTATAATTTGACGTCTTCGCATTAAATAACTAAGCATACTGACTGACCTTTCAGTTGCTGCTAAATAAATGAAAGACACGGCGAGGATGATTTAGGACTACGGCAGCTGCGCTACGCAGCCGTGCTTTTGCCCTCCGCCTGAGTGTTGACATTTCCCCCCAGTCTCATGTACAACCAATTTCTAAACAGCAGGTGAAAGAGAGGCCATGTTTACAGCGCAGGAAAAGGTTATTGCTCTGGTCTAGGCTCAATCTCAGTGCCTAATAAAGACCTAATGTGGACCGTTTCGCTTTCTCTGCCACTCACTGAAAAATAAAAACAAGAATCTTGAGTGTGCTTTGGAAGGCTAAGTGTGAAAAATATGACCGTTTCAAATATCATCACAGTGATTTCTTCTGCATTTCCATCAAGAAGCAGTGAAGTTATTTGGTCAAGCACAGCAGCCAATGAAAATGCATTTCTTCTCATCCAAGTAGTGGATGATGTAACATGTTTATGCTAAGCTGAAGCACCATTTTCAGCAACGCTAACAAAATATTGCCAAATACACTTTGCTGTCCGAACAGCATGGTTATTTGATGATGAACCCAACTTTAACTAGAGTACAACCGGAACTCACCGCCAGGTCTGTAAACAATGTCGTCCTCCGTAATAAAGGAAGTGATCTCGCCGTTCTCCGTTCGCTCATAACGCGATTTTTTCTTGGGCAGCTTCTTCTTGCTTTTCTTGGTGGCCTCCTCTGCCGTGGCGGCCCCAGGCGTCTCGTTGTCGTCGTCCTCACTGTGTTCGCTCTCTGCATAGTTCTTAGCACCGCCCTCCAGCGTGCAACTACGCCGGGGCCGTGAGCTCTCGCTCTCTCGTGTTTTGTCCCGCTTCTCGCGGTCTCTGTCCCGGTCCCGGTCGCGCTCCCTCTCCTTGTCCTTCTCTTTGTCGGCAGTCATGATTCGCCACGTGCCTTCTTCTGTCCTCTCACGGCTGGGCCTCCGTGAAAGGTAGACTGTGAGCCTGGGCTTCAGTCTTCTGAATTTACCAATCAAATCCAGGGAAAATTTGGCCACACCAACAACCCCAGTGTTTCAGAAGAGCTGAAGGGAGAAAAAAAAATGACATTGTTAGAGGAGTTAATAATGGTGTGACACTTTTTTGTCCTATTTATTAAATTATTAAAAATATATATTTAAAAAAATGCATTTTCAATACAATGACTTGAATACACCTCTTTTAGGAGATTAAAATGTGACAAAGATTACAAAGCTGTCTCGCGATATTGCCATGACAGAGTGTGAGGGTGAAATTAGGATAGAATATACCACTGCTACGTTTATATTATGCCTCCACTGTCCTTTTTTTATAGAAAAAAAAACCTTTCAATTTAGCTGGATAACAGTTGCTTCAATTCCATCCAGATTAACCAACACAAGCTGGAGAGTTATACGTAGTGCAGCAGGATCAGAGTTCACCGATCACGTAACGAGTAAGTGATAAGATGACTGACAAGACCATGGCGGAGGATTTGTTGCACAACAGAGCCTAAGGCAAAGACTCAAACGCGATTTCAATACCCTGCATTTTGAAAGCGGCTCCCTGATGCATGCAAATATCTCCCAAAATGAAAGCTATCTTAGGAAGGGCTGTGTAGTTCTAACCATCTCTTAGCTCTTTATCATGCTTGAAGAAAAATTTGGTCTCTATGTGCACTTTGAATATTGAAAGAGTACTTTGATTATGGTTGCACTTATTGTTTGCACTTAAGACTAAAGGTGATGATACACGGGGCAACTGTGTTATTCATTTTTATTTATACTGTTTTTATTTCTATGATCAATTTGTGGAAAGGAGTTCAGTTAGGAGGTCAAAAGTTGTAGAGGCTCATAAATCATGTACAGATCTAAGGTCTGAAGAGACTCATATGAAATCATACAGGAGAGAAGCCAGTCAAGTTGAGTTTGTGGCAAAACATTTTAAAGTGCTTGAGTATTGTTGTCTTTTACTGTATATAGAATGCATTCTGAGAAAGTAGAAATGAAATGACATTCATAAGATGATTAGTTAAAACATTTCAAATCCACCAGCTGACTAATTTTCTAGTCATGTATTTCATCACTGAGGATTTCTTAAAAATAATTCCGGAATTAAAATTAATTTTAATATGTTTTAAAGGGACAAAAAGGTAAACTATTTCTGTTTTTACTTCACTGATAATGACATCATAGGTAAGACCTGTGCAGACTATGACTCGGCCATGGTCAATAAGTCTGCTAAAATATCAGATAATTTGACCTTTTTATGGCAAGGCAAGGTTAGATGTAAAATGTCATTTGGTGCATCTTGCTCAAAATCTTCGATTATATATTACTTTTTACTTGATGTTACAACATTAACAAAGATGTGCTTTCATGTTCCCCAACACACAGTGAGATATTTGTAAAACCAAGGGCCTGTTGATACTCATGCAATCGGTTTAATCAATCACAGCCGGCGAGCAGCGCTGTGACGTCGCACACCAAAAGGAACATCAATCGGCGGTCTCTTCCACAGCAGCAGCGCACGTCCTCAGGAGAGCTCTGAGCAAAGCTATATCAAAAAAGCACAAACTTCAAGCTGCCTGCTCTATTCCCCAGCTCATTTCTGCCTGGCGATGAAAAGCACCACTATTTTTCCCTGCACAGTGACCTGAACAGGATTCCCTACTGCATTATCAAATAGGCTCAGCTGCACGTTTTACAGGGTATTAGGCTTATATAGACCTTTGCACAACTAGCCAGTTCAGGCTATCGAGAATTTCTTACAAGTAATACATTAGACTGGAATAAGACCCAGTGCTCCCTCCAGGCCATAGTGTTTGTTGGTTGTGCATGCTGGTCAGGCTAACTACAGCTTGGCCAGAGGCGGCCCTACCTCAGCTAGCACAGCGATCACCCGTGGAAATCAGAACAGACAGGCATGGAGAAGCAAACCTGGCAAGAGACTCAGACAGAAAACAGCTTTGGATCAAATCCTGTTTTTACAACGCTCGCTGCTACTTGCCTCTTTTAAGTCAACATTCATGAAAATAAAGATCAATCTTGCTTTGGCCGAAAAGTGCGAAGCAAAAAAAACAAAATGAGACCTCTAATATGAGAGCATGAAATGGCTGCGTAACAATGAAGTGCACTTGAAAGGGTCCACGCCGCTCTTCCCCCTTCAGTTAAATGGCAAAGTAAAGATTACAGCCTCTGGTGCAGCTAAACCTGACAACTGCTGAAAAAAGCTACAGCGAGTGAATTTGGAAATGTGAGGAGCCTGCGGGAGGACAGCAGCAGGACAGAATTGGGCTGTTTGTCAGTGTGAGAGGTGTGTTTATAGAGCAGGTACAAAAATGAAGAGAAACGGCTTATGACAGGCACACTGGTGCAGTTGACAAGCAGCCCTGTCAATGGCAGCCTGTCATCTTGAGTAGACGGTAACTGACGGGGCAGCTGCTCTCCTCATCAACCTCAAACACTACAGACTGATTACGCCACATCACGGCCCAATTAATCACCTTATGATGAGTTACCATGCTGACCGCCAGCCTGAACACACAAAAACACACATACATAAACCATAAAAGTTTCCATATACATTTAGGGTGTTTTTCTTTTTGCATGTGTTTTTCCTCAAGTCAGTTTGAATTATGGCAAAACTAAATATTTTCAAAATCGACTAGTTGGTGCATTGCCAAAATGTTGACAACTAATCGATCAGGAAAGAAGTTCTGCATAATTAGACCAGTTTTAAGTTCATCAGACACCGATCAGTCATGTTTCTTAGGGGGCGATTAAATAGGACACATTCTGGTGTTCAAATACAGCTAGCCAGAGAGCAAGATAATCAAAACACCACAATTTCTCTCTTTAAAATGCAACGATTGCAGTTTGGGTGCTTAAATATGACATGACACAACGGCAAAAAACATGGGATGAAATTTCAGGAAGGTTTACTGTGCAAACAGTTAAAACATGTAAGCATCAATGCTGAAAAAAAAAAATTAATTTAAATTAAATCTAGACAATCTTAAATTGTTGGATGATAAAATACAGGTGCTGGTCATATAATTAGAATATCATCAAAAAGTTGATTTATTTCACTAATTCCATTCAAAAAGTGAAACTTGTATATTATATTCATTCATTACACACAGACTGATATATTTCAAATGTTTATTTCTTTTAATTTTGATTATTATAACTGACAACTAAGGAAAATCCCAAATTCAGTATCTCAGAAAATTTGAATATTATGAAAAGGTTCAATATTGAAGACACCTGGTGCCACACTCTAATCAGCTAATTAACTCAAAACACCTGCAAAGGCCTTTAAATGGTCTCTCAGTCTAGTTCTGTAGGCTACACAATCATGGGAAGACTGCTGACTTGACAGTTGTCCAAAAGACGACCATTGATACCTTGCACAAGGAGGGCAAGACACAAAAGGTCATTGCAAAAGAGGCTGGCTGTTCACAGAGCTCTGTGTCCAAGCACATTAATAGAGAGGCGAAGGGAAGGAAAAGATGTGGTAGAAAAAAAGTGTACAAGCAATAGGAATAACCGCACCCTGGAGAGGATTGTGAAACAAAACCCATTCAAAAATGTGGGGGAGATTCACAAAGAGTGGACTGCAGCTGGAGTCAGTGCTTCAAGAACCACTACACACAGATGTATGCAAGACGTGTTTCAGCTGTCACATTCCTTGTGTCAAGCCACTCTTGAACAACAGACAGCATCAGAAGCGTCTAAGACAAAAAGGACTGGACTACTGCTGAGTGGTCCAAAGTTATGTTCTCTGATGAGAGTAAATTTTGCATGTCCTTTGGAAATCAGGGTCCCGGTGTCTGGAGGAAGAGAGGAGAGGCACACAATCCACAAAAGTTTCCACAGTCAGTGATGGTTTGGGGTGCCATGTCATCTGCTGGTGTTGATCCACTGTGTTTTCTGAAGTCCAAGGTCAACGCAGCCGTATACCAGGAAGTTTTAGAGCACTTCATGCTTCCTGCTGCTGACCAACTTTAAGGAGATGCAGATTTCATTTTCCAACAGGACTTGACACCTGCACACAGTGCCAAAGCTACCAGTACCTGGTTTAAGGACCATGGTATCCCTGTTCTTAATTGGCCAGCAAACTTGCCTGAAAATCTATGGGGTATTGTGAAGAGGAAGATGCGATATGCCAGACCCAACAATGCAGAAGAGCTGAAGGCCACTATCAGAGCAACCTGGGCTCTCATAACACCTGAGCAGTGCCACAGACTGATCGACTCCATGCCATGCCGCATTGCTGCAGTAATTCAGGCAAAAGGAGCCCCAACTAAGTATTGAGTGCTGTACATGCTCATACTTTTCATGTTCATACTTTTCAGTTGGACAAGATTTCTAAAAATCCTTTCTTTGTATTGGTCTTAATATTCTAATTTTCTGAGATACTGAATTTGGGATTTTCCTTAGTTGTCAGATATAATCATCAAAATTAAAAGAAATAAACATTTGAAATATATCAGTCTGTGTGTAATGAATGAATATAATATACAAGTTTCACTTTTTGAATGGAATAAGTGAAATAAAAATCAACTTTTTGATGAAATTCTAATTATATGACCAGCACCTGTATAATAATGTATACTAGATTTCAAAAGTTATTAAATAAAATAAATAAAATCATTAAATAAATAACAATAAAATCAATCAATCAATCAATCAATCACTCACTCACCTCACTCACTCAAGCACTACATTGTGAAAGTGTGTGGTTCTCCAATGCTTTGAACAAGCAAGTTTGAAGTCCAGTAAATAAGCCTTTATTTGGTGGCAGCACCTTATGATACTATGTTGTTATTGCAAATTTTTTCTGGAACAGTACTGTAAGACAATTAATGTGTCATGACAACCCTTACTGCCTTTCGACTCCATGAGACGAGCGTTGTACAACCTCACGCCGTGTGATGAATAACTTACAACTGCAGAAGGGTCAGCGATCCACACCTTCTCACATGAAAAGAGTGTCTTATTTATACCAACAGGAGCATAAGCAACCAGTGATAAGCAGCGGCTGCAGTGAGGTTCACAGCACAGACCAGCAACAATGCATCAGTTCATGTGCCGTCTGAATGGTGACCAGGACCAATTAAGCAATGGCGAGTACTCCCCTGAACAGTACCCACAGATGAATAACGCGCTGTGGGGCAGGTGAGGCTTGAAGCCATTACACATCAATCACCAGAGCAGGACCTTTTGAAAGATACCAGCTGTCTTAATGGAAAAGGGAGGGAGAGAGGCAGGGAGGGAGAAAAATCAGCCATTTGTGAAAGCCGGTAGAAAAAAAAAGAGAAAGCTTCAGGGGTCTCAGCCAACAGCACCTATTTTACCATTTCCATTACTGCAATGAAGTCAAGGGGTGTGAGCCAGGAGGTTTTAAATAAAAATACATTTCTCCTTCAGAGCAGCGGATAAATTAGACCTTCTCACCCCTCCAACCACACAGTTGCTCTGCCACTATTAACACATCACCTCACAATGGGCACGCAGCAGGGCTCTATTACAAAACACACTCCTTTTTCAACATTACTCTTTCATGCTGCATGTTTTATTCATCCTAAATCACTCTCCTATTACGCCAATAGGCCAATGCATTCATCTCTGTGATTTGAGGCAAAAGCCAATAAAGGGTCAGGCAACACAAATGCTATTTCCCCAAGACACCCGAACTGCCAGGTGCTTCATTTTAGGGCTGTAACTAACTATTATTTTGATAATCGATTCATCTATTGATTATTTTCTGATTGGTCGATTAATCCTTTAGTTAACCTACCAATAAATAATAACCGTAACATCTGCCATTAATCTTTCCACATTTTATTCAAACATTTTTCTCATAAAATACAAATTAAAACAAAGCACCAGGAAAAAGGCCATGATGGCAGAATTCACGGTCATGGTTTGAGATTGACAGCAAGATGCGAGTCTTGAAATGTTTTGTTCATTCAGCAGATTAAAGTATCTCCTTGAATATATATCTGTATGAAGGAACAGCTGAACTCAACCACAGTCAGCGACAGTATCAAAAATGGCTATGTTCATAACACTGGGAAATTTTCACAAATGACAGCGTGTTATTAAATAAAAGAGTCCAATTGAGGTGTGACTTAATCCATTGGTTATTTTAAACAACCAACAAGGAACTAATCTAAACTAAACCCTTGTCGAGAATGTGGTTTTGAGTCCTGAAAATGTGCTGGTGTCAGTTCGGTTACAGAATGCGGTTGTCACACTAGTAAAAAATAAAATGCTGTATGAATGCAACCATATTAAGAGGCGCTGACATACTAGCCATTAGCATCTGCTCTAGAGTTTTGTTTTGTGTGAAACTTAAAAGGGGATTAGAGATGAATGTAAACTGTATGACGCTTCGACACATTCCACACAAATAGACAAATCGATGTGTCATTCCAGTCCTACTTCATTTGCAATAGTCGAAGGCTGATACATCAAGTCAATGAGCAGACAGCAGTGAGAGAGCAAGTGACATTTTTTGGTGATCCCTGATCACTGTTTTCAAATGGTATATTACAAAATGCAGACATTTGACTGGAGAGGATTACCGAAAGCTTTCCAGAAGGAAGTTGTGAAATACACATTTGATGTGATTGTTTTCGGCAAGCGAGATTAGCCTTGGAACATATCAAACAAAACATTATCTGCAATACGAGTAGCTGAGATTTATCAGACAAATGCTCATTCAAAGCTCATCCAAGAGAGCTACTCTGAAAACAGCTTTGTTGAAATCAATCTATTTTGCCAGAGTGCCAAAGCGAAAAGCTCGATAAATAATAAATAAATAAATACAGACATCTGAAGCAGAACTCCAACAGCAACAACAAAAAAATCATCACAGAAACCTCTTTGATAACTCTCCACCAGATTTTAGTTATTGTTGATAAAAGCATCACACTGACCCTGTATTGTGTGAAATTATGACTTGCAGCAATTCAATTCTAATAGTTTCACATGATCACACAGAACTAGCATGTAGAATCCGTACTGAAAATCCTGATTCACACCATCGGTCTGCTAATAACAGGCATCTTTATCTGATGGCACACATTTATTCTGAAACCGTTCCTGCTGGAAAACATTGTACTGACTAAAATCCTGCATACTCTAAATATTAATGGCCACTACTGACTATTTCAGTGCTCCTCGATAAATGGCTACTTATTGATATGGACGTGTAGTACGATGGAGGACCCTCTCCACACGGAATCTGTTTTTACTGACTTTTAAATTGTGTAGACAGGCTGATGGATCTTTGAGCATTAGCACAGCCTGTTCCATTAAGCGAAATAATGCGAGAAAAAGCCTTTCTTCAAAAGCATAACTCTGTAAAGACTCACATTACACACAGAATAACACCTAACACCTATGCATTCTGTTCATTTAAAGCTGCAGTCCGAAACTTTTGTGTTAAAAATTTACAAAAATTATATAATGAGAATATACAACATGAATCCATTTTCCAAACCGTGTTTTTGTCTTATCCTGAATCATTATGGTACACTTATAGTAAGTGTTTATATTTCAGACCGGACTGGTAGGACCCGCCGCAGAGTATCACAATAACTGCGTGACTCTCCATAGACATACACGGAGAAAAGTAGCTCCGGCTAGAATTTTCCTCCGCAAGACGCGTGCAGTTCTGTTTATTAACCGCTAGAGGGCCAAAAAATTGGAATTACAGATGGTCATGGTCAAGATAAAACCTGCAAAACTCTGATTTTATTCGACCTATTAAAAAAAAAAAAAAAAAAAAAAAAAAAAAAAAAAGAATTTGCCATGTGGTGACATCAAAAGCACTAGACACAAAAGCACACAGACATACACATATATTTACAGGGTTTTTCCTGGGTCAAAAATGGTCTTCGGTGGTGGTAGACAAACACGGTCATCCACACACAGTACAAGGTACCCTACCCATGAAAACTGTGAGCCCAGTACTGATAATACATCCAAAAAAAATGCAAAGAAACCATTTGTAATATTAACTTATCCTATTTATTCATGAAATAAAAAATAATCACTGTCAGGACAGATCATAAAACAAAGCACTTAGAACTATATGTAATATGTAGATTTATATATATAAAAAAGTTGAAAAGTTAGTAATAAAAGTTTGCCAATTGTGCATTTAAATACTGTTGTCAGTCCAGAAACTTTGCGATGTGTAATTAGCAGCATGAAAAATATGTAGTATATACAAAGCGAGCAAAGCTGTCAATTACAATACAACTTACACAAAGCTGCACTCCTGCGAAAACTCCTGTTATAATCATGAAGTTGTCTATGCTGTGCAGTGAATCTCTTATTGACATTGTGTTTATGCTTTGTTGGTTATAATGAAAGGATTCACAAGCAGAACTCATGCTCCGGTGTTGAGCGAATTCTGAATAAACCACATCTGATTGGCCATTGCGTTCATGCACTTGTCTGTGACATTTCTACAAAGCTCAATGCTGCAAAACTACATTGTAAACAGAAACCTTTTATGCTCTTCACAGCGGGTACCGGACAGTACTGCAGAAAGGCAGGCATCTCGGTATCACCACATTAAATTTTGGCAGCTGCCAAAATATTTTCAAATGGTATATTATATATATATATATACATATACATATATATATATATATATATATATATATATATATATATATATATATATATATATATATATATATATATATATATATATTTTTTTTTTTTTTTTTTTTTTTAATATATATATATATATATATATATATATATATATATATATATATATTTTTTTTTTATATACATGCAAAAACTAACTATACCTTAGTTTTTGCATGCATTTGTTTTTCTCTGTCATTTGCGGCGGGTTCAGAGAAACGTTCACTCGGAAGATGAGCAAGGTGAGGTAGTATTTTGAAAGCCTACACAAAACTTTTCCGTTTTCTATGTCATGTCAAACTAGTAGGCCGATGTAAAAATGAATCTTGCTTTATAGACTCGTTATATTACCGGTTATGAGGGACAATACAGTATACATTTTTTTTTAAATCAGATTAAAAGGAGAAACTTTATGACAATTCAACAATTGCTATATCAACATCCTAATATATCGTTGTCAGTACACGTCACGCTTTTCTTGCGATTTTGCCGCCCGTCATGTTTACAGATACTTTTCATTCAGCAGTTGCCATGGCAATGAACAACATCCTAACATGCTGACTCGTGGACTTTTATTTAAGGAAATCTTATAATAGGTTGAAATTAGTCGTTGTGCATATACCATATATGGTGACACTTTCGATTAGGTATACATATTCACTATTAACATGCATATTACTAGCAAACTGGCAATTTATTAGTACTTATAAAGCAGTAATTTGGAGTTTGAGAGAAAATTCCTGGATAATAGTGAATAATGTGTGTACCATAATGCATATATAAGGCTAAATAATAAATAAATGTATAAAATAAGGCTTAAAAAAGCCCCAGAGACCTGATTTAATATGACAGCAATAATACTTTAAAATATGCACATACATTTCAGAAAAAAAAAAAGAAAAAAAAAAAACCTCTTTAATGTTTGTAATCTAATAAATGTCTACCACTCTTCTTTAATATACTGTTGGATTAAGATCTCATGAGGGCATCCTATACAAACACTGGCTGGAAATTAATTTGGTGCATCTCTGTAGCGTGTAACTACACAAATGTTGATGATTTATATACAGAAATCAAGAGGCTAATCTGAGCCCTGAGGAGTCAGTAAACCTGAGGCTGAAGGCTAGGCTCCAAGCAATCCAAGTATGTGAGTAAGTGGTTGTGTACGAGTGTGTATTCCCTCTGCACAATTCCCGTAGGGGCCAGCTCCCCATCAGCACTCATGTCTATTATCAGCATCGTGCCTGAGAGTAACTTCATTTCACACTGTAAGCCACAAACACAGTGCAAACCACACTGAGGGCTCTCAGACGAGTTTGTCCGTGTGGCAGAGAGGGTTGGGGGAATGTCTGGACTAGTCCATCACTGTGCTTTTAGCCTGGTCATGTAGCCATTGAGCATTTCTAAAGGAAGCATCAATGCTGGACGAGTGCGAACACACGATCAAGACAAGGGATAGTTCACAGAAAGAAAAAAATAATCATCATGTCACCATTTATTCACATTCATGTCATTTCAAACCTGTATGTCTGTCTTTCTTCTGCAGAACATAAAAGATATTTTGAATTTTTTTTTGTCCATAGAATGAAAGTAGGGATACTCAATCAAATTTCTAATCGTGATTACAGATGCCATGATTTCAAAATCGTTCAAAAGCGCGATTACAAGGAAAAATATCCACTTACATTATTCTGTGTGTTTAGAGCACTTCAGAGTGAAAAAGGTCTAACCCAGCACAAAAGGAGCTACCAGTGACGTAGGTGTACGCTGATATGTCAATTGCATGTGAAACGCCAGCACCCGCCATTTTTAAAAATATATATATATTATTATATATTATATATTTACTCCTTGAACTAACTAACTCTACAAACATGAAAAACAGTGATAGGACCTCTCAACCTTATGCTAAGGAGAAAATCCAGTACGACTGAGCAGACCAAGCAAAACATGATTAAGTATTTCTGCTAAGCTAGCAACATCGGGCATCAACCACACGGCAAAATCTAATACTTTCATATACTGTCTACTTTCTTTGTATAACAGTTCTATCTAATAACATATTAGACAGGACTGTTAAAGAGATCGTAAACTAATGAAGACGGAGAATGAGAGCACTGTGTGCTCAGGATCTGTCTGAACTGTTCTCGGCGCCGTCAAAATAAAACTAACAACAAGCCCAGTTTACATCACTTCAGACCCTAGGGGAGCATTAGTTTTCAGGGAACCACACTGGTGGTTAGTTCCTATATGTAAGTTCCAAGAACAACCCGATGCAAAAGCCCCTATTATTATACCATGCGTATGTTGACTTTTTATTATTATTTAAAAAAGATACCAAACCAATGTAGTGTTGACATTTGAGGTTTAATGTTATAGAAAAAAAACAAAAAAATTCAGAAAGTGTTTTCAGCTTGTTTTTTGTTTTTTATACAAAAATATGGCATGCAGTTGCTTAAAACAATGGTATAATGCTATTCAATACATCATTCAATGTAAATTGTGATAATCTTAAAGGTGCTAAAGAGGATCTTTTCGTCGACTGAAAAACCAAAGACTGACAGGTTTTGAAATGAGCGCATGCGTAAGAACAACCCCCCTCCTTCACAGCTCATTTCAAGGGAACGCCTCCCAAAACTTGTGCACGAGTATTGGAACACGAGTGTTTACCACCGGCATTCGCTGTGTCGTGTTAGTGGATTCATTATGACAGACTCACCGCAGGTAACTCATAATCTGCAGTTGTTACTCCTGTCTCCTGACAAAAACATTGCATGCGGCGTCTGTGGAGTGTGGAAAGTTACTGGAGCGCGCAGCCGTGCACGTCTCTCACAAGGAACATCACGGCAGTGATTGACAAGCCAGAGGGCCGTGTAAACGATTGGCTGATGTTTTTAAGGCCCTACCTCGTGCACAGATGATGTATATTAATATTATTCCTTTCAGTGCACCTAATAAATAGATTTTTATCAGTTCGTAAAGACAGTTTCAAGTAATATTGCAAATATGTATAAAACAAAACATCCTCTTTAGAACCTTTAATTAATAATCGCAATTACAATTTCAAGAGAATAATCGACAATTATTATTTTTGTCATAATTGTGCAGCCCTAAATGAAAGTCAGTGGGGTCCAGTGCTGTTTCAGTGCAAACCATTGACTTTCATTGTATGGACAATTTTTTATTTATTTTTTTCTTCTTCCTTTTCTTTTCAAAATATCTTTTGTGTTTTTCCATTTAAATTTTCCTACCAGTGGATAAACTATATGGTAATTGATATCAAGAGAGCTGTAATGAATTTTCACATTCATTCACATTCAATAAAAAGGGAATGAGGGAATACATATGAAACGATCAATACATATTTGGAGAAAGTAGTATTTAAGATGGGTAAACAGTTGATCCGGCGTTGTGCAGCAGACACGCTCTTGGCTTGGCCTCACCCAAGCATATGTGATCAATACTCAATCAATGGCAGATGAACACATACGTCACTTTCTAAATCTATCCTAGATACAGAAGATATTAACATTCCACTTCCTAACCTTCCCTGATCTGCTTTGATTTACAATACAATTAATCAAATGCGAATGCAACAGTTTACAAAAGCCCATTCACTGTTTCAACAGATGCAGATTGTGTAGCAACGACGCCTGTATGGTTTCCCCCCCCTCAATCAAAATACAAGCAGCATAACAGCTGACTTAGAAAGACTGTTTGCATGGTGCGGAGCACCATATAAATATATAAAAGTGCACAGCATAAATGAGTACATCCCCTCTGAAACTTCTGAAAGTCAGCAATTACTCAATTACTTAGAAGACATGTTAGGGTTCTTTAGAGATATAATGTTCCAGCAAGTCTGCATAATCAATTAGCAAAGAAGCATGTCAAAAGTATAAGATTTTCTTATCAAGGTGATAAAATGTTGTGAAGCAAATGAGTATACCCTCCTAAAAGTTACTAAATAAAACAAAATAAAATTTATCTGGTGTAAGTTTAAGGCAAGGTTTGATCAACAGGTAAGTATGTTGAACCAAAACATTTAAAGAGAAGTAATTTCTTGACAATTAAAAGTATTATATAGCCCACCGAATCATTCTCAGACTTAATGCTGACAACAATAGTACCACTTGGGAGAGAACTGTCAGGAGACTTATTTCTTAGCACAAAAGAGGACAGTGGTACAAGAGGATTACCAAATCATTGTTTTAAGTGTGAAAATATAGCAAAAGTAACACAGAAATTCAAAAACAATGGACTTGTGACAAGGCCCCTGAAATAATCAGGCCTTCATTTTAAGCTTTCATTTAGTGATGAGGGATTTTTTTTTTTGCTAGACAAAGAGGAGAAATACCAAGCGAGTGTCTCAGAGCCATCAAAAGCTATGAAAAGAATGACTGTTTATCTCACAGAGTAAGATGCAGCCTGCAGAAATGACATGCATGGTTGTTCTCCTCACTGGAACTACCTACTGTAGCCAAAGCACAATAAAGTCAGTTAGCCATTTCCAAAGCCCATATTTACAAAATATAGATTCGGGGAATCAATTCTCTGGTCTCATGAGACCAAATCATATTTTGGATCTAACAGCATCCAAAATGTTATGGTGTTGCTGGAGGAAGGAGTACAGTGAGAAGTGCCTGGTTCCCACAGTAAAGTTCAGTGGTAGTAAAGCTCTTATATAGGGATGTATGAGTGCTGAAGGTGTGAGGGAGTTGTGCTTTATCAATGCTGTCACGAATTCCCACACCACTTTGTAATTTAATACACAAACTTGAAAAAGAAGATGTTACCCTTTACTCATTCCCTGCATAGTTGGGCATTTTTTCAACATGACAATGAGTTTTTATTATGTATATGTTTAATACATTTTTGTATAATATATTATACATATATATAAAATATATACACACACATATTATATATATATATATATATATATATATATATATATATATATATATATATATATATATATATATATATATATATATATATATATATATATATATATATATATGCGCATGCATGCAACTGTTCTCTGTAAAGTAAAAAAAAAAAAAAAAAACGAACCGTACCGTTCCCCACTTACGGTTCAGCATGCACCGCGCTCCATCTTGAATGACTATAGGCTAATATGAGGCTAATATGGTTTGTGTTTAAAATAGCAACGTCGAAAACAGACAGACAGAGTTCAGATAAAGTATGTTTCAGTCGATGGATGCGCATTCTGGCTTCTAAAAATGTTACAACAACGATAATCAGAAAGCGTGGACAAAACAGTCACTCTTAACTCTAAACTTTGTTCAATGCGAGGTATGCTCTAATGTTCTGTCATTTACGCCGTTATCACCCGGGTGTTGATAGCGCGTGAGCGCAGGTGAGACCTGAACAGTGCACGTTGCTGTCTGTGTTTAAACTAAACTCATTTAAGCCTTGCTAATTCAAACATTCAAGAGCAAGACGCAAAAGAGAACTCACACGCGCTGTGAGAAGATTTGTGTGCGCTCATCCGAAGCGTGCACACGCTTATTTCAGACAGCGTGCAAATACAGAGTTCTCTTTCAAGTCTTGCGCTTCAGTGGACAAATTCATACAAAAATGATGTCAACATGCCCGTCTTGGCGAGTATCCTAGCAAACATAGTCGGTTATGTCTTAAGTGAACGTATAATAGTCGAGAAAGACAACACGTGTAACAGTATATATGTACTGGATTGTGCCTGTCTTATAGGAAAAAAAAAATAAATTCCTGCTGCCTGTGTTTTTAATGTTAGAAAGAAAATCACTCACTACCCTTGACTGAATAGCTTTTGTAACTAAATAATGATTAATATTTATTTAATTTATACAGTGAAGATAATATGCAATGTTATTTTATATTTGATTACTTTATCCATTTTCTGTACCTGAAAACTACTGTTAGATACCTTTATTTGAATATTTGCTCTATTGTTTTTATTTGTGATGTTGGTTGTAGTTTGATCATTTGTTCTTATTTTTCTTTATTTTTATTTGACAGTAGTCCTATTTTCCCTGAACATAGCACATACCGAACCATACTGAAACCGTGACCCCAAAACCGTGAATACGAACCGAACCGTGAGCATTTTGAACCGTTGCACCCCTAATATAAATTATATATATAATTTTGCAGCTAAAAGAAGACATCTAAAAGTAGTCAGTTGATCAAAAGCCTCATGGCAGCTCAGCCTGAGCCTCATTCACAGTGAAAGCAGGGAGGTCTCAGGGAAGCACTGGTCCTGACAGACACCCACAGAGAGGGGGGCTCAGCTCTGCGTCACGCTGCCCACCCCCCACTAATCATCACATGAAACACAGGGCCTGGAGGAGAGATCTCAGCTCAGGCTTATTGTTCAGGACCTCATTTATTCTCGCTGCAACGTTATTCCAAACTCATCTTCCAGAACATAAGGTTAAAGATGATGAGGCCGCGGCGGCTATGCCATTAGGTCAATGCATCAGACCATTTTCAGACTAAATTATTTAGTTATCTGGCGGTGCCTTTTTTCGAACACTGGCAACCAGCGGCAGATGGTCTCTCGAACAAGCCGGGCATTCAAAAACACGCGTAACGGCTCTGCCAAAAGCACCTCCACCCCAGATACCACAGGACGGTATTATCACTAATTAGGAGCGGCTTTTGTTTCTGGATGAGCCACCTCTCCAAACCCACAGCCTGACAGTCTTTAAGAGGCTCTAGTCTGAATAACACCCTCTTTGTTACTCCACCTCTCCATTTAAGGCAACTCATCTCAAATATAAATATAAATTCTCCAGTCCTATTTCCATCGCAAGCCACACAAAACACTGTTGTTTAAAGAGGATGAAAAAAGTCCTGAGAGCTCCTACGATGTCAAATCTTTGTCATCCTTGACATCTTTGAGAAGACAGGATGCTCAAATGTTTGGAGGAATATCAAATCACAGCTCTCTATACTACTGATGCAGTACACAGTCCAAATGAGCAGCACTGTAAAAATGATTTGAGATTGTTTCCTTGCCTTGGAGCAGCAGGCAGGAGGGGAAGTGACTGGAGGGTAATGAAAACGCTGCTGAAACAAGCAGGATCAGAGCTTCCCTCTTCTCTCTGGACAGCTCATAAAACATGCATTGACTAGAACTATTACCATTCTGCCGTTTTAGTGCGGCGCGCAGCTCCCAGGAAGAGTGCACACTTATCAACCTACATACACACCAGACCTGCTGCTTTTTATTTTAAACATATAGTGATGTAAAAGAGCAGCTGTTTAGGGGGAAAAAAAGTGTTTACCAGAGGGAGGCACCTAAACAATAGGCTGCCACTGCTCTTTGGGTTCAGGGTTGTGTTTAAAGCAGTGTACAGTGGCAGGCGGGAGATTAACTCGTAACGCATTCATGTGTGAAATGGAGACTTTATCCCTAACTGATAGTGTTGCGAGGCTTCCAGAAAACACAAGCCTGATGATTTTTCATCATTTCGGAAAAACAGCCGTAATATATTAGATTACCGCTCGCAGCCTTTTGGTACGTTCGCACAATGCATACTCTTAAAACACCCCGGTGTTTTACAACAAAGCACGGTGGGAGGCGGGTGAGGAGAGCGGGGGTCTGCCGTTCATGCAACGTGGCTTTTCTAGTCGAGCAAGCACATCTGAAGTCAAACCGTTTCACAGAGGCACCCGGTTATAGTGTGTTTATTGTAAAAGCTGATGGATAGCTTAAAGCACACTGTAAAAATGTACATGATTTGTTATCACAACATTTTTTTTTTTTGTCAAATCAATTAATGTGGTTCAAATAACATAATATTTTAAGTTTCTCTTGATTAAATCAATCGCCTTCATTGTATTAAGTAAAATTTTGAATTTCAATGAATTCAATTTTAAAGGCAACCAGGTAACTTACTTTAAGTTAAACCAACAATTCCTTTGTACAGTGCAGGGATTTTTTTCGTAAGATGAACCACTTTGACCTAAAATATTTACCCCCCCCCCCACCCCCTCAAACACACACACACACACACACACACACACACACACACACACACACACACACACACACACACACACAACAAGATTAATTCCATTGTTTGGACAAAAAACAATACTGAAACATTTCAGAGTACCTTCTTTCATGTTCCAAGAAAGAAAGTCAGTCACAGGTTTTTTGTGTGAACTATCCCTTTAACTAGCCTGAGAAAAAAAATAAAAGCACAAAATTGCCTTTATTAGAGCTGGAAGTAAAAAACACTGTTACAATTTTCCAAATTAGAGAACAGGAATTCCTGCCACTTCTCTACACAGAGCCTCCATTTCCCAAGAGAGCTGAATCAGACAGTATAAAGGCTCTGGAAATAGTGCATTTTACAGGTTTTAACAGTGTGCAATGATCACAGTATTATTCGGCGACACATTCACAGGCTTTGCGCTCTTTAGTGAGCATTACAATTCCTTCCACAGCACGGCAAGGAATGAACCTCGGGGGGAAGGTTTGTGCGGGTCCAAGTTAAAATAGCTTGCAAATGCACGAGTAAGCTCATAAACAGAGCAAGCATGTTCAGCACAGAGCCACATTCATCCAAGTGTATACACATGTGTCAATCTAAATGAGTAGTCCATTGACTGCTGAGTAACTGTATTTTCCTCTAAACTGCATACTGGGCAGAGCTAATAAAAAGCTAGGCTGAAATGAAATGTGGCCTGACCTTTTCCGATCTTTCTTTCAGCCGCTCCTTTACGCAGATGTCCAGTTCCCCTAATGTATCAAGCTGTTAAATAGGCTGCCTTCTACTTTGCCCCCGTATGATGGAGAACACAGCGACAACGAGACATGCACGCTCTAAATCAAAGAGATCTCTTTCGATATCAAGTGAAAAACTAGGTAATCCCATTCAAAAGGACTTTTTCCTCAATTATTAGTAAAGCCTTACACAGCCATTTTTGTTTGCATTTTGTCGGGTTATCTTCTGTGGAAAAAAAAACAATTTGATGAAGATTTACTTTTTGTTACCAAGAGGAACATCTTAATGAGCTGTTCAGCTAAGATAACACATCGCTCCGTGGGGCCATCGCATGCTGTATATCCCTAACCCTCTGAAGCAACAGCAGATCAAAAATTCAATAATGAATGTGGAATTGCTGCAATTAATGTCTATGAGAATCCAAGCGGTCTGAAAAAAAATACATCAGTAACCTGATTAATTTTATATAGGAATAATCTGTGATCAGCATTACCAAGTGAGCCCAAAAACAAATTAGATTTGAAGCTAAGAGCCCCATTGATCAGCAGTCGTCTAAACCGACCATGAAAAGGGGCCGGTAATCCAATCCAGCCGTTCGGAAGTGCCTGAGAGAGTTGCATCTCTACAATGGAAACATTCTGTCCACAATGTAATCCATTGTGTTCATTCAGCAAGCGTTTTGGAACCTGTTCGATTACACTAAAATGGCCCAAATCATCGCAAGTATAAACAACGAGGGGAGGATCGTTTTTCAACTTGGCAATGGCTGCGCCACTCGACTTCCAATGACATTTGACTGACCCATAGAAATAGTGACGCACAACTGTCAAAACACTGCCGCTCTCCAGAACATTCCGCACAGTCTCCGTACAATTCCATGACTCAGGCAATAACTAGTTTTATTTCATACAAGTGAATATTTAATGGTATCCAGAGTTACTTTAGTAGATCCCTAGTGGCCTGTGCTTCGGTTGCAAAACAAAAAACTACGCTCAGTAAAAGCAGATGCCAACAACTATAATCATTAACTATTCTAGCCACTGGGAGTGTGAAAAGCACAAGATTATATATTCACTACTGTGAAACACTCAAGACTGTGAGCTTTGTCAATTGACAAATTGTTAAAGGAATCAGACAAATATTAAGATAATCTTACAAGACTTCCCTTCTAGCCGCAAGACTCTCCGCAGCCATTTTACAAGCCAGTGCCAACTTCCCTTTGAATATACAAGGCGATTCTTAGAAAGACAAACACGTGAATGAATCAACAGCACGTACACTAATAACCTTGGGCTATCTAACCATTGCATTGCTTTATGGAACTGTATAACGTATAAATAGCAGATCCATTTCTACCCAGTCTGTTAGGGCTCTATTTCAGCTTCCCTGTCATTAAATATTTATCCTTGCGGAGTGGCGGATTGTACAGAGGTGATAAGCACTTAGGAATCCAAATTTTTCAAACCCCCCCACCCACTTCCCATGTCTGTAACCCTTTATTTTCCCCCTACATGCAACAGAGACTTTTATTCAAACAGATTATCTACAAGCGCTCCTTTAATCGGCACAGGACAGAACTGAAACAGTGCCCACATTCCCAAAGGAAAGGCGGTCTGCTGGTTTTATCAGGAGAGAAATCTTTTTTTAAATACCAAAGGGATGAAATAACTTGATTTGAGGAAGATCCCTTCCTTTGTAGAGACAGTTAAAGGGGCCGGGGCAGGGGAATTTCAGTATTTCATAGCTCTTTGTATTCCTGACACAGCAAATTAACACCCAAGCTAAAACAAAAGAGACATTACTTTGCCAAATATGGAATCAGTGGTTATAGCGATTCAAACATAAATTTAAGCAGCACCTCTGCTTGTTGCTGCTGCTTGTGTGAGTGTTTGGCTCGGGTTGAATTTGGCATCTTACGGCATATAATGATGAAAAGATTTCATGCCTCAGCTTTGTGGGTGGTTGCTGTTGGGTGTGAATGCATCTCTAGTGGACCCTGCATGCTTCAAAAGCTTCTTGGGCCGACCTACGGTACTTCACAGGTATTCTTGGACGGACAACAAAAACATCTTTTTAAAGGCTCAATAGGGAATGGCCTGCCAGAGGAATGACAGTTCAAATAGGACAGGCTAAATTCCAAAGGCAGCCTCTACATATGGGCTGGGAGCTCTCCACAAGACAAGAACAGAGATCTAATAAACGTTTAGTGAATACCCAAGTTCGTACAGAGCCAAATGCACTTCAATCCACACAGAGGACAGAAAAATACATTTTCAAATATATATATAACCCATACAATTTTTGGTAGCACCATTTACAGTTTGGTTCCGCCTGTACATACATACCATGTACTTATTATAAACTATGTTCTAAACCTAAACTTAAGCCATGTAGTTACCTTATATTACGATTACTTTCTTGGGTAAGTACACTGTAAGTACACATACTGTAAAATAAAGTAACCAATTTGTTTTGCAAATACATAAAACAACAAAAGCGCTCTCTCTCTCTCTATTATTAACAATAATGAAAACAGTTGTGCTTCTTAACATATTTATGGAAATGGTTATAACATTTTTCAGGATTCTTTGATGAATAGAAATAACAGAAATAAACAGCATTTATTAAATGTATTCATTACACTTTTTAAAGCATTTTAATAGAAAGCTTTTGCAACATTATAAATGTCTTCACTGTCACTTTTGATCAATTTAATGCATCGTTGATGAATAAAATTATTAATTTCTCTGTTTTTTAAAAAGATCTTACCACAAAGATTGTTTTTTAAAAAAAAAAAAATTAAGCAGCAAAAACTGTTTTCAACATTTATAATAACATTTCTATATTATATATATGAGAGAGAGAGAGAGAGAGAGAGAGAGAGAGAGAGAGAGAGAGAGAGAAATGCACACACACACAATTATAAACACATATATACGATTTCTAAAAACTTTACATGAATCATTCACAACTCCACCCTATTTCTCAGCACATCTCTTTGTATGATTAACAGTTACTGCACTTAGTAGTTTTAGAACACAATGCACTATCAGGTAAACACTGCCTTACTGTCATATTGTCTGTGTTAATACAAAAGAATAACTGTACTTTACTGTAGAGCAGCCCGACCAGTGTAATCTAGTTTTAAAATGAATGGCAAGAGCAGTGTATTTAACTGATGTGTCACACAGATGACTAACACTTGTACGACGGTGAACCGCACCGTGACCCTGCGGCAGCCATGATTCTGCATGACCCTGTGGGATCTGACACGCAGAGACACGTACACATTTCTTCCACTACAGTAAATACAATAGAATCTAATGGCGAAGGAATACACTGTCTTAATGATTCACACAAACACAACCAATCGAGATCTGATAAGGAAAAGATAGTTTCAAATGTCTCTAAATGGATGCAATCACCGTCCTATCCCTGATAGAAAGTAGCGCTATCAAGTGGGAATGCAAATATTCAATAGCTCTGCTTAATGGCGAATGGAGTGGGATTGTGGTGTATTGCCACAATAGAGTATAATTTCCCTCCCGCTCTGATGGAGCCACTTCACTCTGATGAAGAACAGGAGCATTGAGCTGATTCTATGACCACAGTTTGTGTTTCCACCCCCCTGCACTCCTTTTTGTCCTCCCAATGACACACAGCCCAACAAGCTTGTCATTTTCAAACGTTACCATTCAGGTCTCATCGATTTATTGTAATCAAAGATGATGTGAAAGGCTACGACAAATACGTGGCTTGCTCCGACAAGGGTAAACAAACAGCAAAGGTCCCAGTGTACAGCGAGGTTTTAACCTCGATCTGAAATCCCCCGTTCATTAATGCGCCGTTAACAGCCGGTTACGGCCAGTGAAACTGCGGTAGCAAAATCAATTACCTCAGCAAGTATTGATATGTCTCGCGGCCTGTTTACAATTTAATCTCTAACTTGTCAGAGCCATTATTTTCCTAATCACAACTCCCGCTCTTCTGCGCCTTTGTCTCTGGCTCATGTTTAAGGGAACAAAAAGGTCATAAGCTTGAGCGCTCCCCAGGGCACAGCCTGCCACTGCTGTAATTATTCCTGAGCAAGAGATGACAAATGAAGTGGATCAAATCAAAGGTGTCAGTAGCTCTTATGACACCAGCCCAGTCACACAGGTTAAAAACGGAGGTCAAGCTAAAAGGAAAAACTAGTTAATGCCGCCCTGCAATAATTATGTGCGAAGCCTCTTAAAGTGACAAACTCTTCATAATCCCTCACTAGGATAAACGTGTAGAAAATCCATACCTATTGATGGGGCATTCAACTACAAGAGATAAATAAACAAACAAACAAAGAAAAAAAAAAAAAAAAAAAACTCCCAGTGACGTGTCCATTACTCAAATTGCATCCAAAAAATATCCTCAGGAGCCGATACTAAACTAGCTAAAACGATCAACGAGGATATCATCAGCAAACTCGCCATTTGTATCTTGGCCAGTAATCATTGAGGAATGGAGGCTGATGCATTATTTACTGGCTAATGTATAATTCAGAGCCAACAGCAGATTTAATGCATAAATAAAGCTGTGATACACCTGCTTTAAATGTTTACTCACCAAAATAAGATCTGAAAGTACAAGCACGTCACGCGGTGCCTTTGAAAGTTTCAAACGTGTCACTCGTTTCTTTTTTTCATCTTGGGTGACTAAAAGTCAAAATGGTTTGCAGGTGGCAAGACCCACAACCCGCTTTGTTCACCTTCTAGAAACATAAACGGAGATCAAAACGAGACACTCAGATGTCTAAGCACAAGATCTCAGTTAATTTAAAACACAGGTCTGCAGGAGTGTTTGTCTTTCAGCAAACGCAAACACTGTAATGAAAAGTGAAGGGCGTCTATGTTCAAGTTACTCATTTCCATTGATGATTCTTTCATATGATAATATTGTGGCAGAAAATAGAGGCTATTTTGAAAATAATTCAATTTGTTTACTGCTCCTTTAGCAGCTGTTTTCAAAATGTAATGAATCATTGCAGATTTGAGAGGAAAGGTTAGCAAACAATACATTATAAATAGAAAACAAGCACAAGAAATTCTTGTAAAAAGGTTAATTAGGCTGCTTCAGGGAACCGATCTTTTGACGTCAAACAAGTCAGTCACAATTCCCTACAGGCCATGCGCTATTGACCCCCGTGCTGAGGCTGGCCTACTTAAAAGACGGTGATAAAGACAGACAATATTGCAACAGCATCTAAAACACCTTGTGGATTAATCAAATCAAAAACATGCCCAACATGATCAAAGCTGAATTTTTAGCATAGTTTCTTTAAAAACACTCACACACACACAAAAAAAAACACCTCGGCCATCATGTTAGCAATGTTCAACAATGTTTTAGCAGTGGAACATTCCAAAAGGTTTTGAAATGTTGAGACAAACACGGTCCAACAAAACCCGTCCATATCACTGAAATACCGGGTTTTTTTCTGTGTGTGGTCAATGAAATAAGACCACATGATTGTCATCATATGGTCTTTCATTACAGGCATAAAACTTCATTCTTAACCTTTTCCCTCATGCACTCATATTTCTCTAGATGAGGTAATTATTTTTGCAGCCGCAAATGTTTCTGGACACATAGCCTGCATTCAACTACTTGATAATGAAACTATTTATACACTAACGGGATGAGTCAAGGAGTGAAAGACTAGAGTGCTGTTTTCTTCTGCCAGCAGTAAGATTGCACTAAAGGTTTATTTGATCTCACAAAGATATAGCTTGATTCATCAAAGATATCATTATTCAACAACAGCAGCTCTGGCTTATACAGAACAATATGCATATTGTGCCACACAAAGACAACTCATCACCTGGAGAGAAAAAAAAAATAACCAAAACAAATCCTCTTCCCGGGAACAGCCAATGTAGCTGAAAAGTAATCAGCAATCTGCCTCAAAATTAATGATTAGTCCATTATTAAATGAAATGCTTTTAAATGAACAATTCTTCTAAAGAAATCAACACACCTGACTTCTGAATACAGATGACTTTTCTTAGCTTATTATGTCTCCAGTAATCCTGTGTATCTCTTCAATTAACAACAGAGCCTTACTTTGCCTATAGTTTTTAAGATGCACTCTAAAAATGCTGGGTTAAAAATAACCCACGTTGGGTTAAAAATGGACAAACCCAGCAGTTGTTAAATGTTAAACGTTTAATAAATAATTAAATTGCTTAAGAAAATGTTCACCTTTTAATTATTTTTGTTGCCTCTAGTAATTATGTCTGATTTTTAATTTCCAACCTATTTTGGGATCATTTTAAGCCAGCCATATTAGTATTTTTTTAAACAACAGATTGAGTTAAATAAAAGTTAAATAAAACTGTCCAGCAGGTTGGTCAAACATTTAACCCAAACGCTGGGTTAGTTCATTTTTAACCCATCTTGGGTTGTTTTTGACCCAGCTTTTTTTTTTCTTTTTTTTTTTTTAGAGTGTAGATTTGGTTCAGCTGGTCCTTACTAACAAGTGTAGTGTGACTATAATGTAGTGATCTTGAGTTGTCCACCAACCACAATTAAATCACAGTATGGAGATAGAATTTAATTTCTGACTTTTAAACTATGATAATTTTGTATTTTTGAGCTTGGGATTTTTTTTTCATTGTACTGACAAACTGCCTAAGGTCATTCTGCTTCCTACTGTGTTTCATGTAAGAAAGATAACAAGTAGGAATGGCATGCCATGAAGATGAGTAAAACAATGAAAGAATTCATATAGCAAAAAATGAGGATATTTATGAATCGTTGCAGGACAGACAGTCATAGATTGTGCTCCATTCCAGCAGTCTAAGAAATTTATATCCTTTCTAAGCGAGAAATGCTTCAACTCCACGCATACTTTTCAAGATAAAAACACTTGAGTGAGGACTGCATTTTTAAAATATGTTTATCACCACAGAGAGTGTTTCTCTACAAGGACAAGGACAGAGTGAATACTAGTAAGGGTGCGCGGGCGTAAAAAGCATAAAAGACTCCATCTGACATCCCTAACAGAGCAGGAAAACAGTGGGGCCTATGGGACCCCCAACCTCACTTTATGACCATGTGCTGAATTAACAGGTCCAGATGTCCCCTCTCACTTAGCATGTGCGAGACATCTCGAGCAAAGGGCTCAGCTGCTTTAGGGCTTATTAAAAAAATATCAATTTCAATTATACCCATTAACTTCTCGCGCTCCTCAGGTTTACATTTATTTGACATCAACAAGGCTGATTCTCGCCCAATATGTATGCTTAACGCATAAATCGACCAATCCAAGTTTATCAGGTTAAATTCATCAACCACCTTCTGGAATAACAACAAATGAGACAAAGAGAGTGCCGCTGAAACACCATACCGGGTACCTGTGAAGCCCGAGGAATGAGTCAAACAAAGACGAGCCTCTTACGAGACAGATATCAATCTGCTCTTAATACTTGCTGCCGCAGAAGCATTCAGACGACTCAGCTGCTTGGGCTGTTTATAGTTTGACAGTGTCAGGTCTCTTTGTCACTAGGGCTATGAGCAGGCGCCTGTGGTTACTGTATCTATTATCAAGGGGAAAGTGCCAACACATTCTTGTAAACAAAGGAGAGTCTACCTACAAGTTCTCAGAGACAAAGCCCAACGTGAAAACGCTCGAGGCAACCATTCCAAACAATCTGAGATGTTCTCAGAAACAAATTTAAATGAATAAGCTTTCAGTCAATCAAGCATTTTGCTAAAGGTTTTCCCGCGACGCAATGCAAAACATGACGTTAATTACCCCTGCCCTTTCTCCAATTCATTAAGCATAACATTGCATAGCTCGGCCTGCGTTACGGATGCGGCACCGTTGAGGCCTCTCTCGGCAGACGGAGCAGAAATGTGCGACGTAACACCAGCCAATTCCATCATGCAAGCAGATTAAATAACATGCCTACCCAAGCCCCGTCAAACATTCAGCAGCCACCACACACCAACTGATCCGCTACAACACACTCTATGAAGAAACCCCTCCGTCAGCCCTGCCACACAGCCTTTGATCCGAGTATCGCCCGTTTGATGCTTTTAAGGTGGAGGATAACAGAACGCATCTCTGCGATGTGAGTAATTCAATTAAACATATAAGGACGAACACTATCTTTTTTTGCAGGGAAAACACACAGGCTAAATGTCATTGTGCGCTTAGGCATTAAACATTTAGTAGCCATTCTCGGCTGCTCAAGCAAAGAGGCAAGCAGTTGTTAAGGGAGAAGGATGACACAGTTAATCATACACCCACACACTGCAAATGAAGGCCCAGCTCTAAGATGTATAATAACGGACATAAAAACATACAACATTCACCAATCATTTAAAAAGAGCAAGAGAGCTCAGTCATTGAGCACATTTACATACACACCGATACGCTGATTACTCCCCCCAAAAAATCAGCTTAATTAATCAGCTGAATTAACATGTTTTCCCAGCTTACATGCAAACCAATAAGCCAGCAATGCCAAAAGCAGGTTATTCCCCAGTAGTGACATCAAAACCTAATCATTTGTGTATCTGACTACCAAGTATTCCATTTGTTATGCCTGATGTGATGTTAAATATGTAAGCAGTACAAGCAGAAAGAGTCCGAGTTTGCGATATATTTCTTCCTCTCGTACTGCAAAACAGTCGCTCTGTCTGGATTTGCTTGCATTCTCGGTAAGGACGCTTTGTTTAATCACACTCTTTGTCTTTCTCACTTCAATAATGTGTATTGTGTAAAGCCGAGTGAAATCTCTAAGTGGCAAAAATTAGGGCTGCACGATTAATAGAAATTAAACCGCACACGATTTGGCAATTGGCTGCGATTTTTTTTTTTTTATGCGCGGCTTGTCAGTGAAGCACGGCAAAATGCTTCTCAATCTGAAAGCCAGAGGGCGCTCTTGCGCAGAAACTTCAAATATGTCCCTCTGGGCATCATACTATCCTTGCAGCTGAATAAACAGAAGATTGAAACGATTTGATAGAATGTTCTTCAAGCCTTCTCAGATATTTTCATTATAATTAAGTATATTTATAATGCAATGCTAATCGAAATTGCCTTTATCACTGTGTAAAATACTATGAAATAATTTGTTGTGTGCTGCCTTCTGTGTAAGAAGCCACATAATCTCACAGATGGATGTTATTTTCAACACTCGACTGACATTATGAAGTGAGTTTGGAGTAAAAACATGTTATTAAACATTGTCTTTTGTTGGAAAAAATGTTAATAAATGCTTCTCACTTTTGGAAATGTTTGACGTGTGTTGCTTTTTCAAATGCTCGATATAAGAGACTCAAACTCGCACTTCTTTCAGATGGAGCAGCATTTACTACTGATCACAGAGCTGTGCTTAACGGATAAGCTGCGCATAAAATAAATAAAAATAAATCGCAGCCTTTGCGATTTCATAATAGCATTAAGCCAAATGGTTTAAGTGTGATTTCTGGTTAATTTCGATTAATCGTGCAGTCCTAGCAAAAATCTAGCTGTGATGATCGGTTTATGTCATTTGTGACCTAACTCTGATAAAGGAAAACAGGTTAATGTGTTTACATGACCACATGCAATGTCAGCTTATAAAGCATAACTGGGTTAAGAAATACGGATCGTTTTTTTTCCTAACCGACAACTGACACCCCCAACTTTGCTTGAAGTTTATATTGTAAATAGTTACTTTTATTTGCATTCTTGTTCTGTACTAAATACCATTAAATTTAAAAGAGAACCTGTGTGTAAACACACTCATCGACTAGAGATGACAAGGAAACACAATGCTACCTAATTAGTAGTATTCAAAACTAAACCATTATTTTAAAAAAGGGCGTATGAGCGCTACAAATACATACTGGCTGCTTTCAAATATTAAACTTGCCATCCGTGTATTTTAAAATAATCTAGCTCAAACAGGTTTCCCTGAGTGCAACAAAAGACAATGAAAACATTCTGTTCCTTGATGTAGTCTTTAGTTCCTCTGCAGGAGACGCTTCACTAAATGTTTGATTTCTTTCACCTCAGGCTACCCTCAAAGCCATGGCATGTGTAACGGGAGTTTATAAAAGCTTTTCTTCTCTCTCTCGCTCTCCATTTTCTATGAACCAAAGGATTAGGACAGATACTCTGTACATAGTTGTTATGATTACAGATTACTGATGTCTATATGTCTCCAGACTGGTCAGTGCCATCTTTTAGCAACGTTTAATCCTAATCGTTGTGTTTTCGGTGTGACCACGAGTCTCTGATGTTGGATTTCTAATTTTGGTTAACCTACAAAACAACTAGTACAGTGTGATTGACCACCTTTAAGCTTTAGATACACCATTTACAATGTTGTTGCACAACTGGGGAGAAAAAACATCCCAGTGTGGGGGGATGATCACTATTTGGCCACAAAAGAGCAGGCCCTTCTCAGCACAAATAGCTACATCTCTTACATATGCAAAGTGAGTAAAAACGTGGCATGGCTTTTAAAGCTAAAACTAGGAACTGAACAGTCACATGAAATTCAAGTACAACCAATACTCCAAAGAGGATATACACGATGCTTCCACCACATGCACAGCATGGAGAACAAGATCAGATAAGGCAAGCTGTGAAAGAAAGTCTTTTGTGAAACAAGACTTTTCAACCCACACACTTAAAAATAAAGATCTATGGCATCTATGGTTATCCAACATTACACAGAACATTTCCATTGTTCAAAACATTCTTCATAGTGGGAAAAGGTTTTTAGATTATTAAAATGTTTAATCACATCAAAGAAAAAAAACTGTTCTTTTAAAAGAACTGATCATTGAAAGGTTCTTTGGAGAACACAAAATGTTTTTTCTGTGGCATCGCTGTGAAACCATACTTTTGAAACCATTATTTTTAAGAATGCACCCCCTCTTTACCACCAACACACTACTACAAGCTTGGGAGGACCATAACCAGCCATATTTGTTCCCATGACGGGCCACAGTTCATGAGTTTCAATTTAACAAAGGGAAGTTAGGCAGACTTGGCTGTCCCATAGCAGACTCCAACTGGTCAGGCAGGTCTACCAAAAGCTCTCCTCCCCTGCTCCCAGGGTTTTCAGTAAACAAAAGGTCCCTTCCAACATGTGAAGGAAAGCACAGGGTTGGGGTCATAGAAAATGCACTGTTATGATGCTGTTTGATACTAAACACTGAGATAAACAGCATGCTTAATGTATTGAAGATCCTCAGCACCTCTCCAACTCTAAATGCACCATTTATGCTGCTACCAGAGCATTAATAATTCACTTAATGCTTGAGCTCCTCACTTAATAAAATGGAAACAAACAGAAGAACTACACAGAAGAGGCAACTTAGAAGGCTGAAACTTGATAGACTACTTAGTAGAAAGTCATAAAACATCCTAAAAAGATTACACACTGCTTGTCTCTTTCAACAGCGAGAGCAAAAGTGAAACATGCAATAAAAAAAAAAAAAAACAGGCTGCTGCTTTCAACTTCTGAGCCTGTAGCAATTGCCAACATTCCATCTCTATCCCCCCATTTACCTTCCCACCCACTCAAGACCTCTAAACTCCCTCTGTCTTCTTCTTTTTGTACACAGCCAATGTCGCCAAGGCATTACTCACCCGCCAGTATGATGATCTAAGTTCCTATCGGGCTGCTGCAAACAACTTCAAACACAATTCCACGTCTGTTCGTTGAAAATGACCCTGCCGAACTTCTCGGCCTGGGCCAAAATCCAAGAAGCCGAGGGCTGAGCACTATCACGCAGACACTTTATCCTGAGAGAGCCGCTGTCCATACAGAGGAGAAAAGGGGCAAATGCCTCAACAAAAGACGACCTCGCTTTACTAATTTATTCGCATTCGGACCGCCCGGGGACTCGTTTTCTGAACGTATGCGGTTCCCCCTCCTCCTTTTCGCTGTGTAATAACTCCGAAAGCTTGAGTTTGTGGAGGGTAGGAAATCAGTGAGTTCGGCGTTTACAGACTCCGCTTCCTTTTTCACACACGCGCGCGCTCACACTCACGCGCTCCCTCGCTCTCTCCTCGCGCTTTCTTTCATATGCACACACAGCACGTTCGCTCTTTCTATCTCACTCTCTTTCTGTAGAACCCCCTCCTCCTCCTCTTCAGCTGTTCAACAGACGCATCCACATGGCTGACCTAGTCTTTCTTTATCCAGACACTAGTGAAGGAGAATTACCCCCCTCCCCTCCACCACACACATACACATACACACCACTTCTAAAAAGCGAGCAAAACAAAAACACGGACTGGATTCTAATGATTAGCGGCAACAAATGATCGGACGGGAGTCGTGATTGATCGTAAACCGTGGGGATATGGTCGGTAAAGAAACTGCATCGGTAAGCAAGACGTTGAATCCAGATTCATACGGCTGCTGTAAGGAATATTAATGTCCATGCTGACGACTCCACCTCCTGGAGCACTGATAACAACAAATAGATAATCAGAGAAAACACACGCCAGTCCTACCGTTCAAATAAGCCACAGATTCCGGCTATTGATTTTCAGTGTCCAATAATGAACGCCTAGTTTTTATTGCCGTGCTTCGCTGCCAAATGATTGAGACTGAGAACAAAACAACCAGTGAAAATTACACATACATTGTGCGTTGGTGCTCTCATTCTTATTTGCATATTCACATAATGAATTAATTACTCCGTTCCCCCCCCCCCCCCCCCGCCCAACGTAGAAAAAAACATGTATTCACAATTGTGCATTTAAAAAGAAACGTGCATTCTTTGTTGCTGATTTTGTTTCCATGCAGAATCCAAGCAATTTGATCATTTGTTATAGCAGAATTGTTATAAGGATTCCAGAGATTTTTTTTTTTAAAAAAGGAGAAAGGATGTTAATCTTTGTATTCTTGCTGCTTTCAAACATTTGTGAAAACCATTTAAGTCTTTTTTTTAACAAAATGCAGCTTTTTATTAAAAATGTCAATGTGATATTAAAAATTAGTAACCTTGTATAAATAAATGTATAATATAATATATACACATACAAATGACCTCACAGTCAAGAGGGTCTAAAGATGTCCACTATGTTTTCTTGTCTCAGGACAGAAAAATTACTTCCTGCATATTTTTTCACCCACTTAACCTACTTTCTCTCTCTCTCTCTCTAAACAGTTACACCAACAAGACAAGTGAATAAAATGACTTGTATTTCAGAAATTGAAAACATGTTCATAATAGCAGTATTTATTTGTATGAATCACAATGTTTATGTATATTTAAACTCAGTAGGCTAAATAAATGAACGACACATCATTGACCTCATTTATGTTGTAGAATATCTCAATCTAAAACAAAAAACAAAAAAACAAGAAGAATAATTTTCTCTTCACCAACATTATATTTGCGGAGGCAGCTAAGATCAATAGGAAGTGAGTTTGGTGTACTGCGGGCCCTTTATTGTGCTGCAAACCATGTAGCCTGTCAGGTTTTCAAAAGGAGGAGGTGTCCCTAGTGATCCCAGTGCTGGCAAACGCTTTCCGGCTCCAGGGGAGCCAGAGACAGTGTGACTTCTGTTTCTCCTGACAATCCTTAGCTCTGCCATGCACCCACACGTACACACTTGCACACATACATACACACACACACTCACTCACTCACACCCCAGCAGGCTACCTCCTCCCCTCTTGGAAAGCGTTTGAGCTTCACATTCAGGCGTATTTATTACATTTACTCAAGTGCATCCATATTTATCTCCCCGAGCCGCCCTGATAGCACTTACAATGTGCCCAACAGGAAACCTGAGTCACTTGCTTATGCGAGATCCTCGCTGTGCACAGGGAAGATATTTAGAGAATGCAGTTTTTTAAAGAGATACCAATCATTACTATCAGCCAATGGGAGATTAGCTACTGGCTCATGAGAAAAATACACAACAATGCATTTGACATGGTGGTTCACAGTTAATTAGTGCTCAGAAATGAATCACGACGGAAGGTGTGTGTTCGCGAGCCGTGTGGGGAATGCCTGAACAATGTATATATCTTGTTCATTCGAGGAATATTAAATCATCATTATACTATGTGCAAGCAAACATTTCATCTGGGTGACTGACGTTCACGATCGGCATGGTAAAGCAAATATGCATACGCATTCGACTGGTATTTAACAAAATGCACTCGATAACAATCAAATCCACCCTGATGGCTCTAATAAATTTTCAACTAATGCATGCAGTAAACTGCTGAGCATTCTGACAGATTTATTGAGCAGCGCGAAAAACAAGCAGGGCGTTCGGAAGGAATGTAAGCCGTTCGAGACTGAAAAGGGAACCAAAATTGTGAATGCTTTGCATTTCATGCACTCAGATGGCTGTTCCGCAGGCATTCGCAACAGCAGATGAGATCCCATTATCAGGCAGACGAGAACTCCACCTCCAGGATTTCACAGCTCCTCTGTTTATCACATGGCCCTGTCAAGTTGGGCACCATTAACCGATAATGAAAGGAGACAACCGGTGCAGTTACAAGCAAAGCATTCTGCATTCTACAGGCCTAAGCATGTATCTGGGAAGCTGACTATGTCTATTCAGTTCTTCTCTGCATTCAATACCCATCACAATGCCTCAGCTACTGTACCCTGACCCCTTCACACCACTGTATTATTGAAGGTTTTAGCTTGAGATGACAAGAATTAAAGAAATACTACAGGTCTCAAGCTCAATCTACAGCATTTGTGGTGTGAAGAAAATCATTTTTGACTTGTACTTTTTTTTTCTTTAAAAAAAGGTTACAGTGAGGCACATACATCAGAAGTGAATGGGGCCAAGCTGTAAATGCTAGAATAGTCACTGTTTCAATAGTATCGCTACAAGATGTAAACTATATTTGTGCTAACATGATTTTAGTGTGGAAACCATTAAAGTATTGGGAAAAGATTAAAGGGTTAGTTCGCCCCAAAAATGAAATTTCTGTCATCAATTACTCATCCTCATGTTGTTCCAAACCCGCAAGACCTTTGTTCATCTTTGGAACACAAATTAAGAAATTTCTGAAATCTGAGAGGTTTATCATCTCCCATAGAGAGCAACGAAATTAACACATTCAAGGTCCAGAGAGACATCGTTAAAATAGTCAACGTGACTAGAGTGGTTCAACTTTAACATTATGAAGCAATGAGAATACTTTTTATGCACAAAAACAAAACAAAAATAATGACTTTATTCAACAATTTCTTCCTAAAGATGAACAAAGGTCTTAGGGGTTTGGAACAACATAAGGGTGAGTAATTAATGACAGAAATTTCATTTTTGGGTGAACTAACCCTTTAAAGCTCAGAAAATACAATTTTTACAGAATGCTGTCAATTGAGCTTAACTTGTAATGAACCTGGAATATTCCTTTAAGAATGAGTAGCTTGATAATATGCTAAACATGTTATATGTGACGATTAAAAGGAGGGATAGATATAAATGAGCTTTATTGTAAGCAATAAAGATTCCTCCTTACTGATTTGATGAATTTGAACAAAAGAATTAGATGTACATGAATGATTTATTATGCTTCCTCTTGCCTGATTGTCTTTCAATGAAGGTATTTGAAGACTTAAAATGCCCTGCCATACTAATAAGTCAGCCAGTAGCTGAGAAAAAAAAAAAAAGAAAAAAAAAAAGCGACGAGAAAGAAAAGATGACATGGTTGAGTGAGCCAAGCTTCTGAGCGCCTTGGCAAGCCTGGGAGGCCCTGGCCCCTTAAGCACTCATATCTAGTAACTTCATTTAATGCATTCACCAGGGATCAGCAGACAAGCGGAAGGGAGACAGAAAAAAAGAAAAACATTCAAAGCAAACGTTCCCTGGTATAAGGTTCCGCAAGTTATCGAGCAGTAAAAACAGCATGAAGAAATTAAACATAATCTTTCACACCATTTCAGAGATAGACAGGATTTATTCCACTACTTATAAAAAAATGCGTTCTTCCCTGTGTCTTTGAGGAAATGATACTGCCTGAAACAGCCCATTTCAAAGTGATACAAAATAACAGTAGTCCAGAGTGCCTGAAAGTAAAGGTTGATCTCAGCAGCCGTTGCCTTTTCTTTTTCTCGCCCACTTTTTTCCAGCAGAGGTCATATTCACACTCTGATGCCTGCCATCGGGAACAAACACTCGTGCTTCCCTTCAACAGACACCAGCCACTTCCACCCCCATTTACTTTTCCTTCAGACACACACACACTCTCCATCAGCTGACAGCCTCTCTCTACTAGCAGACGAAAATACCTTGACTTCAATTTTCCGGCTGCCATTTTAGCATTCTGCCACTTTCAGGATGAGACTATTTTACAAGTTTTGAGACTTGAGGGACGTACTTGTGGGGTGAAAACAAGCAGAAATCACACAATGAATGTAACCAAACCCTCTTTGACCGTATAAAAAAAAAGAAAAAAAAAAGGACCTGAATTTAAATGCATTTTACATTATGTACTGCGTCATCCTATTGAACAATGACTCAAAAGGAAATGTAATGGGTTGGATTGTTGGATTGAGGTTTGGATCAGTTTAAAGTACGCCACATAAACATTTTCTTATATCATCTCATCAAGGGATTCCAGAGTAATCTGTGCTTTATGACAAGCGCAAGATACTAAAACATTACAAGCCTCTGCTTTTAAACAGTAGTTAAAGAGATAACTGTCTTCCAACCCATTATTTAACATTATAAACAGCACAAGAAGAAAGCAAAGGTCTTTTGATGTGAGGCAGAAACGCTCAATTTCACTGTGGCAAGCCCTGCATAGTTATATTGTTTACTTTGCCATTCATTCATATTTGGCAGACTCACGAAACCTCAAACCCTGCGACACTTCGGCAAGGTTATTTATCGTATTGCCAAGCTACACAAACTCATAAAAATCCATCTTTCAAGGGACAGCTAGATTCAAAAACCATCACATTAAGAAAAAGCAACATAAGCATCCAGAATTCCAGATGTGTTGCTGTCACCCGGCAAACAAATTAGATCAGGGAATGTGAAGGGGAGGTCTATGTGTCTTTCTTCTCACGTAATTACACAGCGCAGAGCTCGCTGAGCGACGAGTGGCAAACCGCCCTGACAGGCTGACTAGTTTTCAGCTTCATGCGTAAACTCGTACTCAGATCTAAATGAGTGGTTACTTCTGAAAATAAACAAGCGTTTGGCCGGATTCATGCACAAGCGTTTGCCGATTTTTAAATAGCTGTGAAGCTCCCGTGTGGACGCCTTGAATTTTCTCTTTGTTTGCCGGTGGTAAATAGTCCATCAGGGCAGCAACCCCTCCCTTCGACGCTCTCTCCAACTCTCTTGCTCAAGACAGAGGTATAAACACACACACACACACACACACACACACACACACACACACACACACACACACACACACACACACACACACTTAAGTCTCCCCAGGTGCTACTTCACTCACCCCCTGATTGTACATATATTAAGAGCACTCACTAGGGCTGTCTCAGGGCAAGAGCTGGCATGTATTTGTCTAAGTTACAAAAAAGGCTTATTAAAATATTTAAAAGCTGGCATGAGAAGTAAGAGACTTGTTTTTATCCAATTAAATATAAATAGATAAATATATAAAATATAAACAAATATAAATATAAAAAAAAAAAGTTACAATACTTTATTTAATTGAACATAATTAATTAAAAAGGTTAAAAACCCACAATGTTACCAGAAGTTAAAAGTGCTGATTTGTATCCACTTGAATATAAATAAAAATATAAATTATATATAAAAATAAAAATGTAAACAAATAAAAAGGCACAAAAAATTAATTATTTACAAATAAAATGTTTATTCAATTAAATATAAATAAAAATATAAACAATATACAAATAAAAAAAATTAGAAAAAATGTTTTGAATTCATCCATTCAATATAAATTTATATAAATTAATTTATATAAATATAAACATTTATAAAAATTAATTTAAATATTTAAAAAAAAAAAAAAAAAAAAAAAAAAAACTTTCAAATTCACACTTGGCACCATTTCTAGGATGCCACTGATTCTAAAGGGTAAAACAAAAAGGAAGTGAATGGAGGATGTTGCTTTAAGCTCCTCTGTCCAGATCCATTAGATCAAGCCGCTAGTGTCTGCCATGTGAGAAGGCACGTTTACACGACTGGAGTCTCTCACTCTGCCACCCAATGGACAGTATGAGGAATCGCACCACAGTTTGTGTCTCAAGAAAAAAAAGAAAAAAAAAAAAGACACAAAAATCTCACTGAGGTTATAAAAGTAGTAAAGTGCATTCATGTCGTGCTTGAGCGTGGAGTTTGATGACTTTTACAGCAGTGGGGAATTCTGAAACTGCTGTTGGTGATTCATTGTTTACTTCTCACTCCAGACACCAGAGCCAAGTCGCTACCATCAGCCATACCCAAAACAGAACAAGATGGTTTGGGTGACTAATAAACCACATATAACTCTTACATATTGTGAGCTGCCACATAATGTATAGTGGATGGAAATTTTCAATAGATTGCGAAGTAATTAGCAGCGTAAACTGTCTGTAAGTTTGTAAATATTTGCTTGGAAATCAAAAAAGGAGAGGAAAGGGGAAAAAACCTAACATATTCCTCCGCTGTATTAACATCTTAAAGCCGAAGAGCTTAAAGCAAAGCATTAAGGCTATTGTCACACAGTAAATGCTCTCAGCAGTATCTCACACTGTTGTTTCAGCAGTCATCATGCCCTAGGCTGTGCTTACCAGCTGGAAAACCATTCAAATGCAGATGAGATCATACTCAATTGGAAAGGTGTGATTTTCGCACTTCTCTTGCCCCGTCCTAAGATCTCCCTGTCAGGTTTGCACCCTCCACGCGCCCTCGTAGCGCTCGTCACAGGAGAATGACAAGGAATGATAACAAAATGGGTTCATCTTAGATGTGGTGCCCCAAAACGCTCACAGGAAGTACAGAGGGAGCATTGTTCTCCCTTTACATCAGGTACATTCTTCCAGATGGTGGAAAACAAACCCCACAATACCAGCTACACAAGCCTAGCTGAGTGAAACGGTGTCAGAGTCACTCCGCTGGGGCACTGAATCATCCTGAACGCTGACATCTTTCCAGCGATGCTCTCAACGCTGAAGTCAGCATGCATTTAGGGCAGTTGTGTGTGTGGGCTCATGAACGATTGTGAAAATCTCAAGCAAAGACATCATGACAGTTGTCTCCGTAGCCTGTCTTTGTGTCACAACAGATTTCTCACATATCTGCATGCTATCGGTTAGGAAATTATATGCAATGGGACCTTCTTCAGCACAGATGTTAGCGAAGACATGGAGAAGCTGTCTTAAATTAATTTCAAAATAAGAGAGTTAAAGGGATAGTTCACTCTCAAATTAAAATTGTCATTATTTACTCTTCCTCATGTTGTTGCAAACCTGTATGACTTTCTTCTGTGGACACAAAAGACATTTCAACTGTGTTTGTCCATAGAATTAAACTCTATGGGGGCCTAAACAGCATTGGATCTTACTGACATATTTCTAAATATCTTTTTGTGTTCTTTCGAAGAAAGTCATACAGGTTTGCAATGAGAGGAGGACTATCCCTTTAAATTTACTGTTGTTTAAATTTTTTACAGTAATTTCAATATGATTCCACACAACTGTGAATTTCATGTGGGGGTGAAAGATTTCCCCACTTAGATTTTGCATCACGTGAACAACAGAAAGCTGCTTGGTTTGAATGTGACTTCTGTGTAAATGGTGCTTCATACATCGCTACACTAATACTGGCAATAAACAATTGACCTATTTTGCCCACAAATCTTGAACAAAATTTTGCTAATGTGACTGCCACTTAAAGGTACAATATGTAACTTTTGGCCCTCTAGTGATTAATAAACAAAACTGCATGCATTTTGTGGAAGAATATTGTTTTGGTTGTGCTTCAGAGCTGTGTGACTCTGGATATAGTTTTTTCTCATATCTAAAAAAAAAAAAAGAAAAAAAAAGAAAAAGAGAGAAAGATTATCCTACTGCTCATAAAACATTCAATACTAGGCTTAAGAGATATAACCAGTGTAGATGGAAAGGATTTCAAGCTGACAAGCTAAAGATGTTACTGTAGCTACACCCATTAATAGACACGGTACTTCCCTGAAAATAAATCCCAGCACAGCTACACTAGCGGTTCTGGGGGGGCCAGTGCCCCTGTGACAACAAGCTTGGACCCCCTTTTGGCCCCCCTAAATTTTTTGCGATCGTTTTTATTTTTTTTTTACATCCGTTATTAGACAGTGGCAACGCGGAACAGAAATGTAACTAGGGATGGGTACCGAAACCCGGTATTATATTGGCCCCGGGTCTAAATTATTAAAGACCAGTGTATCGATAAGCTCTGACTTTAACGGTTCTGCTATCGGTACTGGAGAAATTATGAAGAAAATACACGTTCATTTATTATTGCTATATAGACATTATCTTGCAAATTCTATCACGCCAGAGTCGCCAGCTGAGCCTGTATGCAATAATATTAGGACATTTGTCAATGATGCATGTTTGCTTTCGCAATCCAGAAGAGAGATCGATCGCGCTCACGCAGAGGAGCTACAGTGTGCGCATCACATGAAAGCCCTGTTTAAAGGTGACGATGGAGGAGAGAACTAAACAACTAAACATCTGCTTACACTTTAGGCCTGTGATATTAAGCTAATTTTATTTTTGATTTCGATTTTGGCTTCCAAGGATCAGACAGAAGATATCTGAGGTAAAACTATTTAAAACTAGCCGCGTTTCGTCTAGCACACCTTCATTCTCTTCACAGCTGTGCGTGCTCGTTCCCCCCTAAACCCAAACTTAACGTCAGAATCACCACAATCGGTGATTGTTGTAAAATGCAGTCTTTACTGTTGCTAAATTGCAGTAAATGTTTGATAATTATCATCAACGGTTTAAAACGTTGAAAGCACAATCCGCGCAAGAGACGCTACGCTGTTCCTTAGGCTGAATTATGTGTGCACGCTCCAAAACGGATCGCAAATAGACAAATTACACATGTCCAAACGATCAAATGCACACAAAAATATGTTAAAATGACCGGATTGGAGGGTGTTTAACTACATAAACGCAGTTTATATCGTAAGTGTACATGAACAGCTGGGAGAAAATCCGATGTGTGTTAATATCTATTGTCTTAAAGTGACAGCAGCTTCAAGTGACAGCTTCTGACGATTGTGTCATCAATGTTAATCAAACAACAAACTGCAAAGAGAAAATCACTCACAGCTCTTCATCTGAATATAGTTAGCTTTAATAGGCATTAAAGGGATAGTTCACCCAAAAATGAAAATTTAATGTTTATCTGCTTACCCCCAGGGCATCCAAGATGTAGGTGACTTTATTTCTTCAGTAGAACAGAAATTATGATTTTTAACTCCAACCGTCTTATAATGCGAGTGAATGGTCACACAGTTTATAAGAGTCAATAAACATGCACAGATGAATCCAAATTAAACCCTGCGGCTCGTGACGGCCCATTGATGTCCTAAGACACGAAACGATCGGTTTGTGCGAGAAACCGAACAGTATTTATATCATTTTTTACCTCTAATACACCACTATGTCCAACTGCCTTCAGCATTCGCTTGGTGATGTCTGATCGCGCTCTGACAGCGGAAGTGATGTCTAGCACTCATTGAAGTATATGCGCGAGACATCACTGTCATTGTCAGAGCGCGATCAGACATCACCAAGCGAATGCTGAACGCAGTTGGACATAGTGGTGTATTAGAGGTAAAAATGATATAAATACTGTTCGTTTTCTCACACAAACCGATCGTTTCGTGTCTTAGGACATCAATGTGTAGTCACGAGCCGCAGGGTTTAATTTGGATTCGTCTGTGCATGTTTATTGACTCTTATAGATTGTGTGACCATTCACTCGCATTATGTGACTGACAGACGGCAACGGTTGGAGTTAAAAATCATCATTTGTGTTCTACTGAAGAAACAAAGTCACATACATCTTGGATGCCCTGGGGGTAAGCAGATAAACATCAAATTTTCATTTTTGGGTGAACTAACCCTTTAATCTATTAATTTATACTGTGAAAACCATGCAGTGTTATTTTACGTTTGGTTACTTTACTTAGATTTCTTTCATAGGCTAGGCCTATATTACTTACCTGAACACATGAACAAATGAAAGCACTTTATTTCATCTTTGTTTCGCGCCTTTGTTTTATTGTATTTGTCAGTTTGTTTTACTTCGTTTCTTTGTTCATGTTCTTAATGTATCTTAAATAAAAGACCAAAAATGCTGGACACTATATAATATAAAGCAAAGTTAATTCAGCTCATTATTAATTCAGCTATATTATATTATATTATATTATATTATATTATTATATTATATTATATTATATTACATTTAGAGATGCACCGATTGCAATTTTCTTGGCCGATTCCGATTTCCGATTTTTTGTTAGTGAGATCGGCCTATACCGATTTTTGCCGTTTCCGATTTTTAAGAACTATAATTGACAACATATACAAACAAAAATCTACTTTTCTTCAATGCAAAGTTTTATTTTCATAAAAAAAAAAAAAAATAAAAAATAAAAAAAAAAGGAAAAGTCAGTAATAAAATATAAAAAGCTCAAATGCAATAGAATAAAGAGAGCTATGAAACTAAGTTTTTCAGGCTAACGATCACCGATCCGGGCCGATCATGAGGGAAATCGGCCGATTCCGATCCCTGGCCGATCAATCGGTGCATCTCTAATTATATTATATTTTATTATATATAAACAAAAAGTACCGATAAGAATACAGTTAAAGTACCGGATCGATAAGCAGTATCAGTAAGAGTAGTAATACCGTTAAAACCTTAACGATACCCAGTGCAGAAAATGATATGACAACAATAAGGTCTAAATGTAACTGGCCCCTCTAACAGTACAACTGGCCCCAGCTTGGCCCCCCCAGTTGAAATGGTCTAGAACCGCCACTGCACAGCTATAACAACCCATAATGACCTTTCACAATAGATAATTCTTTACAATGAACTCTGTTAGAGAGTTACATATGGTTATTTATCCGTTCAATAAAATACTTTACCTGTTAAGAAATAAAAACACTATCTCCGTGTCACCTTTACAAAATTTCAAATCCCTCAGTTCTCGATATCTCTGTAAAGCCGATCCAATATTGATTTTCATTTTATTATGAGCTCTGTCGCGTTTTCTTTTTGCCAGCAGATACTCCTCTATTTGGTGGAGGTTCAAGATTTAGCGTGCTCCATGTAGCATGTTGGTAACAAGTCAGTACTGAAATTTTAAAAATGAGCGCTTCTTCGAAACCTCTGATAATGGCTATGTTTACGCGCTCAACAGATAAGTCTGTGATTGGCTACAATGATCAATGCAAGGGAGTGTTTGAACGCACACAAAAGTGTTTGAAAGCGTTTTGAAAGAGGAAGCGTTTGAAAGCAGCAGATAGATGCCTGCTTTTAAACATTCCCACTTTCAAAACACTTTCAAACGTTCCCGTGTGTATCTGTGTAAGTGCTCCGTGAAGAGCATCAAAGATGTCTATTTACAACATGTTTTTGAAGCATTGATCATTGTAGCCAATCACAGAAATATCTGTTGAGCAAGTGAACACAATGGCCAATCAGAGGTGCTCAAGAATCTGCTCAACAGCGCTCAAAATGCTAGGGGGAAATGCTTGTTTCATAACATTTTTAAAATTAGTCATGGTAATGAAGTCAGTACTTTTGACAATGACTACATTTACATGTGCAACAATAATGCGACTATTTCTCAATCAAAGTAAGGTCTTAATCGCAGTAAGATGTTTACATGACACGAGCAGAACTCTTCACTCCAGTTTACATGCAATTTTCATGACTTTGATTATTTATTAATAAGTATGGTTATACCACACACATATGGTTATACAGAGCAGAGACTGCGCAGCAAGTTGTGCTGAGAGAGCTTAGCAATTTGGTGAAGAGAAAACTTCAGAATCATGTCAAGGAGTTCATTCATGAAGCTGTGTGACAACTAATCTTTTCCCTCAGCAACTTTTCTCTATTTAGAGATATGATGAGACACGCACAGGGTAGTGACGCATGTACGCAATTTCCCACGAAAACCATCCCATCCGGTCTAAAATATAAACACTTATAATAGGCTTACCATTGTGAATCAGAGTAAGACAAAAACATGGTTTGGAGGAAGGAGTGATGGTGTATCGACTCATTTTTAAAAAGGGAGGTGAATTTTAGTAATTTTGAAAGCTAGGGTACTTTAATTCATAATTCAACCTAGTATTTGAAGCATTTTGTTCCATTAAGTTGCCCATCCCTACAATGAAGGACAGTAAAAGCTAAAGAGGAGAAACAGAGAGGAAGAGAGGGAGGTGTAACGAAAAAAGGAAGACGTAGCCAGCAGAAAGCCAATTATCAAACTCATTAAGTAAGCCACTCTGGTGCTTTAAGAGGCAATGCCTTAATATCATTGCTGGATTTATTACCGTCATTTGCATCCTCTGATGCAGCCTGTCACATTTTCAACTAGCTAACAGGAGGGGTCACATCAAAACAATCACGTGCATCACACATACTGGGTCGGCATGCGATGTGGGTGGCATTGAGAACGGACAGCAGTGGTACGGTTGTGTTTGTCATGCTAAATAGGGTGAGGTCAATCAAACATTATTACAAGGACACACATAAGTCACTGTTAGCATGAAGAGGTTTAAAGCAGTGATTCCCAACCAGGGCTACCACAGTGGGCACAGGTTCAAAGATTTTGCTTTAACCGATAAAACAGCATTTGGCTCAATGTCTGATTCAAATGCGTATACACACACACACTGTGCAGTAAAAAAAAGCAAGGGATGAAATGTAGAACTTTAAAATAAACATTTTAGGGTTGTCAAAACATTACACTAATTAAATTAATCTTGTAATTTAGTGTACTTGAATAAAGCAAAAGCGTAATATTTATGCTAAATGATATGTAGTACAATATGATTATAAATTCATTCATTCAACAAAAAACAAAACAAAACAAAGTATAATATGATTAAAAGGAGCATGTTTTTGGCTTGGTGTCAATGAAGAGGAGCTTGATCCCTGATGGGGCTCAAGAAAAATAGCGGTTGGGAAACACTGCTTTATAGCATGATGAGCAGATCGTATGTGGTAATTGAGTCAAACAAAGGGAAGCATCATATAGGTGTGCTGTTGGCATCGAAGGTGGAAAACAAGATGATGTTAGAAAAAGGAACAGCTGGATTTACAGCTGTAATGCTGACTAACCTCGACTGCGTCTCCAAGGACCTGCAGCCCTCTTTACAGGCATTCACAGTACCACACTCTGGGGGAAGCGGGGAAGCAAAAAATAGACAAAAGAAAAGAAAGGAAGGAAATAAATCATGAATGCATGAGTGAGCAAGTGAATAAAAACAGGCATTAAATGAAGAAACAGCATCCAGCCATAGGGGCTTTATGCACACGAGGAAACAAACTGAAGATTAATGCGTCACCTGGAATTAACGCTGATGATTTATTTAAAAATGTCTACTGCTGTCATAAACAATGAGGGGAGGAAATGGAAGAAAAGAACAGCATGCAAGTTAAGCAACGGCCGCTTTCACAGCCATTTGAATTGCGCTTTAGAAATGAATCCAAACATGAACTCCCTTTAGAGACTCGATTTGCCTCCCCCCTCTGCCACCTTAAAAACACACACACACACACACACACCGATTTCTATCCCTCCTCCACGCGCCTTTAACTCCCATCCTGCTCCTTAAGCAGCTCTCCCTCCCAGCCAGTGCTGTGGAAATAAAAACATCAGGACCTTGCCTCACAGCACCTGTTCAAAAACATTGACATTTTACATTCAGCATTGTTGCTCGGTGGAGCATCCGAGCACTCGCAAGCCTTTCAGAGAGAAAACAGAAAGCAGCTGGAAGGGCTGATTTATGAGGACTGAAACACACTTACTTCTAATCCCAAACATTTCACAGAGGAGAGACAGTGTTCCCTTTATCTGTGCGAGTGTGTGTGTGTTTTGCTAAGGTAATATTTAGCAAGCCCTTGACCAAAAGTGGGAGGAAAACAACATTCGCCGGTTGCGTATGCTTTGGATTTATTGTGTGTCCGAGCATATGGTCTGCTTTGATTTAATACAGTTAAAAAAAAATAAAGCGCTGTTTCCCCAACACACGCCCGTGACATGGCCGTTGGTCTGGTGAACAGTCTCTGAGCCTCTGGGACATCTGTTCCACAGAATTAGAGCATTTAGCCGGCTGCAATTACTACAGATAAAGGTTATTAACTCACAGGATTAGATCACTGTATTAAAACATTGGGCTTTTTTCCCTCATAAACAGCTGCATGCTCATGTCTGTCCATGTGTGTGTTTCTCTCTCATTGCAGGAATAACCTGTATTACTGACTTCTTCTGTGGAAATATACAAAATAAATCAACAGGGTCCAAAACTGTTACCAACATTCTTCAAAATATCTTCTTTTCTGTTCCACAGAAGAAAGTAAGTTTGACATGAGGGTGTATAAAAATGACAATTTTAATTTTTGGATGAACAAACCCCTTTTAAGCACCAACTGTGGCTATGTTCATAACACCACCTTACTACCATACTACAGCTGAAGTATGTAGTATGTATAATGTGCACAGTATGCATAGAATACCATAGAATGACCTACTTTTGTTAAAAAGAACGGTGTACAGCAAAGCATATTGTGTGGAAAACTATATCCCATAATGCCTGTTCTTGACTTGACTATTTCAATTGGATCATCACACGTTCAAAGCAATAGATGAACCAAAATTAATTACCAAATGTTGTCATATTTACGTCATATGATATATATATATATATATATATATATATATATATATATTTTTTTTTTTTTTTTTTTTTTTTTTTTAACAAATAGTAATTTAAACAGTAGGCATCGCTCCATGATTTTAGATATTAAACAGTAGTATGCTATGCTGTTGTCATATGACGTAAATATGACAACATTTGGTAATTAATTTTGGTTCATCTATTGCTTTGAACGTGTGATGATCCAATTGAAATATATATATATATATATATATATATATATATATATATATATATATATATATATATATATATATATATATATATATATATATCTCGCGCGCGATTTTCGCCGACGTTTAACGCCTCGTGACTAAACAACGGGCGCCAATGTGAGTGTGCACACCGACGCGAAAAAAGCGTAATTTTTTAAAAAACGCCTCGGGTTTGCTTTTTTGGTTTGACGCGCCGCGTTAAAAACTGGCCGACCAATGAGATTGGTGCTTTTGTTCATGTGCCTGGAGCTGCTGAAGTTACAGTAAAACACGACTTGGTGGCGCTCAAGCACAAAACAGTCTTCCCGAGCACACAAGACGACGAAGAGAAAGTAAGTAACAGTTAGACGAGGAAGACCCCTACAAACTATCCCTGCGTCTCAAACAGCTCCCTAGCTTCCTAGGTCGTGTATCAGTATACCATTTAAATGAATGTGGCCGACTCTCTGATCAGTGCCCTGACTAGTGAACTAGGGAGCTGATTGAGACGCACGCTATGGGTGCTCCGCCAGTTCTTGGCCATACCAATAGATGTGAATTATTTCTGTATTTTTGCTGTTTTTTTTTTCTTTTACATTTAAAGAAATATAGTTGAGAATGTCTATTTCATAAATGTTTATTTGCACTACTGTTTCTGACTACCATCTCTCATATATGTCATTTAATATCTGCATTTTTATCTTCTTTAACTTTACTAATATCATATGTTTATTTGCACTACCGTTTCTGACTACCATCTCTCATATATATGCCATTTAATATCTGCATTTTTATCTTCTTTAACTTTATTAATATCATAAATATGTTTATTTGCACTACCGTTAAGCACAAGCGCCACATACTGTCAGGGAGTGAATTTGCACGTTCACTCTGCGCATCGCCAGTGAAAATCGCTTGGGTGTGAACACAAAAAACGTCTCGATAAACGCGTGCGATATTCGTCCCGGTGTGTACAGGCCTTAAGGTTATACTGTGCAGTATTCATTAAGTAGTGAGCTTCTATTCCATTCTGAACACAGCCTCTGTCTTCCTCCAGCCATCACTTGATATTGATCCACAGCAACATGGCGGTCGAACACAGCCATGCACACAGAAAATGGAAAATAACCTGACTGAGAGTGAGAGACTAAGGTAGAAAGGACACTTCAGCCTTGATTTGAGTGGGTCATCTTTTTATAATGAATATTTCATCACTGATTAGCTGGTTTGTTTTTGTTCAGTCAGTCATGGATTTTCATGGAAGGAGCAGAAAAAAGAAAAAGAAAAAATGATCGACTCAAAAGGAAACAACATTCACATCACATTTCCCTTTCTGATGTGATGTATTTGAAAACAGAATATTCAGTGTAAAATCATTCTTGAGTACAATGACGTATGAATTAAATGCAACACTTTAGCCAAAGATGGTTTTACATTTTATTTATACCAATTGTATTTCATCATGAGGTCCAAGTTCACCCTTTCAAAACCGTATGACTTTCTTCAGTGCAATTTCAGTGTAATTACAATCAATAGAGACTTCAAAAAAGGACATAAAGCCAACATTAAAGTTTCATAAGTCGTATGTCCATACAGCAACTTGTGCTATATTCAAAGCCTGATGCCATACGATAGCTTTGTGAGGAAATAACTGCAATTAAGTCATTATTTACTGATAATCTTCCACTCTAGAAAGCTGTTGAATGATTCATGATCATTCAGATGAGTTTTGTGAACTTGAATGATTCATTTCCGAATCAGACACTGCGTCATGGACACGCCAAGAAGAGCTGCAATGGACATCAATATTTTCAATGAACAACAACTGGTCTGTTTCTAACACAAAGCTAAATGACATTAAAAGACTTGGAATGTAGCGTACAAGTCATATGGAACACTTTTATTGTGCTTCTGAAGCTTTAAAGCTCCAATCTCTTGTTTATTTTATAATTGCAGTCTATAACATTTCTCCATTTGTGTTCAGAATGAAAGCATATACAGGTGTGGGACGTCATAAGGGTGAGTAAATGATGACAGAATTTTCATTTATGGGGGAACTACAAATTTAAATAGTCAGTCGAAATGCCTGAAAGCACTTTGATGAATTAAACCTCAACAGCTCAGTTCACTAAGTGCAGAGAGTCTGTGAATGACTGCAAATGGCTGAAAACAACTGACCTTTTTTTTTTTCTTTTTTTTTTAAAATCAGCTTCAATCTCATTATGCAACTCATCTCCCTTTTTCTTTCTAAACTGTCTTTTACTTCCTCTTCAGAATCAGCTTTAGAAATTCTTCACCTCCCAGCCTGCCGCGGCCCCTGCTTCTCTGGTTGATTTCAAACTCTACTGACAGCTCTCATGACTAAGGCTCTCATGTCAAACACCATTATATCAGCCATCCATTCATTCCCGTAACACTGCTTTAGCGACATTTTCAAGCACTTAGCAGTGCTGCAGTAGTATCTATGCTACCTCTTATTTCAACCCAGCAGCCGCCAGAAAACGTACATTATTCAAAAATGCAATCTAGATTGTACTTTCAAAAAAAGCTTAGCTTCGTTTTCCAGGCTGGTGGCTGGGATTATAGGTTTAAATGTTCCTGCTTTAACTAGATCAGTGTGATTTAATGTTAATGCTCTCAGACAAAAGCTGCTGGCGGCTTTTTTAGACCACAGCCAGTGGTCTCAGTTTGCCCACAGGTTGCAGAGCATCTCGGGGGGTTGTCAGCCCATTAGAAATTTAGAGTTTCAATGCTTGAGGGGGGAAAAAAGTAACCCAGACAACAGCCATATAACCTTATATTAGAAAACAAGAATTTCCAATCCTCTGCACTAAGACGTGCGCTTCAGTCACCGTTGACCTGGGAGAATCTAACGGAAAGAAAACAGATTACCTGCTGATTAGCCTGTATTACGGGGCAGCTCTAACCTTTGTGAAATAGACTGCCTGTTCTGTGCTTAGCCAAGCATGGCTCCTCGTCTTCCCCAGCTGAGAGAGACAAGCCTACCGCTCCCTATTAAGTAAGCGCTCTGAGCAGTGAGCCTTGCACATCCATCAGCGCACAATGACACACCACCATCCACCAGCCTCCCTCTTCTTTTTCTCAGAGAAAGAGGTGTCGTGTTCGCTTAGTTCTTCTGTCTTAGATGGTGACAGGAAATTATTCATAATTTTGAGTGCTGGTGGCGGCGAGGCTGTGAGATGATAATCCGACACTCGAAAACACAAATAAGCACTGATGACAGGCAAAACTGAGCATGTCAATACTCAGTGATACTTCAAAAACAAAACGTATGCAAATAATAAAAGGTATTTAAAAGGTTTGAGATGCTAGCTTCTCACAAAGCAAAAACTACTCTCCCCTCTCAGAACTGGCAAGAGACTTATTAAAAAGCAGTAGTGCAAAACTCAACACCATGATGTTAGGGTGTGTGTGGTTTCCAGGGCGTTGTTATGTGGTTACTAAGGTGTTCTGAGAGTTTTTAGCATATTGCTAGGATGTTCTGGGCAGTTGCTTACTGGCCCATTTTCAAAATAGTCCCTCAAGTCTCTATGATATTCTGATACTTAAATGTTATATTTTTTTTACTAGAGATGCACCGATTGCAATTTTCTTGGCAGATTCACGATTTTTTTGTTAGTGTGATCTGCCGATACTGATTTTTGCCGATTCCGATTTTCTATAATTGAAAGCATATACAAACAAAAATCTACTTTTCCTCAATGCAAAGTTTTATTTTCATTAAAAAACACACAAGTAAAGTTCTTTTGACTAGTGTGATCGCTCCGTACCATGCCCAGGCATGGTTCATTTAGCCGTCCCTGGCCTGCTTGGGAGTTGGAAGAGGTGGGCATGGTTCAGTTGGGCTTGAGTGCGGTACGCATGCAGTTCTAACCGTGCCGGCGCACTGAACAGCTACTAGTTTTGTGTGTGCTACTGTCATCATTATGACGGCAAACGTCTTTATTACTACTTGGATAGTACATTTTTAATGTAATTAATTCAAGTGTACTTGGGTTTATAACAGGTCTGGTTCTCACCTTATTGATGAACAGGAACAATCGTGCTCAGGCTCGATTCAAGGCAACCGTGCTTAGCATAAGTAAACCCTAAGTTTTTCAGGTTAAGTATGTTTTTATTCAGGTAAGAAATACTACAGAAATGAAAGGAATCAAATGTAAAATAACACTGGATAGTCTTCATTGTAAAAATTAAACACAGATTAATGCTTACAATTAAAGTTATAAAACGTATTCAGTTACAGAACAGGAAGTGATTTTCTATGTCTTTTGCTCTTTGATTAAAATGAGGAACAGCAGCAGGAATATTAAGACTGCCGTCACTTTAAGGGTGCGTTCACACTTGTCATGTTTGGTTCAATTAAAACGAACCCTGGTGCGATTGCTCGGTTAGTGCGGTTCATTTGAACATGTGTGAACGCTGCCATCCGAACCCTGGTGCGCACCAAACAAGCGGACCGAGACCGCTGAAAAGATGGGTCTCGGTCCACTTCCAAACGAACTCTGGTGCGGTTCGAATGATATATGAACGCAACACGGACCAAAGACATGTAAACGAACCAAAAACTGGATGAAGAGACCCTAAAAAGGACAGAATCCTCACGCATGTTGGTTTTTCCCGTCATAGTCGCAAGTTTGCCCATGACAGGCATCAGACGCGCGTCTCCACGCAGCAGATTGTTTGTGTGTGTGACGGATGGATTCCCGCCGCTGTTTTGACTAATTTACACATTTTATAAGCTCTTCACGAGTTCCCAGCTGGCCAAAATACAATCACATGCAGGCTACACACAGACAACGAGCGCATTTACCTCAGCACACAGCATTGTTTTGGATGTTCGGTAAGTTCCGCCTCAAAATAGGCAATACGTCATAAAATCCGACCAATCACGTTGTGAATGTATCCCTATGCCTTAACGTTCGGTATCTTTTGGTTCGGTGATAAAATTGCCAATCTGAACGCTAAATGTTTTTTTTTTTTTTCTTCTTTGGTCCGGACCAAATGAACCAAACGAACCGAACTACAAGTGTGAACGCACCCTAAGAGTTTATACAGGCACCCAATATACTGTTACACAACACACGTTTGCTTTCTCAACTATTTAACATTCCAAAACTGACTGTGTTTGGCTGAATACTCACCAAGACGGTCATTTTGACATAATTTTGTATGTATTTGACCATTTAAGTGCAGTAAGCCACTCATTTTGGTACTTGTGACTCACAAGCTGTTTGAGACTGAAAGCGGAATGTGCGCTCCACTAATATAGATCAGTGGTCCGCGCACTTTTGGTGTGAGCTCAAAACCTGAAAGAATGAATAAAATAATGCACAATACAACCACTATTTAACCAGAGCGAATGAGACGAGTGAGTGAGAACCTTCTCTCGCCATCAGAGAGAAGAGAGCGAGAACGCACATCTGACGGATAGGCTCGGAATTGGAAAGAAGCGAGACTGACCGGCCGGTCAATGATCCGGGCCGATGATGTGGGAAATCAACCGATTCCGACCCCTGGTCGATCGATCGGTGCATCTTTATATTTTACCATAAATGTGAATGGAAAATATAGTGAGAACCAAACTTAAGTGAGACTGAACTGGATCATAACAGGAACAATGTGTGTGAATGCAAACAGTTTTGTTTTTTATTCTGTTCACTTATTGATTTTTTTTTTTTTTTTTTTTTAAAGGACTGTAAAAACAATGCATTGTAATCAGCAGTGATCTTAAAAGGTCAAGTAGTGTGTAGATAAATTCTGAATCACATTCGAGGCATCACTTATCTTCATGGTACAAACTGTGTGGGATGTAGTGTAAATGTAATACTCAGGGTTAGGGGTTTGTTGAAATCTGTACCCTTAAGTATGAGCAATAGCAAGATGCTTTAGCAAGTACCACTAAAAAACAAATTTTGTCTGCAATGAAAAGGACCTATTATTATGCTAAATGACACTTAGATGAAGGCCTTTATAACTAATATTTATGCCAAATGTCATCAAATTCAAATCATTCTCTTTCTATTACAGAAACTGAACAGAACAGAGTGCACTTATCGTGTACAGTCTTGTTCATTTAATTTAATACCACGACAACAGATGGTGGCCAATTTTCCATTTGACAATTACAAATTGGCCTTAAAAATAAACAGACAAAAGACGAGACAGGCAAGAACTGTTCCAAGTCATTCAAACACAGTTCCACAGCCCACAGAGCCTGACCCTCTCCTACACCAGTGCAAATGAATTCAAATCATCGCTCGGGCCGATGCTTATTCAATCCAGGCTAATATCAGTGCTCTACCACACTGGCCCGATGGCTGACATTTAACATTCCTCGGCAGCAGAGACGGAGGGGGAAGAAATGAACCCGCTTATGCGCCTTGACACGGTGCCCTCTGCAGGAAAATAAAAACATGGCTTTCACTTACTGCCAGCCTGTGTGCTGAGCCTATACATCACCCCGGCTACAGAGGAGACTGATCCAAGGTCAGCTCCATTTCCTCACCGTGCTATTTTCTATCACAATCACAGAGCGAGGCCCGGAAGAGACACGCTAACACAATCATCCACACAGAGACGGTACGGACTGCAAACCACTCCAGACTCTTTTATGCAAGCTATTGACTCGGCTGCATAAAAGGAAATAGGGTTAGCATGCAAACGAACACTGCGCTAAACAGACTACAGGTCGTGTAGATCTGAATCTGAGCACCAAACTATCACAGCGCATCTGAATTTGCAGCAAACATTAAAATACTACAAGACCGAGCTGAATTTTACCCAAAGTGACTTTATGAGGGACCGTAGTCCACTCGAATCTCACAAGCAAACACCATTAATGCTGAGCAGTACACGTGCTGATTGCTTGGCTGAGCAGTTGGTGTGCGTTTGAATGTGTGTGGGTAAGGCTCTGGAGTCATCACAGTACTTCACGGTAGGTTAACACTCAAAGTGCCTTGGGAAATAACATTTAGGCTACATAACGCTTACTTAACACAACTTGGGTTACTCATGCCAAAGCCAGCGTTTCAGTGGTCCAATTTGTAAATGATTAGAGCAAAAGCCAGATAAAGCAAAACTCTGATAATCATAATGCAGGTTGTTTTATTGCAATAGGAAAAGATGGGAGAATGACAAAAAGGAAATGAGCTGCAGTACCTGGATTTTAGGTTGGTTTCACAATTGCGAAATGCAAAGAATACAAGGTGCTCTTTGCAGGAAATGTATTCAGAGACAAGCAGTATGCAAGATATACCAATAAGCCTATAAATATTGGTTAAATGTTATAGCAGATAGCTGAAAATGGTTAAGATACTAAAAATCTATACTGTTAAATCTAAATAAATAAATAAAACACTAAAAACTGATATCAATTTTGAATGCTACAAGTGAATTTGGGCCTCACAACATTATAATGTACAGTATGAAAAGTGGAAATTAATTCTGAGATTTGGTTTTATATTTAAAAGTGTTATTAAATTTTTAGGGGTTTTAAAGGTGAACTTTGAGCATTAGATGACGGCAAATGTAATCTAAAAATAGGGTAAATTAACATAATTAAATATCCAATATCAAACAATACTAATAAATAAATAGTACTACTGATATATCACGCATTCCTACTTCTTACCAATTCAGAACCGTACCAGGTCACATGAAGTGCACCACAGACCATTTTTGCATCAGATCTGAGAGTAGCTCACTGTTGTGCACCCAGACTGGAAAAAAATAATAATAATAATAAATAAAATAAAATTTTGCATGTGGATTTTAGTTTGCTGATGTGCACCCAGACAGAGGTAAAGCAAAGTAAAGTAAAATTCATGACGTTCACTATCATTTTTAGTTCATGAATAGTATGCTTTATTATTATTTTACAGCATTCAAGCAGTAAACTTGCATGACATTTAAGTTTTTAAAAAGTGATTATGTATTGTACATATGCACATCCTCCATTTTAAATTAAAATAAAATTAAATAGTAAAATTAAATAAAATAGAGCACCAGTGCTGACACTCTTAATCTTCCAGATGAAGGCACAAAGATTTAATCTGATTGTCTGATCAGGAAGAGCTCTAACAAAACATCCCCAAAAATACTTCCTCCCATTCAGTCGCCCTTTCTCTGCCGGTTCTTTCTCCCTATCTGTCACTCTCTTTTCACTTTACAGCTTTGGCCCTTGTACCTCCCTCCTCTTATTCTCTCTAGTTGATGAGAGCTGTGGCCTTCCTCCCTCCCCCACCAGCCATCTCTTAGGGCGAAGCACAGTGGCAGATGGGGAACATACTGCAGCTGGCTAATTAAAGGAATCTGAATCTTCAATTAAATATCCAAAACACTGGACCTGTCACCTCTGTGGAATTCTTTCTGAACACAGGCTCCAACATGCTTTGTGTACCATAAGCCTATTCAGTGTAATCCAGCATGGGGATGAGAGCTACAGAGAGAGATTATGAATGAAATGGCTCTAAATGCAGAGAGGAATTCCTCACTATGACCTCAACCCTCTGGCTTTTTCCTCTAAAGAGCATTCCTTCATAAATTACCCACTTGAAACACACGCCATCTTGTACTGTATGATGTCTCCAGCTATTATACTGATATCCAAATACTCAGTGCTGAGAAAACATATATAGAACCCATTGTTGTCTTTTTTAAGTCAAGTTAATAATATTGTAATGTACCAAATTAGAAGGTAAAATGGCAATAAACATCTTTCAATTGAGTCGTCTTTAAAAGCTGACTGCAAAACCAAACATACAATGTGACTAATGTAGTCCAATTCACACACAAATGACTTTTCTGAGCCAGTTCTTTGTAGTGAATCAAAAACATACAGAGCAACCAGTAGCTATGTTTCCATCACCCTGTTTTTATGTGAATTTTAAAGTATCACATCAGAAACGAGTAATGGAAACGGCAAATTTCTTAATTTATTTACTGTTGTTTACTTGGTTACGAATACCACCGTCATCCGCTCAAATAACTTGATGGAAACGCACCTAAATTCGCATTTGTTTGTTTTGGGTTTTTTTTTTTTTTTGAACTTACAAAAAAAGATTTGCTTCACATTTGGATGGAAACCCAGATAGTGTAGCCTTATTGCCAAAACAAATGATTCTTAACAAACGGTTCTTTGAAACGGTTCTTTCACTGATTTGAAATCAATTCCCACCAAAAAAAGTAAAAATACTCCTAACAGCTAGTTCTTTTCGGTGAATAAAAACATACAATGCAACCAGTGTAGTCCAATACTTGAAAAAAATTACACTTCTGAGCTGATTCTCAACACTAGCAGAGATTTTTTTTAAATCTTTTTTTAAATATCCCAAAATTAATCTGAATCTATTTAATTGGATTCAAATCAAGCTTGAGAATCAGAGCAAAATCAGAAAACATAAATCAATAAACAACTATTCTCAACTAGGGGTGTGCGATATAGCGATTTTTGATCGATTAAAATGTCTCCACGATCTGCTTATGAAGAAATATCGTAGTATCGTGCTACAGTGCTTTCTATCAGCTGCAGTTCCAGTGCCTCCATCTCAGCATACTGTTCAACGTGACGTACATTCACATCACATTTTAACGCAGCGGTAGAGTAATATTCGCGGGACACTTCAATCCACAAAAGTTCATTATTTCATGTGCCTTGCCTTGCCAGTTAAACTTTTCTTTCTAATGCTGATGCGCTGTTCTGACATGCGTTTTTCAGAACGCGTTCACCTGAAGCGCACAGGCACTAAAAGCCTGTCAAACAGCGCCTGATTAGCTACTAAGTTATCTTTAGAGTTCGATAGCTCTAATACTGTCAAATACGCACAAAGTTGACATAAACATAGTTGGTTATGTCTAAAGTGAAAGTAAACATTTGAGGGAAAATTAAATGCGTGGTTGTATATTATATATATACGTGCAGATCTTTAAAGTGACAGAGCAGCCTAATATTAACCATGCGGTCGCTTGTCCTTAAAGGGATAGTTCACCCAAAAATGAAAATTCTGTCATTATTTACTCACTTTAATGTTGTTTCAAAACTGTATTAATTTTTTTCTTGTGCAGAACACAAAATAAAATATTTGGGAGAATGTGGGTTAACCAAACAGTTGCTGGTCTCTATTGACTTCCATGGTAGGAAAAACATAGTCACTATGGACCAGCAACTGTCTGGTTACATTCTTCAAAATAACTTTTATTTTCTACAGAAGAAAGAAACTCACTAGGGTTTAAAACAACTTGACAGAGGAAATTATGGCGGGGGGGGGGGTAACTATCCATAATTATCCATAAAGAGAAAATCACCCACTGCTCTGGACTGAGAACTTTAATACAATAGCTTTATTAAGAATCAATGTATAATTTATACAGTGAAGTCTAGTGTTTTATATTTTGTATTTTTATATTTGTTCATTTAAGTTTTTACTTTAATGCTACTGTTAAATACACCTACTGTAGCTGAAAAAATAAATCATTTTATTAATTTCATTTGTATAATGTGTAGCCTATGTTTTTCTTCTTTTTTAATAACAAAGATAAAATTAATAACAAATAACAGATAAAAAATAATGACAAAGATTTTTATCTTCGCCACTTTGGCCTAAATGTCAGCCATTTTTTATTTTATTTTATATTTTGTTATTTTGTAAGGCTTTGTTTTTAAAATAGGGAAACTAGTTTGGCTGTAATGCTCAGTCACTTGCAAAATAGAAAAAAAAAACATGAAGAATCGTGATAAAATCGTGATAAAATCGTGATATGATATTTTTGCCATGTCGCCCACCCCATTCTCAACTTTGGTTGCACTGCCAACAATCTGTCTCTCACATTGCCTTAAACTGACAACAATTGTTAAAAAGAAAAGGCTTCTGGTCGCTTTGTCTTTGTTTGCTGTGTGAACATCCCTGAAGTAATAACAGTGATTGCAGGAAGAAATAATTCACTGCTTAATTATCAGCTTATCAAAGTGTTTGCCAAAACATCCCCGTCTGCACATACAGGGAGTGATACGAATAAAATATGGTGTGTGTATTTACCCTTTCCTTGGGGGTTAACCATATGAGCACATCAATCCCATGAACACCTATGCTCTCTCGTCAGCACCTCGATATCCCTGCAACTGACACCTAATCTGCCACTCTCTGGTGGGATGCTGGGATAGCCACGGCCTGAGGCCGATACCTGCAGGACCCACTTGATTAAACACAGCAGTTGGGGTTGTGACAAAGAATATAGCACCTCCCACGACACCTCCCATCATCACTCATTTAACTGCTAAATATAAAACTTCCGCAACGCTACCGATTACAGCATATGTAACTAATCGCCAGGAGACGGTATAACATTTTAACATTCTACATGATTTAGATCAACACTGAGACCACAGCGAAAAGAGCACACAGCTGAACATCAATAATTTCTGAGGGTTTTTTTGGTTATCAGGCAGACAGCTGGAGACAAACATCTCGGGGACCAATGAGAGCTCTGCCCCTTCCTGCCCTGGACTACACTGTCTGTTTTCCTTCTTTCCACCTAAACAATGGGTGTCAAAACCTTCTGTCTGCTGTCCTCCCCCATTGCCTCCCTCTATTTCTCTTTTTAGATGTTTGCCGTCTCTCTCTGTGATAACTGCACTAGCACATCTATTTCAGAGGGGCTCCAGAGCTGGGTTTCCAGACAGGCTCAGGTAAAGATGATCAAGATAACAAAAGAAGTGGAAGGAGCCGGCCGGTATAACTCCCAACTTAATAATATCCTTTCCGGTCCCCTCAGTGGCCATCAGGTGCTTTATTTCTGACAGGATTCAGTGCATAAGAGCCTGTGTCAGGGGAGTTTACCCTCAATTAAGCCCAGGTAAAATAATGCTTGTTCTGGGAGTAGTTGTGAATACATTACACCCTCCCGTCACCCTTTTGGCAAAGTGGTCCTTCGCATATTGGATGGAAGGGACTTTTTTTCTCCCCTTTTCAAAACTGCAGGTGTAAAATTACACTTCTACCAACCGCTGTGCTTAAAAATGGCGGAGAAGGATTTTTCTCCATTAAGCTTGAGGGCTAAGCCAAATGCATCACCTAAATCCTCCAACAACCCGCTGAAATTACAGGTTCATCTGTGGCGCTATTTCAAAACACTTATTAGTTTCTCTCAATGGACAAATAAAGTACTTCAAGTATTTAACCTTTCCTCCCCTCCCTCACCATAACTGTGGTTGTTTTCCTTGGTTTAAAACCTGGCTTGCAATAGCCATGGATGTTTAAAATGGTTTGTGCAGCCCTAAATTATTAGTACAGATGAACTATTGGATGGATGGACAAAAAAAAGAAATATTAAAAATATCTATTTGACAGTATATGCCGTTTTTCCCCCGTGGTATAGAAAATTTTAAGGTATCGTTTCAAAGTTATAAATTCCAGTATTGTGATAACACTACATTGTTAGACTTTTTTTTTTTTTTCAGTTTTCTTTTCAAGAAAAGCCATGATCAAAATTAACGCTATCACACACTGATAAAAATGATTTTATGGTCAAGTAAATACTACAGAAGAAACAATTTTTAAATGAAAAAGTTAGTTCAGGCAAGAATTTAAGTAAATTCTACATTAGTACTCAATTCAACCTTGTAGAAATCAACATTATAAAATTAAGTAAAACTACTCAACTTTTCTGATACTGGTGTTCCCATCATGCACTGGGCCTTGAATAATTAATGAGGTTGATTTTTCGCTGTTTTCCAGCTGTATTTACACTGTTTTATCATTGCTTTCGTGGTTACGTTTAGTAACTTGCCATTTTGTGACATTTGGAGTTCATTTTCTACTCAAAATGGCACATTCACACTCAGAAACGATCCATCGAATGTTACCGTCATTGTGTACTGTATACAAAGCATTGAGGTCTCTGTGTTCAGGTGCCATGTTACTTCTAATGTGTAGATATGGTGTCTACACAATATATATTGTATTACTTACTTGGATATAAGTAAAGCATTCACTTTAAAAACGTAGTTTAATTCAGTTAAATTGTTTAAGTAAAATGTATTGCAAAAGGAACTTAGTTAAGTAGAGTTTACTTAAAGGTGCCCTAGATTCAAAATTTGAATTTACCTTGGCATAGTTGAATAACAAGAGTTCAGTACATGGAAAAGACATACATTGAGTTCCAAACTCCATTGCTTTCTCTTTCTTATGTAAATCTCATTTGTTTAAAAGACTTCCGGAAAACATGCAGATCTCAACATAACACCGACTGTTATGTAACAGTCGGGGTGTATGCCCCAATATTTGCATATGCCAGCCCATGTTCCCAACATTATGAAAGGCATTAGACAAGGGCAGCCAGTAACGTCTGGATCTGCACAGGTGAATCAACAGACTAGATAAGCAAGAACAACAGCGAAAATGGCAGATGGAGCAATAATAACTGACATGATCCATGATAGCATGATATTTTTAGTGATATTTGTAAATTGTCTATCTAATTGTCATGTTTCGTCTGTATAATTCATAAACACAACTTCATTCTTTATAAATCTCTCCAACAGTGTAGCAATAGCCGTTAGCCATGGAGCATAGCTTCAAACTCATAGAGAATCAAATATAAACATCAAAATAAATACTTCACTCACATGATTCGATGTATGCATACAGCATGCATGACGAACATCTTGTAAAGATCCATTTGAGGGTTATATTAGCTGTGTGAACTTTGTAAATGTGCTGTAATATAATCGAGAGCTCGTGTGGCAGGGAGCACGCGAATTAAAGGGGCGGCGCGCTGAAAAAGTCAGTGCATAGTTAATGATGCCCCAAAATAGGCAGTTAAAAAAATTTATTTAAAAAAATCTATGGGGTATTTTGAGCTGAAACTTCACAGACACATTCAGGGGACACCTTAGACTTATATTACATCTTGTGAAAAAGCATTCTTGGGCACCTTTAATTCCATGTGAAATTTACTTAAAAAATATGCGTGCAAAAACTTGCAAAAGAAAAATGAAGTAAATTTTACTTTACGTTTAATTTTACGTTTTTTTTTTCAGTGCAGACGTTTAAGCCAAATTGTGCAGCTCTACCCAAAAAACAAACAAACAAACAAAAAACTTGCAAACTTGTATTTTAAACCACAATCAATTTTTATCATAAAAATCACAATTAGATTTTTTCCCCAAATTCTGCAACCCTAACTGGTTACATAAACCAGAAAAAAATATATAAATGGAACTGATATTTTGTGCATCTCTAACGATTAGGCTGGCTTCAGGTTCACTCATTTCACCGCAACTCTAGTCAACTATTGACACCCACTGACACTAGCTCATCATAAAAAGCAAGAAATCATCACAGCTACCGTCTGCTAACACCACAACATGTCGGGATAAATACATTGAGAAGATGAGGCAAGGATAATTACATGATCCAAGTGTGATGAGTACTTCACTCTGATGTCAGGTTACGTTCAGAATTTTGACTACATTGGGCTAAGGCAGGGTTATCACACACACATACTTGCACTTCATATGAGTCATCCACGTCTCTGTTGATAAGAATCCGGGAGAGATGGAGATGTCCTGCCCTCTGCTCAAACTCTTGTCTCTCGCCCCCTCTTGTCGCTCTCTCTTCCCTAGCAGTGCACAGTATGACAGACGAGTAAACACAGATGCTGAGCAGCAAACTAGAGGAGACCGTTTCATCAGCGCTGACAGTCCTGCCTGCTGTAGGAATCAAACAAACAGCACAGGCAACTACTTGGCTGTAATAAACTGACAGGGAGAAAAATGGAGAGGAAACAGTGGAATGGACATATTGAAGGGAGTCAATGCCTCCAGACATTAAATATTACGCTGCTTGTGCAAGTTTAGGAATAAAGTTAAATAAAAAAAAATACAGGAACCGAATGATTTTAATGACTAAAATACTCCAACAGCATCTACAACAACTGCATCGTTGCTGAATCTAAACAAAATATCCAAAGTGACAAACACAGTCTGATTTCTAAACAAATGACTCGAGTCAAGTTCTTTCTTAGTAGATTAAAAACACCAACAGAATGGTTACGGACTTACTGAATCACTAATTGAATCGCAAGTCGTTCATTTAGAGAACTGTTACTATGTTTTATGTCTTTAAGACTCATGAGACAGTGTAGTTACTGACTGGTTGTCAAGAATGAATAAACTGTCATCAATTTAAATCTATATAAATGAAATACACTGCTTACAATTACAATTGATGCACCTCTTGATGGAAATAACATCACAACATTTATTTCCATGAAGAGATGCATCAATTTTTGATCAAGATCTTGTATTGACAATGCAAGAGGTGAGCACTCTGTAAAGTCTACTCCAGCACATCCCAAAGACTTTCAGTAAATTTAAGGTCTGGACTCTGAGGTGTCAATTCATGCGTTAAAAATGATTCTTCTTGCTCCCTCCCAAACATTCTTTCACAATTTGATTGTGATGACCTTGACATTGTCATCCTGGAATATGGCCATGATGTCTCTTTCTACATGGTTGTTTTCTGTAAGGGTTATGTTTAGGGATAGGCACAGAATACGCATAATATTTTATTTAATTAGGACAAATTATTTTATTTAATTCAATTATTAAATAACTCATTATTATTGTTGAATTTAAGGTGCCTATATGCTGCAGGAATTATAGTAAATATTCTTCTGATTTGCTTTATCTGTAAAAATCTTCCTCAAAAACACTAAAATCATTAATGGAATCAGAACCAGAATCACTAAATTCCGCACAATTCCCATCCCTACAGGAAACAGAATCACTGCACCTACTAGAAGACATGAGAGCCTATTACTTACATGGATACTGTGGTTTGCCCCGCCCAGAACGCCGTGTCACCGGGCCGCCTGCAGACACCTCACCACGACTCCTGTCCAATAGAGTCAGAGCCAATTAATTACCTTCCCCTCTTAATATCACTGATTAAGATAAAGAGATAAATAAATGCATTAATCTCCGAGCCCCAAGAGGATCCTCGGTTGAACGGCATCGTGACAGCTGAAAGGCCCTGCCACCCCCCAGTGCTACAGATGTGACACTGTCTGTAAAGGAAGGGGGCAGGGCTCATGCTCAGAAAAGAAGGCAGCTATTTGTTCGGAGCCCACACAGCTGTCACTAGCAGAGTCCGGTTCAGTCATAATCGTGTATGCGACCATCTCACCACCCACCCTGAACAAACACACACACAAATGTAATTCAAACGCAGAGGTTAGACAGGACGACCACTGCCCCTCGGGGCTGTGCTGCATTCATGACCACATGACGTGGGCAGCCACAGTGAAAAAAGGCGGAAGGGGTCACTGCACCTGGTCAAACTGTTTTTTCCACTGCTGTTTGGCAAAAAAACACATCAGAATCAATTACGTCCGTTCACCTCTAAAGCCAGCTAATCCACTTGTGTGCCATAAGCTTCCATGTAAATCCAGTTTTATACTGCGTAGCCCGTGCCCCCATTAATCACTGCTGGCACGGTCAGAAACGGGCCGCTCTGAAGGGACAGCCTGCGAAATACCAGAGTGGAAGAGGTCGCAGTTAAGGCTGCTGACACTATTGTGGAAAAAAACAAAAAACAAAAGCAAACTGCAAAAAGCCTTCTATTAGCATTGCAACAACAGCTTATGAACTCGAGATCACACAGGATAATTATTATACACAATAATTTGGTTTGAGTGGGAAGCGTGTTTGTTGCATGCTTCATTTTTTCCATGCAAATCAAGCCAAAATGCATCTATTATACTTCCAAGTAATTGTTTAAATGCCAAGCTACTGAAAATTGTTTCAAATGAGGGGTCATGTTAAATGACTGGCCTAACGCTATTCATTAAAAAAAAAAAAAGAGAGAGAGAGAGAGAGAGAGTTCATGCATTCTCCTACATTTACAACCCAAAACTTATTCTGGTTTCAATTTAAGTTTTTCTTTACCAAAAAAAAAAAAAAAAAAAAAAAAAAAAAAGTTTACAGTGGGGCACTTACAATGAAAGTGAATGGGGCCAATTTTTAGAGGACTTAAAGGGTTAGTTCACCCAAAAAATTAAATTGTCATTAATTACTCACCCTCATGTCGTTCCACATGTGTAAGACATTCGTTCATCTTCAGATCACAAATTAAGATATTTTTGATGAAATCTGATGGCTCAGTGAGGCCCGAATTGAGAACAAATTAATTTACATTTTCAAATGCCCAGAAAGCTACTAAAGACGTATTTAAAACAGTTCATGTGACTACAGTGGTTCAACCTTAATGTCATGAAGCGACGAGAATACTTTTTGTGTTCCAAAAAAACAAAATAACGACTTTATTCAATAATATCTAGTGATGGGCGATTTCAAATACTGCTTCATGAAGCTTCGAAGCTTTATGAATCTTTTGTTTCGTCATAAGTGTTTCAAAACGTTTCGAAATTTCAATGGCTCACGTGACTTTGGCAGTTTAATACATGCTCCAAACCACTGACTCGAAACAAAAGATTTGTAAAGCTTCGAAGCTTCATGAAGCAGTGTTTTGAAATCACCCATCACTAAATATTGTTGAATAAAGTTTTTTTGGCGCACAAAAAGTATTCTTGTCGCTTTATAATATTAAGGTTGAACCACTGTAGTCACATGAACTGTTTTAAATATGTCTTTAGTACCTTACTGGGCATTTGAAAGTGTTAATTATGTTGTTGTCAATGCAGGCCTCACTGAGCCATCCAATTTCATCAAAAATATCTTAATTTGTGTTCTGAAGATGAACGAAGGTCTTACGGGTGTAGAACAACATGAGGGTGAGTAATGACAATTTTCATTTTTGGGTGAACTAACCCTTTAAAAGCATAAGTTTATAATTTTACAAAAGCACTAATTGTTCTGTTCAGTTGTTTTCATAATTTTAGTCATTTTAGGAGTTTATGTGTAAGGTTGTCATGGCAACAAAGTAAAACTAGATATAACTACACCGAAAATGTTGCAAAGCGATTCTTTTCACAAATATTGTTTATATACTGTGGCTTACTATTGAAACAGTACTTTAGTATGTATAATCCATTACAGCCCCCATTCACTTCCACTGTAAGTGCTTCAGTGTAACAGATGTTTGCTCTTTTTAAAGAAAAGGATAGTCAAGTCAATTTGTTTTTGTAATTAACATTATGTCATAAATGCTGTCAGTTGAGTCTAACTGGAATTGAATATTCTTTAGATATTTTTGAGAAATGTGTTTTGTTTTTGGTTTTCTTGTCCATACAATAAACCAAAAGTTTTGGTTACCAACATTCTTCAAAATATCTTCTTCTGTGTTCATAGAACAAAGAACATCTTACAGGTTTGGACAAAATGAGGGTGGTCTATCCCTTTAAATACGATTAATGATGCACAAATTGGCACAAAAAAATTATTTGACACAGAATGTATGTCTACTTTACATGTAGATAAAATTACTCACAATAACATCAAATCATACCACGGTTCCTGAATCAGCGAGATGCTATTTGAAAGTTAAACAGCACGAGTCAGTGGCAGACACAGACATGCATTAATAAATGATAAAATAGCTGCTCTAATCCCCTTGTGCAGAGCCAAGTACTTTTTCCTCATCAGCGAGTGTGATATTTACACAGAAACTGGAGCGTACTCCTGAGACGAGACAGGAGAGAGATGTACATTCTGTATTTGCTCAGGTTTTAACAGTCTGCTCCCTTATAAAGAGGTGAAACTGCTTATTTGTTACCGTTGCAGCTTGCCGTGAGCGTCAGCTTATCATATTCTTTCACACTAGCTTTTCTTTTCCCCTTCCTCCCTCCTTATTCTCTATCTCAGTGACAGATGTAGACACCACCATTGACCTAAATCACTCTTTTCCAGCACATTAACCCCGGTGCCTGTCCAAACACCTCGCAGAAACACAACACCTCCGCACAAGAGGCACGTCGCCGCTGCCGCCACCATTTTAAACAGAGCCCTGTCTCTCACCTGCGCTAATTGTTAAAATGTCCTCTCATTACACGTAGGTGGCTGATGATGGAGCCTGCCAACACAGCTACCGAACGCAAAATGAAGCCGTGATAGACTGAATTAATTGATTAAATGAGAAGAAGCTAGAGAGAGAGAGAAAAAAAAGATGGAGTGTCAATCAACCTCAGAGAGAAACAGCGGGGAGTGGGAAGGGCGAAATGGCTAAGATACAATCGAGCTTGGTGCTTCTCAGTGCGGATCAATACGATTTGAATTTTTTAAAGCTCTGTTTATGAAATGCAATAATCTCTCATTAAAAATGCAGACGGCACGTGTGGTGTAAATGATTCATGGTTTGATATAATACGCAGCTCTAGGTAAGGCTGCACTGCAGCACCGGCCAACGGAATAAAAAATAAACCGTCTCACGGATGAAAGCAGTTTGGTGCAAACGCAGGGACACACAGGTGCAACATTTGCCTCACTTAATGGAACAAAACATCACATATTTCTTCCCCTTCCCGTTTTTTTATTAAACACCAGGACACCCCAGATCTCTCAGTGTGAAACACTAACCGCACAGACTACCCAAGCTCATCTAATGCCAGATGATTTACTATCTCTCCTTCAGACACCATTTTTTCCCCTGATTTCCTCCATCCTCTCGTTCGGCCCCTCCCTCCCTCGCGCGTTCATTCTCTCCGCAGCGCCAGCTCCCTGTGAGAAAATGAAGAGATTAAGGCAGTAGCATGTGCCTGACTTTGATTTAGGGGAAACTGGCTAATCATAACATAGACAGTTTAGTGCAATCTTGCATAATGAAACGCTCCGCACTAACCACCTAATGCATACTAATTTGAAACAATCCACTCCTGGGACTGGAAAAGCATGAAGGGACCGGCCTGAGAGAAGCGAGGCGCTCATCAACACTAACAGCCAGGAACGTTGAGGACACACATACACACAAACAAACCGCTTTTTTTGGCCTCGAACCACAGGCACGAATACAGATTCGCTGCAGAGGGGTGTGTGAATGCTCGGAGGCAGACTTGAATAGAAAGGTCAAGCATCATTATCAAACAACTAAATAAACAGCACTGCAGCTGTTGGGTGGTAATGGCATGGTGCTGCTGCTACTGTGTTTGCGTCCACCTAAATCTTTATCCTTTTCTCCGGCTCAGACATCACATTAGGACTGTCATATCCTGTATTGATCCTTACACAGACAAGGCTTTATTGCTCCTCTTCTACCTAGTCACAGGGATAAAGCTATGCCAGGATTCTTCAGTTCACAGTGCATTAATATTAACTGCGTTCACATCCACTGCGATGGTACAGAATCTGGAATTAACATAGGCAGCACCAAGCGGGAGGTTGTGTTGTACATCCGTTATAAGGGTCAATGACATGATGATAATCAAGCCAAGATGCAGAAATATGAAGGAACAAAACAGCAAAAAAAAAATAATTAACATTAATAGGAAATTATATTATTGAGAGAACCCATGCACACCCTCATCACTATCAATTAGCCCCTTATCATTATATTACAGTGCTTCCCACACATAGACCTTACTTGGGCGGGCCGCCCACGTATAATAACGGCCGCCCAAGTATATTTGGAGACACATTTAATGTTAATGTGCCGCGCAAGATAATGAAACCAACCCCGATCGATAAACTAGTCGTTCCGTGTGTGCGTCAGAACTGTTTACTCCCGCTAACATTCCCACGGGTGCTGCATTTTTCAAAGTCACAAGGCGGCGCTGTTGCGCGTTCTACAGGCTCGCGCAACAGCGCTTCAGACTGCTTCAAAGTGATTCTCAATCAATGAAAAGCGCAGATTTATGCCAAGCGATTGATAATGAACTCAAGTTGATGAATTATTACAAAGTCTACTTCATGGCCTTTATATAAAATGTTTTAGACGATTGTAAGAATCTGAAGGATCAGCCTGCAATAGTACAGACATTTCAAAATAAGAGTCCTAGTGTATTTCGGGCTTGTTTATAATTAAAAGTCACACGCTAAGTTTTTTCTTTTTCTTTTGGGCATTATTGGTATTTTGGTTACACAATAAATTGTATTTAATTTGATTTCCATTTAATTCATAGTAAATTATTGTAGTATCCCCCACAGGAAGAAAAGACTAAGAACATTATTTGACACATATATTATATGTGTAATAGGAGGATTTTTCGCCCGGCTACCACCGCAAGTATATTTCAAACCTGTGGGAAGCAGTGTATTATATATATATATATATATATACACACACCACCTTTTATTGTGCATCGCGTCTTGTTAGGACACTGTATTAGCCATCACAGGAATAAATTACATTTAAAATATAATGAAATACAAAAGAGTTATTTTAAACTGTAATGAAATTTCATCATATTACTAGTTTTACTGTTTTTTAAATGCAGCATTAGTGAGCATAAGAGGCTTCTTTCAAAAACATTAACAAAAACCTTTTTGACCCCAAACTTTTGAACAATAGTGTGTAAACATATAGTGATTAAATAAAATAAATGTTTTTAAAAACCATATGAAACCAACATAAATACAAAGAGTACCTTTCCAAAACCTTGACACATGTTTTAAATTAGAATTTTAAAAGATTTTTCCTTTTTTATCGTGGACACTCTTATTTGTCATTGACCCATAAACTAAGTGTTGCGAATAGACTATACCTAATCTTTAAGTTAATTACCTTTAGTCAAGGCCAATACCCTCACTGTCCAGCATCCTCAGGAAACTACTGTGCTTGGGAGATTGAGTGCAAAGAAAGGCCACAGCACCAATAAAACTGTGCTCTTAAAAACCATCAGAGGAATTAATAGCTTGGCCTTATTTCCACTCTCAGCTTTCATCCCTCCAGAACATATTCAATATTCTCTCACCACGATGTTTTAAAGAGTGAAAGTGTTTCCTTTCTCTGATGTGGCCTAATCATTTCTCAAGGAGAGATCTAGGATTGCAGAAACGCATTACGAGTTTAGCGTTGACATCGGTGGCAATCAACACCTTTTAGCCGGCGTATTCACGTCCGTCAGGAGAGGCGGGCGGCGACGGGCATGTGCACTTGACAGCTATATCGCTCTCCTTGCCCTCTCCTCTTTTTCCTCTCACTCCATTCTCTCTTTTTATCAGCAGATGAGAGAGAACTGACAGCATATTTACCATTGCAGTTTTGCAGCGCATTTGTGCTCCTCTGGCCGATTTCCCCCCAGACTCATCAATGCCGCATTACCAAGTCAAATCAGGTGGTGCTGCAGAGCTCGCCTCACACCAACACAAAACAGCCAGCACTGTGAGCATCACCATCACAGCCTGGGAGAGAATATAAAACACTCTGCTCTCATGGCTCGCCACCTCCGCCGCTCTCATTTCTCTGCAGCCTGAGATTATAATCTCACAGGCCAACTGTTACCCTGTTATTGTTTCTCATTTCAACAGTCTGATAAAATTAACAGGATGCCTGCCATTTCCAACCACAGCAACATTTTTCCACTTTTCAGTGACAATGTTTGGAATCGAACACAAGCTTCTCACTTGCTTACTAAATACTAGGTATATTCAAAAAACTGGATACAATTTCTTAAAGGGTTAGTTCATCCATAGAAAGCAACATAATTACCACATTCAAGGTCCAGAAAGGTAGTAAAGACATCGTTAAAACAGTCCATGTGACTGCAGTGGTTCAACCTTAATGTTATGAAGTGTCGAGAACACTTTTAGTAAATAACATTAAGGTTGAACCACTGTCATCACATGGACTATTTTAACGATGTCTTTACTACTTTTCTGGGCCTTGAAATTGGTTATGACGTTGCTTTCTATGGAGGATCAGAAACCTCTCGGATTTCATCAAAAATATCTTAATTTGTGTTCCGAAGATGAACGAAGGTCTTATGGGTGTAGAACAACATGAGAGTGAGCAAGTAATGACAGAATTTGTGTGTGAACTAACCCTTTAAAGATGGCAAGTAAAACTGTAGTCCTTGTTTTATAAGCATGTCAAACAGCAGATACATTGTTGTCACTTGACTTTATCACTCTGCGCATTTAATTTATCAAGCGGCGTTCCTCATGTCGGAAATAAAAATGGCTATTTTTAGGGTTGGCAATTAAGCAGAGTGATTTAGTGTGATTAATTGTAAATGGCCTCTAAATCTACCACATGCTGTTTGATGAAATAGTCAAAAAATAAAAATGATATAAATCACTAAAACCACTTTTGTAATATCTATTACAAAACGATTTACACTTCTCTCACAATATAAGTTAAAATCTTTGAATTATCTTTATTTGGGGGCTTTTCTCAGCAAATAAATATACACACACACACACACACTATACACAGAGAAAATTTGCATACTCTGCACAATATACGTATTATATTCTGTAGTAGGAGGAGTATGGCAGTATGTTTTCCCAAACATATCCATATTCTTTCCCTCTCTCCTGCTCTCCATTTCCCACTTCTGACCATCTTTCTATCAGAGGAAAGGTCACACTCACTGCCCCCTTTCATCATTCTTATCACCATGCTGCCATTTACAAGGCAGACAAGCTCTCTTCTGGCACAAGCTCAAGAAGGTAGGTTAGAAGGGACAATGAAAGAAATCTGCCATTTATTTTCCCCCGTTTTTTGTTGTTGTTTCCACGGCTGCAGAGGCAAGACAAAATGCTCTTGGGAGGAGGAAGAGAGAAAGAGAGAGACTGTATGCACAAGTGAGAGGAAGCATTGTGTATTGTTTACTCTGTAATTCACAGCGCATGGCGTTGATTAGCAGAGCAGACTGCGACACTGAGCCTTGGTGAGGCACTGAAGGAATAATGCTGTTCCACAACTATCTCTCTCTCTCTCTCTCTCTCTCTCTCTCTCTCTCTCTCTCTCTCTCTCTCTCTCTCTCTCTCTCTCTCTCTCTCTCTCTCTCTCTCTCTCTCTCTCTCTCTCTCTCTCTCTCTCTCTCTCTCTCTCTCTCTCTCTCTCTCTCTCTCTCTTTTACTCTAGGGCACACTGTGGAGTGACTGATGGCTACAATGTGAAAAAAACTGCCTGGGTAAGGAGTGAAATTTAAACTGCTGCTGTCAGGAGCATTATTTGGCTTTTATTACGACGTGCTGCTCCGGTTGCCTAAGACAAGCCTGTCTCTACGTGAGGCAAACGAGGCAATGGCGCCTCACCTCCCTTTTATTAATTCATGTCTGCAATGAGCTCGTACATGGTAATTGCTGACAGAAAGCCCGCTTTGTGTACTGATAGTTGACACAGAGGTGAGAGATGAGACCATGGACAAACACAATGGATGGGCATCTAATAATATCACATATGTTGGTTCTTCTAAGCTGGGTGGTGAAGATATAAAAATAAATGCTATATTTTGAATCATTTGGTTTAAATATTCATACAACTTCAAACTATCCTAAAATCATTATAAAAAAGGAAAAACACATTAATTACAATGTGTCAAGGTCAATAAGTCTCTTAAAAAGTCATAGTTTGACCTTTTATTGGCAAGCCAATTTTGAATTAAAAAAAAAAAAACACAGTAAAACAGTAATTTTGTGAAATATTACAATTTAAAATTACATTTAAAATGTATTAAAATAGAAAAGTTATTTATTTATATTTTCAGCATCTAATTTACTCATGATCCTTCAGAAATCATTGTGATCTGCTGCTCAAGAATATTTATTATTATCGATGTTCAAAACAAGTTTTGCTGCTTAATATTTTCAGATACTGTGATACACTACCATTCAAAAGTTTAGGGTTTATATTTATATTGGGAGGGAGGGGGAAAATATATATATATTTATGCACGCACGCACGCAGTCATATTAAAAAAAGAATGAATAAAATTAGGGATGCACCAATATGAAAACTTTGGCTGATAACAATAACCGGTAATTCTTTATATTGGAAAGCCGATAACCGATATAAAAGCTATGTCCCAAGCATACAATTATAATGTTCTTATTATAATATTATGTAGCCTATATAACAGACTTGCACTGTATTTTCCTTTTTGAAGTGATCATAATTCAAGCAATTCAAAACCATAAGCGGTAGGGGTGTGACTAAAATGAGAAAATTTTAATTTCGCAAGATTAAAATGTGACGATTTCTCGTCGAAGTGGAAAGCTGTCTTGTGAGATATATTGCCAGGCAGAGTGTGTTTTGCTTTTTATAGAAATAAAAACCATTTAATTCAGCTGGATAACGGTCACCGCCGCTCCCTATTTACAGAGTACACGCGATTGCGCATTTTGAAAGTGGCTTCCTGATGCATGCAAATATCTCGCAATATGAAAGCTATCTCAGGCTGGGCTGTGTAGTTGTAACCATATCTTAGCTCTGTATCATGCTTGAAGAAAAAAACTGGTCTCTTGTTGTACTTTGAATATTGAGAGAGGACTTTGATTATGATTGCACATCACTTATTGTTTGCACTTAAGACTAAGATAAAACTGTTATTCATTTTTATGGTAACACTTTAAAACAAGGTTAACTTTAACATTAGTTAACTACTTTAGTCATAAACTAAGAAAGAACAATACTTCTTAAGCATTTATTAATCTTAATGTTAATTTCATTATTTCAACATTTAGTAATACATTCTTAAAATCAAAAGTTGTATTTGTTAACCGTTAATGCACTGTGAACTAGCATGAACTAACAATGAATGACTTCTTATTAACTAACATTAACAAAGATTAATAAATAATGTAGCAAATGTATTGCTCATTGTTAGTTCATGTTAGTTAATACACATTAACAAATGAGCCTTATTGTAAAGTGTTACCATTTTTATATTCTATTTTTATTTCTATGATCAATTTGTGGAAGTTAGGAGGTCAAAAGTTGTAGAAGCTCATAAATCATATACAGTAAGGCCTGAAGATACTAATATGAAATCATACAGGAGAGAAGCCAGTCAGTTGAGTTTGTGACAAAACCTTTTACAGTGCATCAGTATTGTTGTCTTTTACTGCAGATGATAATTCATAATCAGAAAGTAGAACTGAAATAACATTCACTACAAGATGATTAGTGAAAACATTTCAAATGCACCTGCAGACTATTTTTAGTCATGCATTTCTTCATTGAAGATTTCTAAAAAAATACTGTGTAAAAATCTTGTCTCGTCTCGTTCTCGTGAACTCAATCTCGTGTCTCATCTCGTCCCTAATAAGCGGACAACCTGGCGGACAGTGTGCATCTGAAGTGTCTCAGCTGAAGGAAATAATCCATTATATATCGGCTTTAATATATCGGCCAAATTCTTATTGGGCCGATAACGATGACATTAAAAATGAACATATAACGGCCGATACCAATATGGTGGCCAGTATATCGTGCATCCCTAAATAAAATCACTATACACAAACACACACACACACACACACACATATATATAAAAATTTTGCCAATGTATTTCTCAAACCAAAACAGGCACAAAGCTCAACAGCAGATTAGCAGTACTATAAAGCATTACCGAGGGATTTCTTTTCCTTTTTTTTTTTTAAAGCAATAAACTGATTGTGCTGGAGAATACACAGGCCTCCTGCTGCTCAGTGTAGATGAATGAGACTGAGAGAAATTTAATTCCCCGCTAATTAGCATTCTGCTCAGAGGAGCATGTGGTCTCTCTGTGGGTTACACCCAGGTCAGGTGACAGTGGGCGACTCGGCAGCAGTCGCCGGGTTGGCAGTAGCGAACGTTCTCAGGGGAAAGTAAGTGGCAGAGCCCCTCTTCTGCTCTCCAGTCTGTCCCCTAGAGCTACTGCAGTCTTTCACAAAACAAAGAGCAATGCTGGTAGTGGGGAGGTGCTGGGCTCATCTCCTCCTCCACAGGCAGATAAAAACAGGATTACAGGTAAATACCAAGAGAAGAGGCAGTCTGGAAACACACGGTCTAAAGCCCTACTCCAAAACGCAAGAACAACAGCCCCTCGGAAATAAATGCCACTCAGTGGCGAAGCGGAAACGTACGACCCCTGTGTAATTTGCTTTAGAAGTGAGAAATGATTGCTCGTGACTAGACAATAATTAATCTCGCCACTGAGAGGGGAAAAAAAAAAAAAAGGTTACGGAGCCGCTTCAATTACGAGACGATTCCGCCTTCGCTAACAGACAAGGTTGGATTCAAAGAACACTTGCGATGACAAAAAGGAGAGACAATTCCAGTGTCATCAGAAATAGGCAGCGATGTGGGAAATCAATGGCGAGATCAATCGCGCCTGCCTCCCTCTCTAGAAGAGCGGGGGAACAGAGCACTTTACATAAGCACTGATAACCATCAGGGAGGCCGGCTTCAGCTCGCTGATTTACTGCGACGGACCCCCGAGACACCTTCAGGAGGCAGAGCGGCTCTCTTTCGCAATCACTGTAACCTTCTCAAACACATCTTCAAAGACACACAGTCAGAGAGAGAAAGCAACATATACACTCTATTTAAGCAGTAAGGTTCGGGAGGTTGTGCTATGTGATGAATAAAGTCAACAAATGTGTTGTTATGCACAATGTACAGACTTTACTCGATTTGTACACTAGAGATGCACCGGTTGCTGTTCTATACACGCCACCTACTGTCAAAGAGTGAATTTGCGTTTTATCCAGTCCGTTCTGCTGTTTTTGTTTTGTGGCGGTGTGTTTCATGTAGCATAATTTCACAAATCTGAAGTCAGACCACTCCATTTTTGCTTTAAATCTTGAAATTATACAATTCAAATTAAAAACAATTGCTCATGCTACATGTGTGGGGCATCTTTGTTTGAATTGTGATTAAAAAGCAGTGATTGCCTCTAATTTAAAATGGCTACAGATATTTTTGTTTAAGGCCAGTTTGCATATTATAGAGCAAAAAAACAACAAAAAAATTTGCTTAAAGGGATAGTTCACCCCAAAATGAAAATTCTGTCATTAATTACTCACCCTCATGGCGTTCTAAACCTGAAAGACTTTCGTTCATCTTAGAAACACAAATTAAGATCTTTTTGATAAAATCTGAGAGATGTCTGTCCCTCCATAAACTGCCTTTCTAACTTGATCTTTGACACTTCAAAAAGTAGCGGTTTAGTCCAAATTTTCTGAAGAGACTTGATTGCTTGTTATGATGAACAGATTTAATTTAGGCTTTTACTCGGATATAAATATTGATCAATGAACAAACATATGCTCAACCAAACTCGAATGACATACGAGAACAAACCTCTTCCAGAAGCTCAAATGTGCTGAACCTCATTGGTTACGCAGCACATTTGAGTGAATGCCGAACAGTGGGTGGAGAACGGCACGGTTAGATTTTTTACAGAGAACTGTTACACCTCTAATGGCAATTATATATTACATGTACATTATAGGGCTGTCAAATGATTAATCGCGATTAATCGCATACAAAATAAAAGTGTGAGTTTGCCTAATATATGTGTGAGTACTGTGTGTAATTATTATGTATATATAAATACAAACACATTCATGTATATATTTGAGAAATACTTACAAGTATATGTATTTATTTATATTTTGATATAATTTTTATTATATATAAATAACAAATTTCTCTTAAATATATACATAAATTTGTGTGTATTTAAATATACATAATTATACACCGTACTCACACATATTAGGCAAACTCAAACTTTTATTTTGCATGCGATTAATCGCGATTAATCGTTTGACAGCCCTAATACATTATAAATATATGTAAATTATATATTATGTATTTTAACAGTGTTAAACCATATGATTACTTGCTTAAATCAACCGATTACTCGATTACCAAAATAATCGTTAGTGACAGCCTTAATATTTGGACAGAAATTGTATATGTATCCGATTTTTTACAATGTGGTCACGTCGGAAATCCTGTGGTTATTACGTCATATATTACATTGCATCTTTCATTTCTGTCCAGTAATTTCACACTTCATCAGGATTGCAACAATTCCCTCCATTTACTTATGCTAGGTGACAGTGTTTTCAAAGTATTACACATGCAAGAATTGCAGTAAAAGCCGATTCATGTCACATTCAGCTGCAGTGTGAACAGAGTGCTAGAACAGGGGTCTTAAGGAAATTATAAAAAATAAAAATGTGTTAAAATGAAATATAATATTAAGTTCACATTATCCTAAGCTACTACATATAAATGATCACTTGAATGGTTTTGTAATGTAAATCAAAGTATGTAAAAACCTTTAAGTGCAACCCTCAGTTTTTTACAATATGTAACATGTTTAGTCTCTCTATCAAAGAAAAAGTTGAAAACATTTAAACAAGAATATACAGTTCCCGACACTGAAAACAACAACAGAACATTATCCTATGGTGCTGTGCAGTTATTTAGAGAGTTGCTAGGTGAAAAGTATTTAGCTTCATAGAGGTTACAATATCACGCATGGATGGAATGCTGTACTGACTGACCAATCAGCATTGAGGTATCACTTATTTAAATATGCATAAAAACAGTGGTAATCAGATATGGGAAACAATTAGGAGGTCGATGGTAGAGAAGTTGCAGTAGCAGTCTGTGCTTAGGTGTCTTCATTAGAGAACGAGAAGCTGTAGCTGAAAACACGCCGGGTGTTTTCGGCCGATCGGTTAATTAGGATTTTTGCTGCTTCGTTTTGCGTGAGAAAGGCGGGAAGTGGAAGGTTGATTGCCTTTTATTATCAGTCTAGCAGCTTCAGCGCTCCCTCCTTCTTTATTGCAGATCGTACAGATGTGGAACGTCTCGGCAAAAACATCAATTCCAATAATTACAAGAAAGTGCAAGTGAGAGCACGAGCCATCGCTCATCTGCGCTCACCCGCAGCCGTTTGTACCGTGACGTTCCCCTTGATGACAACATGTGACAGGACTGTTTAAAAAGCGCAAGGGAACACGCACGTCGTTCTTCAAATTGGAGGATGAATGGAGGAGGAGAGCTGCTCTCCAAGTAAAGAGGAATACTGTAATAACTGCAATAAGCAAAAGGGAGGTGTGTAAACATGATAAGAGGGCCCTTAAGAGTTTGTTGTGAAAAATAAAGCTAAAAATGCACACTGTCAGCGTAATGTGTGAACGTAACACCTCTGAGCAAAGTGTGCATCTGTCTGAACAGAGAATTACTCGCTTAACAGTTCGATTTGGCAGAAGCTCAAATTACACGCCCTAGAAATCAAAGCAGACAAAATACTTGGTTTAATAGCTTTGCTTCACCTTGACGCATTTGCAAGGAAAAGAAACATCCGTGTAAAACCAAAAATGCAGAAAAATACAATGATGAAATCATAAACCAATCAAGGTGTTCACGCAATAGTAATCCACAGCTTAACAGAAGGAAAACTGATACGAAGAATGTGTCGGCCTGTCGATCCACACGGATATTTTACATTCCTTCAGGTCCCAAATGATCACTGATATACAGAAAATTAATTCCAGGTCTTTTCCTTCAGAACAATCCAACACCAATTCCCTATCATCATCCACAGACAAAGCTACAGTTCCATAATATGCCAATATATAAACAAATAAATTAAGAGAAAAAAAAACTTAACTTAAAAGATCAGGGATGATATTACATTGAGGTCAGTAAGATTTTTTGAATTTTTTTTAAATTAATATTTGTATTCAGCAAGGACAGATTAAATTGATCAAAAGTGACAGTAAAGACTGTTACAAAAAAATCTATTTCAAATAAATGTTTTTTTTAACTGTCTTTTCAGAAAGTATCACAGTTTCCATTTTCAACATTGACAATAACAAGAAATGTTTCTTGAGCAGCAAATCAGCATATTAGAATGATTTCTAGAGGATCATGTGACACTGAAGACTGGTGTAATGATGCTGTAAATTCTGCTTTGCATCACAGGAATAAATAACATTTTAAAATATAATAAAACAGAAATACACAAAGCTTTGCCATTTTACATTTTATATATTAAATATATTAAAATAAATATTTTTTTCCTACGCTTTTTTCACTGTTTACACCCTTTGTGTTTATAATTTAAAAAAAAACTGAAAAAAAATTAAATAATTTTAATAAATTAGCCATCTTTCCTCTAAATAGAGGAATAGAGGAATCCTCTAAAAATGTCACTGCAAGCTCCTGCACACCCTAAAGATTTATGGGTGCTGGCTGAATTAACCCCCCTTACTCGTTTCCACTTATTACTGAGGCTAATACTTCCATTTAAATAAAACCAATATTTCTGTTGACTTAGATTTTAAAGCGTTTCTCGTCTAATTTCTCCCGTTAATGTTTTTTTCATGAGGCAGCACCCCGTGACATGTTTGTGCCATGTGAAATCCCAGGAGTATCCAATAAAATGGTGGGTGTCGAATCAGCACGTCACCACTCTCAAATCAACCACAGTCGCCACTTATACTCTTCCATTATATCAAGAAATATTAGGGCGACTATCTCAAGCACTAAATTTTGAGTAGACACCATCAATTTTATGGCTTTTCAGTATAATAAAAACAGATAGAACTGCTAGCTCACTCTGAAAACACAGAACGACGACTGAAATCATTACAGGCGCTCAAAGTGGCGGGTGATTTAAAAAAAAAAAAAAAAAAAAAAAAAATCAATCCATCTGCAACGTGTATTTATTTGCCATTTCAAGAGAGCCTCATCTGCCCAGTCCAATCAAAGCCCCACAATGCAAATGATGCAAAGAGAGAAGAAAAGAACATACGGGCTGGCACAGAACGAGAGCGCGGGCGCTCCAGGGTAACACTTCAATGATAAAAGAGAGAAAATCTTGTTTTGATAAGTGAATTACTGGCCTTCACTATATTTTCCTGCATTCCCGAACCAGTGGGTTCATTAAATGCATTGATATTTCTGTCAACCTCATCTGAGCTGCCATGCTCAGGATGGAGAAATGCAGTCACCTTTGCAAGGGCTGAATATCGCAACAGCTCGAGGCAACAGATTTATTACAAATTGATCCATTAGATAGCGCTGCCGTGGTTTATTGTTTACGCCGTTCCTCTCTCCCCTGCTTGTCTTCGCCACAATAGCAGCATGTAATAAGGAAGAAAACTACAGGTGCGAACTCATCGTCATGCACCACTTTACAGCAAACCAGAGCGAAGAAGAGTATCTGAGAGAAGAGAAAAAAAGAGGTGCTGTCTAACAGACACCAATATTGCTCTAAGCGGTCGTGCCGTGAAGAGGAAGTGGTCGTGGTGCAAGGGCAAATGAAGGGCAGAGGAGAGGAGAGTCTTAGCGCCGCTCTCTGATGAGTCAGGACTGATTAGAGCGCACAAAGACAGCAGACCACCCCCTCCCTTCTCAAGCACATAATTCACACCTTCAGATCCTCACATATTCCCCATTAAAACATCAAACAGAACTTTGCGTTGTGCGGGTGCTGCAGTAAAAACCCAGCACCGGTGTGCCAATATAAACGACTATACGACCTGCTTTATGACCGAGTCATGAACAATGCCAGGCTTTTCTGTCAGCATCTGATGGTGGCCTCTATCCTGATTTGAAGATTAACTGAAGACCAGTAAGACTGAGAAAAGCATTAAAGTAAATAGAAGGAAAGAAAGATTCTGGCCTAAAATGTTACAATGATGATCTCCACTGGACTGATATGACCTGGACATGCAGCTGCACATATATATCGCTTTCATCCATTACTGCCTATGGGACCAGTCGATTGTGTATACAGCCTGGCTCAATAGCGTTAGGAGGTCGGCCACAAGCATAACTGATGAATATTGATTATCTTTACCTTGAGGTGTCTGGGTGGAAATATAAACAAAGGGTGAACCTACCATTACACGGCAACTCTCTCTAATGTGCTGCCCAAGGTACAGGGGAAAAAAATCTACAAGACAGTATTTTCAGGGCTTAACAATAATGTCTGTTGGCTTGGGATCGGAGTGAGAGCTGGTTGTAAATTCTGCTGAAGACAGTAACGTTCAAAGGTTTGGGGTTGGAAGGTTTTTTTTGAAAGAAGATTTTTGTGCTCACCACGACTGCATTTATTTTATCAAAAATACAGTAAAAACAGCAAAAGTAAAATAACTGTTTTCAGTTTTCATATTTTTTAATTTTTACTCCGGTCTTCAGTGGCCAGGATTCCATCCAAGGTTTTTCTGACAAAAACAGGTTTAGCGTTTTAAAATGGTTACCAATGGAAATGCCATTTATCGACAAAATTTCTCAAGTGTCGACATAAGCGTTTAACTTTTAACCCTTTAATGCAAATAAATTTGGTGTCTGATATTTACTAATATTTCCTAATTTAATATTATTTGTGAAAATAGTAAGCTGTAAACTAGCAAGTTTCAATTGTCTCATTACTCTCCACATTTTACAAATATTTAAGATGAGAAAGATACAATATAATTTGCAATATATGCGAAAATATTTATGGAAACAGCTCAAGGGCAAATTTTTTTTAATGATGCAACCAAACTTATGTGATAATGCATTTTTTTTATGATGATATCATTACGCACACCATTTTATCGGTAAAAGGATAGAAGCTGCAGACAGCAAATTTCGCAAACTTTTTACGCGCATATTCACTTTGTCGATAACAACACAGCACAAAAACTGGGACTTGGCTCGTGTCACATGATCCTTTAGAAATCAAAATAATATGCTGATTTAGTGCAAGAAACAAAATTATTAAAAGGTGCTAAAGAGGATGTTTTGTTTTATACATTTTTGCAATATTACTTGAAACTGTCTTTACTAACTGATAAAACACTATTTATTAGGTGCACTGAAAGGAATAATATTAATATACATCATCTGTGCACGAGGTAGGGCCTTAAAAACATCAGCCAATCGTTTACGCGATCATCGCGTAAACGATTGGCCCTCTGGCTTGTCAATCACTGCCGTGACGTTCCTTGTGAGAGACGTGCGCGGCTGCGCGCTCCAGTAACTTTCCACACTCCACAGGCGCCGCATGCAATGTTTTTGTCAGGAGACAGGAGTAACAACTGCAGATTATGAGTTACCTGCGGTGAGTCCGACATAATGAATCCACTAACACGATACAGAGAATGCCGGTGGTAAACACTCGTGTTCCAATACTTGTTCACGAATTTTGGGAGGCGTTACCTCGAAAGGAAGGGGGGTTGTTCTTACGCATGCTCTCATTTCAAAAACTCAGTAACAGTCTTTGGTTTCTCAGTCGACGAAAAGATCCTCTTTATCACCTTTAAGCAGCATTGATAATGATGTGATACTTTTAGTATTATTTGATGAATAAATGAAAAGTTCATTTTTTTTTTTTTTTGAAATAGATTTTTATAAATGTCTTACTGTCACTCTTGATTAATTTAATGCATCCTTGCTGAATAAAAAGTATTCATTTCTTTCCAAAAATTACTCTTACGCACCCCAAATCTTTTGAACAGTGTCAACAATTATTATTCTTATTAATATATACAGACAAGGCTTTGTCAAAACTGCTAGAATAACGGAGGCATCCGTTACAATAGGCTGAAAAATATAAACTAGTCACTATATTTATTCATTTCCAGCAAAAATGCGTTTATGAATTAATGAATATTTAAAAAGAATGAATGAACCAGCAGGTCAAAATCCTTCTGTTGAACCCTGATTTTGCTGTTGTAGCTTTCACATTAAATATTTTTTTTATTTCACATTTCAGAAATCAAAAACCAATCAACACAAACTAAATTATCATTAAAATGTATTTACATTGACAAAACAAGTAGTTTTATAAAGAATCAATGTATTTAACTAGGCGTTCTAGAGTTAAGATGATTCAGACGTTTTAGTCTTGCTAAACAAGCTGGTTCAATATTTAAAAGCATTGGTTAATGGGCCAGCAGGTTTATAAGGGATGTTACTGAAAGGCACATGTCAAACACAGTGCAAAAGCCTGGGCTCTCCTCCCCCGGCCTGTGCTAATGCATCTGAGAAAATTGTATGGCTTTGCTAATACATCCTCTCCTCTCCGCCTCTCTCATTCCTCACACTAATGCACTTACAAATGGACAAACCAGACTGGAAACAGACTCAGAGTGTCAAGGAAAACAGTGACTGTCTATGTGCATGGGGGTGTGTGTATATGAACTTCCCTTGACTGTACCCTGAAAACGGGCATTATCAAATGATAGTACAATATTCCATGAGGCTCTACATAAACAGCTCAAGGGAGCTGCAGGAGCACCGGTATGCAGAAACTGTGTTTGTGTGCAACGTTCACTCTATGTGGCGTCATTACAGCAGCCAATCTTTTACCTAATCAGCAGTGTGACTCTTCAGTCAGCAGGGACGGAACAATATGGCTCCGTTCTCCTACAAGATGCCATCTTATTTTCATGACAGCAGTCATGCAGCCAAGTGGTTCACTCTCAAAACAGTTTGTTAATAGCTCCCCGCACCCCTGACTGCTCTCGATATATTTCATGGAAGACTATATAGTAAGCCTTTGGTACTTTCATTTCCCAACATCTGCTTTGGCTTTGCTTTAAAATCATGAATGTCTCTCCCCCCTCCCCAATTCCACAGAATGACTCCCATAGTACAGTTCTGTCTGATCTGGGAGGACATCTTGGAGCAATCTGGCAAAGGGTCCCATAATTCTTCAGCATGTTACATTAAGCTGTTCACTGACAGGAAGTTCCATCAGCAGCCCTGATGGTGTCTGGTCACAGTTACATGGCGAAATAAAGCAACACACTCTGCATTACAAAGGCAAATGTCAAAGCTTGACTGCTTTTGACTCAACCTTTTTTATGCCATTATAAACCGCTGACTATAAGCGTTTCATAACTGTGTGAATTAAAGGAACTGACCCGTTATCCATCAATACATTTAATGGATAATGAACAGACAGCTGGTCGTTATCACAAAGTAAACGCTGGTGGGGTTATCAGGACCCCAATATGAAGCAGAGGAATCTTGTTTCACCCTGAAGAGGTTTATTTTGCGATAATGTCCGGTCAACTTTACACTATCCCAATTATTACATGGCTATTTACCAAATAAAATAAATGTGTGGATATAAAATACAATTAGATATATTTAAATATATAAAATATGTATATTTAATAATCCTGCTTGAATATTAAAATGTCCTAAAACCACATAAAACAAAGCAAACACTGCAATATCACATATATTATTATTATTATTTTAACCATAATCCTAGCATTAATATTAATAATGCTAATAATAATAATAATAATAATAATAATATAAAAAATAATTATTTTATTTTATTTATTGTTTTATAAATTAAATTAAATCTAATTAAATTAAAAAGAAATACTGCTGCCGTGTTTGTTTTTATCTAGGTATTGATATACAGTTTTTTTCTAGCAGATGTTTAGAGGTAGTACACAAGTGGGATGATTAAATATTTTTTTTGAGTTATTTTTGAGTTGCTTTCTCCTCTAGATTGATAACTTGTCTTTCATCCAGCTGGCTTTGCATTTCCTAGCAGTTATTTGTGTTTTCATTTTACAATTTAACTGGGATCTCTTAAGTGTTCCACATAGCCGTGTACATAAAGATAGATAACATCTGACTGTGCAATGATTACATTTGCAGAAATTATTAGGCTACAAAATGTATTTGCAGCTACACAGTTTGCAGCACAACTGCAGCATGTCTTACTGCTTGTTTTTCTATCGTCTTAGACTCAACAATGAAAATGATGTACAATACATTTGCATGACTCTCTAGAAAACTGTCAAGAAACAAGGAAATCAGCCCTGCTCAAGACACAGAGCCTCTCGGTGTCAGAGAGGAAGAAAGGAGGCCTGTCTCATTTCTGCCAGGCTGCCCTGAATGTCAGCCTAATATCTTAAAACAACAGATGCAGAAAGCACTGCTGCAGCCAATTACCCGCTTTTGGCATTTGAGCTACACACACACACACACACCCCAGAAAACATCTTTTAAGAAGAATGAAAGAGCTGGATTGTTATGCATGCTGTCAGTGTGTGTTGTCAGACTGTTAAATTTAATGAGTACACAGAATTTGAATGGCCCATCAAGAGCTCTTCGGAAGAAGCATGACAGCATTGTCCAGGGTATCAGATCTTTCAAGGAGGAATCATGGATTTCCAACAAACAAGGGTGATTTGCAGTCACACTGTCTTTGCAAATCAAAGCAGACCTTACAGCTGAACAACAGCAGCAGAAAGAATGACCTACTTGGCTATACAGATGGCAGCCAGCAGTTACACACTATAAAGAAGAGGTGCGATTTATGACCAGCAAGGTAAGAGGTAAATTAAACAGAGAGGACGCCTCCTTAGACCAATGATGAGATAATCTAGAAACTAACTTTCACCAAAGGAATGTTCTGGGTTCAGTTAAGGTCAGTAGAAAGCATTTATGGCATAATGTTGTTGATTGCCACAATAAATCATTTCAACTCATCCCTCATTTTCCTCAATAAAATAGAGACACAATGGAAGGGAATGTGACGCAGCAAAACATGATTATGTATTTCTGCTTAGCTAGCCACACTGGGCATCAACCACAAGGCAAAAGCTATTATTTTTTCATATACTGTCTACTTTCTTTGTATAACAGTTCATAAACTAATGAAGACCGAGAATCTGTTTAATCAGGCTCTGGCTGAGCTGTTCTTAGTGCCGTCAAAATAAAAGTCTGCCACGGCATCAAAATAAAAGTTACAACGACAAGTGCAGTTTAGGTCACTTCAGAGTTCCTACTGGCGGAGCGAACGCAAGCAGGAAAATGGCTCTAGTAGTGGAACATTAGTTCTCGGGGAACTAATGTAGTTATAGTTCCTATAACTAAGTTTCTAGAACAACAGGGTGCAAAAGCCCCTATTACTAATACTTGTATATGTTTACTTTTTTTATTATTTAAAAAAAGAAACCAAACCAATGTATAGTTGACATTTGAGACTTTGTGCTATATAAAAGCTGTAAAAAAAAAAAAAAATCAGGAAGAGAGTGTTTTCAGCATGTTTTTTTATTTTTACATAAAAATATGGCTTGCAGTTGCTTCAAACAATGGTATAAAGCTATTCAAAACATCATTCAAAGTAATTGTGATAATAATCGCAATTACAATTTCAAGGGAATAATTGACGAATTATAATTTTTGTCAATCGTGCAGCCCTAATAATAGCATACTGTTTCCGTCTTATGGCTATACTATTGAAAAAGGGAGTATTTTACAATTTCACAGGCCCATTCGCTTCTATTGATTTTCGATTCAATCCTTCAATCCAAAGATTTTTGCAGTAATAACACAAGTAATAACACACTGTTACGTAACAGTCGGGATCATTAATCAGACTAGGTAAGCAAGCAAGTAGAATAGCGAAAAATGGCAAGGAGAATACCATTGTTTATTACTGTATTCACGGAGACAAGAGCCATCGTTATTTTCATTATTAAACACATGCAGTCTGTATAATTCATAAACACAACTTCATTCTCTATAAATTTCTCCAACAGTGTAGCATTAGCCATTAGCCATGAAGCACTATCAAACTCATTCAGAATCAAATGTGAACATCCAAATAAATACCATACTCGCATAATCCGATGTATGCATGCAGGATGCATGACGAACACTTTGTAAAAATCCATTTTGAGAGTTATATTAGCAGTGTGAACTGCTGTCGAGAGCTCGGGAGGGGGCGGAGAGCGCGAGCAATTAAAGGGGCCGCAGCCTGAATCGGCGCATTTCTAATTATGCCCCAAAATTTAAAAAATTATTTTAAAAAAAATCTATGGGGTATTTTGAGCTGAAACTTCACAGACACATTCAGGGGACACCTTAGACTTATATTACATCTTGTAAAAAATCATTCGATGGCACCTTTAACTGGTACTGAACCCTGACTATTCCTTTAACTGATGATGCTCCTTTTGCCCCTTCTGAATAAACAACGAGGCTAAGACTATAGTTTTATGGCTTTGCTTAATTTAATCTTAGTAATAAGACACTGGGAGCAAAATCTACCTTATGGTTTGCCACCATTTTTCCCAGCATCAAATGTCACTGCATTATAATACATATCCAAGTCTGTGCCGAGCCACACGTCGGGTCAGTCAACTATCTGACACGAATCAAGGCTCGAATCAAAAGGAACAGTGTGTCAGTGTGATGGAGCATTATGTAAATGCTGCCTCTCCCTGCCTAAATATTGACAAATCAGCTCGGAGAAGCGAGGCAGCGAGAGCACAGCAGCATCCACATGGGATCTCCCCTCCAGTCGCCTGACTGACACTTCATAGGAAATGTCTTCCATTTACAACCCATTATTTACTGCTCTCCCCATGATTGCTTCACACTGGCCCTGGCAGCAGCTTCCCCAAATTGCCCTCTTGGGTGGATTCTGAGCACACTCTTGCTCAAAAGATGGATTCACGCCATGCCAAAAACGCTAACCAGATTACTTCTGTTGTCACCGATTCCCCGATTGCTGGCTCTATCCTAAAAAAAAAAAAAAAAAAAACAAGTACAAGAGTCTATGATTGCACAAGACAGCTTGACTGATGTGGATAATACAATGACGTGTCTCACTTTACCAGGGATGTTCAGCTTTAAACTATACTAAAAAATAACAATCACTTCTCCTTCACACCAAGAACGATAACTATAAAGATAACTATAATATAACTATATTAGAGTCCACACAAGTGGACGATAACGTTCTGTTTATTATGAGCGTGCATTGGAATTATGTGATTCCAATGATATTGTTCTTCTGTGTTATCATTACAGCTGTGTTGTGGACTGCACTGCTCTCATAGAAATTAGGTTTTGGGCTGAAATGGTTTTGGAGAGCTAAAATCAGTGACCGAAACGAATGTTTAATTAGTGCTTCTCCGATGCCACATTTTGACTGTGTTCAGTGTATATTTCATGCACACAACGTGAGCTTTGTTACTTTTAATATAAAACAAAACAGATTGTAGGCTATACTTAATGTTACATTTACCTCAAGAAAGTTATGTCCATAAACTCATTAGTTAGCTAGAAAAAATAACTCTAGAGAAGAGCATTTTGCTAAATATATGCACTGTATTACATATTCATTATATTTTTACTTAACCTGTTAATTATGTCTTCATTATTTAATGTACAGTACTGTGCAAAAGTCTTAGGCACGTCAGTATTTTCACCCCACAAAAAAGGTTTTAAGCCAGTAATTTATATCTTTTGCTGTAGTGTGTCAATAGGAAATATCCGTTTACATTTCCAAACATTCATTTTGCCATTAATTGTAATAATCCAGTGAGATTTTTGAATAGACAGTAAGACTGATAACAGCCGGTGCTCCACATGGAGATCAGAGCTCACCATCATCAAATCCATCTGTGATTACATGAAGAAACATTTGAAACTGAGACAAACCAAATCCAGAAGAACTGTGGCCGTGTCTCCAAGAGATTTTAAGAAACCTGCCTGCAAAGCTACCTGGAAAATGATGCCCAAGTGTGCCTGGACAAGAGCTGTTTTAAATGCAAAGGGTGGTCACACAAAATATTGTTTTGATTTAGTTCATATAAGTTAATTGATAAATAAAATCTATTTATAACAGTAATTTTTAAAAACATCCTCACTTTACAGCATTTTTACACAAGTGCCTAAAACTCTTCACAGTACTGTATCTTTGCAGGCAGGTTTCTTCAAGCATCTCAGAGACACGGCCACAGTTATCCTGGATTTAGTTTGTCTCAGTTTCATCTGTTTCTTCATGTAATCACAGACGGATTCGATGATGGTGAGATCAGATCACTGGGTGGAGCACCGGCTGTTGTCTTACTCCTTGTGTAGTCAAAAATCTCACTGGATTACTACAATTAATGGCAAAATTAATGTTTGGAAATGTGAACGGATATTTCCTATTGACACACTACAGAAAAAGATATAAATAACTGGCTTAAAACCTTTTTTGGGGGGTGAAAATACTGACGTGCCTAAGACTTTTGCACAGTACTGTACGTTTGAATAAATCTGTCGTGAAAACAAGTTATTACAGTTTATTGTCGTTTAAATTTTACCAACAAACTGGAACAGGAACAATTCTGTTATTATAAGTTGATTTATTGTTGATTATCAAACAAGTTTGATTAAATCATTGATTACTACATGTAATTATTTATTTTCGGTTTCAGTTTCGGCCCAGAATTTTCATTTCAGTGCATCCATAAAACTTTATAGGGTTAGTTATCGTATTTTGGTATGAACAGGCTTTTAACATTGTGATTGTCGAAGCTATTCATCCAAGACAACTCTCTCTGCTGTTAAATTCCAAGAGCTACTCAACATCATCATAAATCTTCTTCACTGTGAAAATGACAGGCGTTGTGTTCGGGGAAACAACATTCAAAAGTCGGGATGTGGCTGAAATTGAGTGCTGCTTTTGCAATGAGAAGGATGTGTTGGGCTTTAACCTGTTTTCAAAAGCTGAGCCAGCCCTATACGTACAGGCAAATACAATAGGCCGTCGCCTTTAGGGGTGAAAAATGAGCACAGCTGTGAGTCAGTGTGACACTGATTTTGTTCAACAGTTTACATAGCTGCTCTGTGATACCCTTGAGAGTACTCTCATGCCCTTTGGCCAGCAGAGAATGATTACTAATAGCTTTCTCCTACACTGTTAAGACTCCCACACACTCTTTTTGTAGCATGACGCTGAAATAACAAGATCATCAGAGAATAGCAAATTGAGAGTTATTCTATCTGCTTGCAAGTGTCTGACAACTATGTGCACGAATACAGCAGCAACAAACCAGAACCTGTCGTCATGTCAGTGTTACACATTCTTCATTAAAAGGCATAATTGTGGGTCTAAGTGTTTTGTTAAATGGGTGGCATCAGCTTTGAGGCCTGTGTACGACCAAACGCTCATGTGATAATCCCAGCTTGTTTGATTCTCTTTTACTTTCTTTCAGCCTGCTAGATAAGCGCATAACCCGAGGCAGATGGTGCTGAAAATCAGTGTTAAGGAGCAACCATAAAGCTAAGCCATTGTGCTTAAGATAAGTCTATTTGTGAGGAGAATGTCACTTAATGTCAGAATTCTGCAAAATAATTAAATTGCCAACTATGGCTCAATTGCATCTCTAGTGCAAGATCAAAGTATCACTACAAACAATAGATCAGATAACAAGCAGGGCTCAAAAATAAGGATTTTTCTTGCTGGCAGTCGATCAGATTTTCACTGGACCCATAAATTAATGATCACTTTTTATTTTTTCGCTATGTATTTTTATATCTGCTATAACTAATATATTAATTGTATATGTTATTATTATTATTATTATTATTATTATTAAGTAATATATTTTATATTAAGTAAATACTGAAGATTAATCAAAAAGTAATCAAAACCGACATTCAGAACCTCTAACCGACATACTTTTTCCATGTTGTTTATTTTGGTTTTTAATACCTTCCCCTTAAAAACATATTACCACGTGTGTAGTCACGTGACTCCGCCCTGTCCAGTCAGCGGCATAGAAGCAACACGGAGGCGAACTCAAATGCCGAGTCAACACACGCGCAAGATCACTTTTACTTGCGTCTTCACTAAACTTTGTCAATTGTATGTGTTTTAAGTTTGCCAGTTTGGACATTTAAGCGATTTTAGACCATGTATGTGTATTATTATTATATTGAGCTACTGTTCTGATGCATTGTGGCACACAAGCACTCACACAGACATTAGTTTGCACATCTAATGACGTGAAGATCGTGCGCACAGAGAGGAGCGCAGAAACTCGTTGTCAACGCTGTCCTGTGATTTATCACTAAAGTAACATAGAAAAAGTTATAGCACATATTTTCCTACTTTTGAAGTAACTACTTACAACCCACAGCTTCACAATTGAGAGACGGTATAACTAATTCACATGCAGTCGCTCTCTCAATAACGCATTCAAACAAATGTACTGTGCTAATTTATCTGTATATGATTTACGATGAGCAGAAATCTGTAAGAAATGTTATGAATGCATAGATAAAATAACTGCTGAAAGTGAGCTGTAATGTCAGATCACTCTTTCATTAGGAAAAAATATCCCACCTTAGTATCCCACAATCGTTCATTAATCGCAATTGAGGTCAAATGTTCAATTAATCGAGATTTTATTAACCCTAATATTAAGTTACTTTTTTTCTACACATTTTTGCTCATATTCCGCTACAATGTGAATCCATTAATTCATAAAAACCCTTTTGCAGGAAAACAACAAAATAAAATGTCTTTGAGACTATCACAACAAGTCATTTCTGCAATTTTGACAAATCAGCAGAACTTGCAACAACAACACAGAACCACAGAAAACCAAACATCTGAGTTTGCAACGCATAAAAATGGATGTACAAGCTCAGTGGATATAAATTCATATCATTTGCAACACAGCACTGGCCCAAAAGGGCAAGTGACTGTTCTGTAAACTGGCCCGAAACCCTCTCACACTGGCCTCAGTCCAGCCATCCTTATTAAGCCCTGACAAGCAGAAAAATGCCATGTATACTAACAAGTGAAGAAGCATAAAATAACAGTTTTACACATTAAATAGTTTTAGCAAAACAGAACAGATTGGCTGAGTACTGTATGAGGGATTATCTAACACATTGGAGAAAAATGACCACAAAAAATACACTTCTGCCTCCTCCAATGACAAGCTGTTGAGAGTGCCATTTGGTCTTAGTGCAACACAGTGGCAGGTGGCCGTACAATTCAGCCTGTGTTTACTGCATGCTGAATGGACAGAAAAACAATGCGGCGATTATGATCTTATTCAGTATATTTCCAATCACCAAGTGTGACTAGCCAGCTCAAGTTCTACATCCTAGAATCAGTCAAATCTTCATGGCTGTGCAACACTTTACCTAAATCTAATTAGATGGTGGAAACTGTCCTAATGAAAACCAGTTGCATCTATAAATAAAAAACATGTCATTTTTCAATGGCAAGCAGCTCACAACCTGGGCCTCACATTTGATTAATTAGCTGGTTTATTGATTCCCCATGTGTAAACTGGATAATTTAATGTTTAAACGCCATCCAGCATAATCAGGCTACACAACTTTCAAAGTGGTATACACCTAGATCAACATTATTTCAGTTTTTACTATACTACTGAAGTGCGAGTGCTTGTTTTCATACATTTATTGAAATGCATATGGGGTATATAGTGCAATTATTTTGTTAATAATATCAACTTCTCCCATTTGTTCTGTATTAATTTAATTGCATGTGGTAGACTTTGATTGCTGTACAGTTTTAATTAAGTGTTTATCGGTAGATCTATCAAATCATCATTCTGCACAGTGTTTTTGCAAACATGCAAAATCACACTCAAAATAGAAATGTAAACAGGTGGTTTACACTGATTGAATCTTCAAGGTCAATCTTTTTCATTTGTGTTTTTATCTATTCATCTCTTTTCAAACAACCAAAGAACAAATTATCATTGTGAAAGCTGCTTATATAGCCAGTTCTAGCCATAAAAACTACAGATACAAGCGCCCGGCTGAACCTTGATGACAACCTCCATAAAAACAGTGGACTGATCTTCCAAAGCACATATTTGACAAGCCAGACACAGAGCAAACATGATGTAAATACTGTCACCTGACCTCTCAGGACACATTTGACAATAAAACTATGTGGTCAGGTAACCAGGTTTGAGTTACACAATACAAGACTGATTCGTCTGGGTGACCTCGCAATCTTGCAATGACACTATCTCAGCAGATCAAAATGAGGGTAAGTGCAATTAAAAACTGCACAGTGAACGAGATGCATGCGTGCCAGTGCGCGCGCACAAGTTGCCAACAAAGCGCTCGTGACTCGGGTGCAAGACATAATAAAACAAGAGCCAAACTATCAAGTTCAATGCTGTCCAAACTCTCCAATAACCCATCTGTCCGGGTCCACTGTCCTTCCGATGACTTAATGTCACGGTGTTATGATTATATCAGCACATGAATAGAAAGATAGATGTATCTTTGTCAAGCACTATAATCGTTGGAACGCACACACACTGATGATGAGGATGATGATGATTATGCTAGCCTGCTAGCTAATGTCTCCTGTATTAATAAAGCATAACACCCCCTCAACGGCAGCTTACAGCGGCTGTGATTAACACACGTAGCTAATTGCAAGAGCCATAAGCTAATCAGCTCATCTTCCGTATACTCGAGAAGACGGTCAAAGGCGGAACTTACCTGAAATCCTTCTCTACAACATCAGAGATTTGGCGTTTTGAGATGTTGTTGTAACTGAGCAGCGGCGGTTAGCGGATGAGAGTCAAGTGCCGCTTCAAGTGTTTTGGAGTCGTTTTACACCCCTAGCACACCGATATTAATGATATGGCTGTCACTTATCAATATTTATGGTAGTGAGGAGTGTTGGTAACGGGTCAGTGTTGGGACACAGTGTTGTCTTTCTCTCTTTCTCTCTCTCTTTTCTGTAAGAAAGAACCCCCCCTCGCTTGAAAGCCGCTCTTCCTGCGAGAAGAATAATGTGCGCGTGAAAACGCTCTGCCCACTTTCCAGTGTCGTGCGCTGCAAATTGGTTGAACGCGAGCAGAGCGTGAGACGCTGGCCAATGAGGTTGGACATTTTGTGATTTAAAAACGCGCGTGTGTATGTGTGTGCGAGTAGTAATGTGTGTATGACTGACTAAACATTGCTATGATGGTGGGCAGGTTGATTCACACCAGCAAATCGTTTTATTGAATCCGTTTAAAAAGATTCATTCTGTAATTTCTGTAGGTTCACAGTGCTTTGTGTTCAATTGCGCTTTTTAATTTTTTTTCTATTTAATCTCCCCCTTCTTTTTAATCATTATATTTAATCATGCACTAGACATACGCCTTTGAACATCGCATATTGCTGTTTTTCTGCGTGTTTTAATCGTTAATTTATGAGCGAGTCAGCGTCAGATTTGCGTTTATACAAATTTCATGGTCTAACGCCATTTTTTATTAGTCGTTTTTACACAATATGCCTACTACTTTAACCCCCTTTCTCTCCTTGTTGTGAACAATATTCGTATAATGATTCGTAACAAGTTGCTGCTTATCGCTTTCAGTCAATCAGGAACAGTTGATCTGGTCTGAAAAAACAGCTCCTTCTGTTTGGTTTTCGTTCACAACGATTTTCGTTCAGGCAGGCTCAGTCAGATTAAGAAAAAAAACGTTTACTGAAGTGGTCACTATTCGTTCAGTCTTCTGTTTCTAATTTTTAAAGGCACAAGTCACGCGTTTTAAAAGACAATCTTCAGCGAACGAGTAATATGAGTCAGTACAAGGAAGCGGTTCAATTGATTCAATGACTCGCTCAGGTGAGTCGCCACCTACTGGCGTAACGACGTGACCTATAGATCTAAAGATTCGAATCGTTGGGTGGATCAAAATCCTCACTATTGTCGTGTGTATCACTATTTTACTATTTTTCTCGTTGCATTCTGGTTCAATCTGCCTGCCTAATAGAGAATGAGATAAGATCTGGATCCAGTTCATTTGCCTTGAACGATACGTAATGTTTAAAATGCAAAAGAGCAACAGATTTTCACCTAACGTCTATTAAAATGCAAAACAGGATTGTGCCTGTTATTCCAGAGCTTCATTAATAGATTACCAATGTTGTTAAATACACAGTGGCTGTAAACTACATAAAATACACATGGCAACTGAAAAAAATGTTGAATGTAAAATGATATGATGTTGTTTTTGTGTGATTACATCCATGACAGAACAGCAGAAGGTTAAGTAGAGCATTCAGGGCTCAGCGGTCATGTTCAATGACCCACTGCTGAATGAATCCTCTGGGACTGACTGAAGCATCATTTCAGAGAGGGAGAAACATGAAGTGTGGAAGACTACACTATAAACCAATCATTTCCACAGCAGGGAGCCGCACACTGTATATGCTTATAAAGCACACTGGAGAAAACCATTCTGAAAGAGCAATGCAAAAATAATGTGGTCCCTCCTCGGCCAGGTGTTTAGCTTGGGAATCCTGGAAATATAAGGTCATGATGCTCATAAACAGACAAATGAACAGATCTCTGTTTTTAAAAAAATGACTTAAAATTCATTTTAAGTCATTCATTCAAATTCAAAGCATCTGAAAATGTGCATTTAACTCACGAAGAAGAATCTGAGCATAGCCAACTAATTATTTTTTTATTTTTTTAACAATTGGACTACTCCAGATGCACACCAGTATATATATATATATATATATATATATATATATATATATATATATATA